>NC_141696.1:378997719-379474513 GCF_964263255.1 Lissotriton vulgaris
CTCTCCCCCAGCCCGACCCGGCCTCAGCCCGGTCCCGCAGGAACCACACACCACTCTTGCACGGCCTCCGTCCCCTCAGGGACCCCTGCCCTCGAGTATGTCAACCTCGTGGGCCCGATCCACTGCCCGTCTACGCGCCCATCCCGGGGCGCCATCTTGGACACTCCACCACGTGGCCGCCTGGCCTCCGGCCGACCTCAACCCTGGGCCTGGCAAGGCCTCAGACATCCCGGCACCACTCTCCACCCAGGAGGTGAGCGGGCTACTTGGCAAGTCAATGGGAGAAAGAGGTGTCGATGGCTCTCCCCCGCCAAGTGCCGCTCACCCATCGCCTCCCCGGGCACTGGCTCCACCTCCCTGCTGTGTGTCTGGACTCCCTCATCCCGGACCCCCCGACCTCCAAGTGCGAGGGTCCGGACATCAAAGCACACCAGCCCTATAACTGGGGCAGCTCCAGAGCAGGAAGGCAGTTGTATCTTGGAGTCGAGAGACGTAAAGAGGAACTCATCCTGGACGGACTACTGGCGCTGCCATAGCTCTGTCTTGTGCACCATCGTCCTGCCTGTTGGCGCTGCCACAGCCTTCGTAATCTTCATCACCTTCATCGTCGTCGGGACCTGCTGGCGTGGCCGCGGACCGTTGTAACCGCCATCTTCACCGGGACCTGCAGGCTCCGCCGCGGACCGTCGTTTTCCTTCGCCCATCTCGGGACCTGCCTGGCTCCGCCGCGGCCCGATCATCTAGAACGCCGAGCTCGAGGATTGAGAGCTATTTTCCACTCATTGGTAACAAAGACTGTCCCGCTACCCCTTTTCCTAAGCCAGAGACTAGAACCGAGGGGACCCCTGAGTCCAGACCTCCTTGTATCCATCATCGTAACCTAAGAATTGCATATAAAGTCTCGTTAACCTTCAAACTTGTGTGGTGTCCGTCTGTGGGGGGGAAGTTACTTGTCTGTACAGTCGTTGGAGACGGCTCTCCCTGGAGACCTCTCCCCGTAACCTCGGCCGACCCTCCCGGTCCGTCTAACAGCGGTGCATTACAGGAGGAAAAAGCGTACAAAGTAAACATAGAGGTATAATACTGCAATATATGGAGGAAGGCTCCGGGGCACCCACGGACAACGCCGGGGCGGGTGGGGGCCCTGAAGCCTAATTGCTCCTGGACAACGTCGGGACGGGATGCTAGTAACGTTATAAAAGTCAAAATAATGTTCAGCAGAAGTGCATTAGGACCTGGATGTAGGTGCTGGACATGATAAATGCACTGTGTTTGGTGTTTAAGCTGCAGTTTTAGGTGTTGGTTGTTATTTTTGGATTAAAACATCCATAAAGAACACCACTTTACAGTGGGAGTTAGTGAGGCGTCAAGCTGACAACGATAGTCCGGTTGGAAGGGCTCGTGGGCATACTCCATTGAAGCTGTACTTTCACCCATCCAAAAAAATTGTCAATTTTTATAATGGTTTTAATTCACTTCACAATACCATCCAGAAATCTGACCATGCCAAAAGTAGGACCAAGTCCAATGATTGTCGCTGTGGTTGCAAGAGTTCACAAGTGGACATGAATCTCATGTCTGGGGAAGATGGGCGGGCTGGGGGTGTTTATTCCTCTGTGTAACTTCTGGAGTACAGCAAACATGAAGGTATCTTCTCTGGCTGTACGATGTTGGTATGCTGTATGTAGAAAGCTATCATTGTGATTTTCTCCCGTTTGCTACCTGCTCACAGGTGGTGGTCAAACTTGTATATGGTCACTTGAGTAGAATATATGCCCTAGGATCACACTGTTGGTGACACAGCATTAAGTTGATAGTCATACATTCGGAGCTGGCTGCTTCTCCTTGAACGGTAGGGCATCTACTGGCTTGGCACACTCGAGGAGATTGAGCAATGAGGTTCAGCAACATCAGTTGTGACTCAAGGTGGTAACTGTATAATACCTTAAAGCCTCAAGGCAGTATCCAGGTTGCCACAGTTTATGAACTGTCTGGGCCAACCGGGGATCTCAGTTGTGTGCCTTTTTGCCAGCATTCTGTCCCCATAAGACTAGTTAAAAGGATCTCATTGGCTGTTGCAGGGTAAAATAGTGACATTTGATGCCACAGATCGGCTGTAGAGTGACATCATTGTCATTCTCTCCAGGTGTCTGTTCTTGGAAAAGTTATCCCAAATGATGAACTTAGAATACTGACTGCTCTGGCTTCTCTACATGTGATGGGTGTTCTGTGCATCCATATCATGTGACGTCACCTTTCTAAGCAAATCATTCCACACCAAGTGGGATGAGTGTGATCCTAAGCACTCATTATGGACGGAGGTAATGGAAGGACTTTGTCAGAACTCCTTTGGCACCAGCAGGCATCTACCATGTTCTTTCTCGGCTGTACATCTACACTAATAAATTACTCACTTTCTTACCCCAGGACTGTTCTCTCTACCACATGGTCCCCTCCACACAATCCACACCCACTCTGGTTATATTACAAACATTTAATCTGCTAGCAGTGCATAATGCAGGAACACCTATGTGTTAAGAAAAGATAAATACACCATTGCCTATCCTTCATAAAGGGAAGCGGGTTTGTCTGATGCTTCTAAAAGATCACACGCTCAATTTAAGGCAATGTTGCTGTTCTGCGTACAGTGCAAGAGTACACATGATCTGGTTTAAATTACTTTAAATAAAAAAAATCAAGAATGAGACTTGATGATGCACTTCCTATAACCTTTATTAGAACATTGGAATGTTGGGAGCTCCATTGAAAACAATGGAGTGCTCTGGGCTTATAATGGCTGGTATAAGGCTGGAGCTCCAACATTCCAATGTTTCTTTGTTCACAGCTCTGGCTGTAAACAAAGGGTTCAGGGAGCCTGAGGGGATTCCAATCCCCTCACGCTCCCAAAAGCCTTTTTTTTTTTTTTTTTGTTGAAACATTCTGTCCTCTAGTGACAAAATGTTCTAATAGCCTTATAGCCCTTCGTAGATGGGCTATACCGCTATTAAAGTCCCTCTCCCTTGTTAAAGGCCCTCGCCTTCGGCTCGGGGCCTTTAACGCTGGAGAGGGCCTTTAATAGCCGGTATAGCCCTCTACGGTGGGCTATAAGGCTATAGTCGCAGATTGTTTGGGTTTTACGTATCTCGCTTGTTCTGGACATGTTTGTCGTTCATTGCTGCAAGGCTTGTGTTGCATCATCTTGCAGCTCTGAACTTGCCTGAGTTTTCTGTTGGCTGTGGCACATTGAGCATCTACATGGCCACTCTTAGTTGCATCTTAACCAGGTTAACGTTAACATGAGTGCTGTATTTGAGACCTAGGACAGAATATCGCAGGACTGATCTTCCAGCGACTTATTGGCAATTTTGGCCTTTGGCACTATGGCAGTTGTGATGCTGAGAAGCAGATGCATAAAAGTGAGTTGCTAGTCAATCAATCAATCATGGAATTTGTAGAGCGCGCTACTCACCCGCTAGGGTCTCAAGGCGCTGGGGGAGGAAGAGTCGCTACTGCTCGAACAGCCAGGTCTTGAGTTGTTTCCTGAAAGAGAGATGGTCCTGGGTCAGCCGTAGGTGGGTGGGGAGGGAGTTCATGTCTTGGCCGCCAGGTAGGGGAAGGATCTTCCGGTGGTGGATCTGCGAATATGTGGGACGAGGGCGAGGCTGGCGGATCGGAGCTGGCGAGTGGGTGTGTAGAAAGTGAGGCGGCTGTTGAGGTACTTTGGGCCCATGTCGTGGAGAGCCTTGTGTGCGTGGGTGAAGAGTCCGAACGTGATCCTCTTGCTGACGGGGAGCCAGTGCAGGTCTTTCAGATGGGCAGAGATGTGGCTGTGACGGGGGATGTCCGGGATGAGGCGTGCAGAAGCGTTCTCTATGTGCTGGAGTCTTTTCTGGAGTTTGGCTGTGGTTCTGGCATAGAGGGTGTTCCCGTAGTCCAGTCTGCTGGTGACGAGGGCCTGGAAGACCGTCTTCCTGGTTTCGGTTGGGATCCACCGGAAGATCTTTCGGAGCATGTGCAGGGTGTTAAAGCAGGACGACGAGACGGCGTTGACTTGCTTGGACATCGTGAGGAAGGAGTCTAGGATGAAGCCCAGGTTGCGAGCATAGTCCGTTGGCTTGGGGGCGGTGCCCAGGGCAGGGGACCACCAGGTGTCGTCCCAGGCAGAGGGAGAAGAACCCAGGATGAGGACTTCCATTTTGTTTGAGTTCAGTTTCAGACGGCTGAGCTTCATCCATTCCGCGACGTCTTTCATTCCTTCCTGGAGGCTGGCTCTGGCGGTGGTGGGGTCGTTGGTGAGGGAGAGGATGAGCTGGGTATCATCAGCGTAGGAGATGTTTAGGTTGTGTTGGCGTGCAATGGCTGCGAGGGGGCTCATGTAGACGTCGAAGAGGGTGGGGCTGAGCGAGGATCCTTGCGGAACGCAGCAGATGACTTCGGTGGTCGTGGAACGGAACGGGGGAGGCAGGCTCTCTGGGTTCTTCCGGCGAGGAACGCGATGATCCACTCCAAGGCCGTTCCTTGGATCCCGGTGTTGCTGAGGGGTTGTATCAGGGTGCAGTGACACACGGTGTCGAAGGCTGCTGAGAGGTCCAGGAGGATGAGAGCCGCTTTTTCCCTGTTGTCGAGCAGGGACCTGATGTCGTCAGTAGCTGCGATGAGGGCGGTCTCGTTGCTGTGGTTTGCTCGGAAGCCGGACTGCGACGGGTCGAGGGATTCGTATGTCTCGAGGAAGGCGGAGAGTTGTTTGTTGACTGTCTTTTCGATGACTTTGGCAGGGAAAGGGAGGAGTGAGATGGGGCGGAAGTTCTTGAGGTCCGCGGTGGGTTTGTTCAAGAGGGCGCTGAGCTCGGCATGTTTCCAGCTCTCCGGGAAGGTGGCGGATGCGAAGGAGCTGTTAATCATGTCCCGGAGTTTGGGTGCGATGATGAGTCGGCTTTGTTGAAGATGTGGTGTGGACAGGGGTCGGTGGGCGATCCGGAGTGGATGGTGTTCGAGTGCGTGGTGTCTTCGGTGCTGACCGGGGTCCAGTTGCAGAGGGTGGTGGGGGGGCACTGGTTCGGTGGTTGGGAGTGTGGTCTGTGCGCCGAAGCTGTTGTGTAAGTTGGCGATCTTGCAGTGAAAGAATGAGGCGAGTGAGTCGCAGAGGTCTTGCGAGGGTGTGATATCGTTGTTGCAGGCGCTGGGGTTGGAGAGCTCTTTGACGATGTTGAAGAGTTCTTTGCTGTTGTGGGTGTTGTTGTCCAGACGTTCTTTGAATGTTGTCCTTTTGGTGGTGCGGATCAGCTGGTGGTGTGTGCGGGTGGCGTTCTTGAGGGCTGTCATGTTCTCAGTTGTCTGATCGTGGCTCCAGGCTTTCTCGAGGGTGCGGCAGGTTTTCTTGGAGTTTTTGAGGTCGTTGGTGAACCATGAGGTTTTCTTGCTGCCAGGTCTGCTGGGGGCGGGGGGGGGGTTCTTCAGAGGCGCAAGGTCATCGGCGCAGTTGGTGAGCCACTGTGTGAGGTTGCGGGCTGCTTCGTTGGGGTCCCTAGTGTTGGTGGGAGGGTTCTGGCTGAGGGAGGTGGTGAGTTGGTCGGCGGAGATCTTGTTCCAGCTTCTGCGGGGAACCTGTTGCGGGTGGTGGTGGGTCGTGGTTCTCCTCAAGATGAAGTGGGCGCAGCTGTGGTCTGTCCAGTGTAGTCCGGTGGAGTGGCTGAAGGAGATGTGCTTGCTGGAGGAGAAGATGGGGTCTAGCGTGTGACCGGTGTAGTCGGTGGGAGTGTTCACCAGTTGCTTGAGTCCGAGGTTATCCAGGAGGGCGACGGTGTTGCTGTCATTGTTGTTCTCCAGGTTGAGGTTGAGGTCTCCTAGGAGGATGTAGTCTGAGGAGGTAAGGGCGTGCTGGCTGATGAAGTCTGCGATGGCTTCGCTCAATTGTGTGCGTGGTCCTGGAGGTCTGTAGATGAGTGCCTCTGAGGGTGGTCTTGGGGTCGGTGTGTATCTGAAAGTGGAGGTGCTCGGCGGCGGTGAGGGTGTCGTCGGAGTAGGTCGAGACTCGGATGGTGTTTTTGTGGACGATGGCGATGCCTCCTCCGGTTTTATTGATGCAGTCCCTCCGGTTGATCTTGTAGCCCTCCGGGATGGCTATGGCGATGTCGGGGGGGGGGGGGCTGAGGAGGCGTTCATCCAGGTTTCTTTGAGGAAGGCGACATCTGGTGATGTTGTGTCGAGGAGGTTCCAGAGTTCGACAGCGTGTCTGTGGACGGATCGGGTGTTGAGCAGAATGCACTTGAGGTGATTGTTGCTGGTGCCTGGCCTTGCGGGTGCGGTACAGGTCCGGAGGCTGGTGAATTTGCAGGCTTGGCAGGTGAAAGGTCCGTGGGTGCGTTTCGGGTTGGCATGGTAGCAGGCGGGGCTCCGGCCGGCGTTGAGGGTGGTGGCATTGTACGTTCGTCTCGTGGGCTGGCATTGTCGGGGGCCAGGGGTCCTGGCGCTGGGCGCGGTCCAGGCGCAGACGGGCTTGCCTTAGGCGCGCCAGCTGCGTGGTCGCTGCGTGGTCTGCATAAGTGCTGACGGGAGCGAGGAGCAGCTGGGTGGCGGGAGCGGGGCGGCGAATGGGGATGCAGGGGGGTCCGGGGGTGGGGCCGCAGGGAGCAGCGGCGGGAAAAGAACTAGGGGCAGGAGGCAGCGTAGAGCAGGTGGCAGTGGCATGGGGGCGACCTAACCTGAAGACGGGGTCAGAGGTCGCTCGCTAGTCTTGTGAGAATGCCTGAGGGCAGATTGGGTTGTTCTGGTAGGAGAGGACCAAGAGGGTGAAATGCATATTTGGTGTTTGATAGTCACTTTTCCCTTGATGCTGTGATGATGAGAATGTAAGAAGGCCACAATGTGAAAATGCAAGGCGTGGTTTAGTACTATTACTATGCAGTGTTTACCCTGTTGATAGTGGGTTAGCCATGGTGATGTGGTTTGATGGGAAAAATCTGCTTTGCATGCAAGTTGTGGAGGATACATGAAGGAACGAAGTTTGAGAAGAGTCTGGGTGAGATGGTCCCAAGGCAATGAGGTGTTGGAATGATGCTAAATTTACTTGCCTGTTGGTTAGATTGTGGCACTGTAGTCATTTAGCAGGTGATATGAGCATGAAACGTGTCCACTTGCTGTTTTGCTTACAGTAGAGTAGACTTTATACAGATATTGAGATTAATTTGTTCTGCAATCTGTCACTATATTACTCCCTTCCCTAAGTAGTCAGTCACCTGGCGACTGTAAGAACTGCAGCAGTGTAGCTTGTGTCCATGTATGATGAGCTCCTTATTCATGGGCACAAAATCCACAACTGCCTTTAGTGCAGTCAAGACTGCTAACAGGTATGTTTTGGCCTTTTTTAAAAGCTGAACTTTTGGGAATGGTATGGAAGTTTAAGATCTGGTTCCAGAATTCAGTAGCATGTACTGAGAACTAGGTTCTTCCATGGCCATTTTTTGTTGACCTGCTTGATGGTTACAAGGTGTGCTGAAGCTAAACTGATTGTGGTCCGGAGGGTATCTGACCATCTTAGCTTGTAATACGTCTTGCCCAGGTATGAGTCTTTTACCATTGGTGTGAGGTGTTTGCAGATTGGGTGCGCAGAAGGGGATTCATCTCTTGTGCTGAGTTGCAGCAGGAGTATCACTGGATTTGCTAAAGTGTGTGAAGTATGTGTGCTTGGATGGCTTCTGTAAGCATGGTCAAAGCAAGATAGTAGAATGTTGATCAATACACCAAGAGTAGAACATGTTCTATTTTCCTTTGTCTTGCTCTGGAAGAAAGTTGCCTTTGGTGTAGAAAATGTGATATTTTCCCTTATGTCTTGAGCTAGAAGAAAGTTGCTTTGAGTGGGTTACTGTGTAGGATATGTTGCCAGAGAGCAGTATCTCTTCTCTAGGTTGATCATAAGATTTTTCAAAAAGTGAGAAACACTAACTGACCCTGAAGTGTGAAGAGTGGTTGATGGAAGGTAAAAATGTGGTGTGGTGTTTGATTTTCAGAAACTTTCTGCCTGCTGGACGCTAAACCGGTTTGCAATAATATTGATTAAAGGAATGAGTAGGTTTGTGCATCTATCTATACTTATAATAAAGAGAGAGCCCAAACCTTTGAGGTGGGTAATCTCAGGAACCACAGCACCAACCACAACACCCAATACAGCGTTGGAAAGGCCAGTTGCAGCAGAAGGACATAGGCTATGCAGACGCCCATCATATACATTTAAAAGGTAAAAGAACCGTGCCGGCAAAGTAGTCCCTTGTGGGCGTTTCTGCTTTGTGCTGGGGGCGTGACAAACGCTGGGGCCGTGCGGTACGTTCCGCCCTTCATGCCATGTCTCATATCGTGTGCTGTGGGCGTGTGCTCGGGGTGTGGGCGTGTGCGGGGCGTGGGATTTCGGGAAAAAAAACCGAGCTTTGTGCCCAATATTTCATTATTTTTTTCTTCCCAGAATATGTACATTCCAGCTCCGGGTGTCCACCCTAATTCCTTTAAATACCCCTGCACCCCATAATCATAACCCACCCTTATTCCCTAAAATACCCCAACACCCTTAAACACGAACCCATCTTAACCCTATAAATATACCCTGTACCCCAAAACCCAAACCTATCCCTAAACCCTAGAAATACCCCTGTACCCCAAACCTAGCCTGAACCCTAAAAACACCACTGTACCCCAAAACCCAAACCTACCCCTGAACCCTAAAAATACCCCTGTACTCCAAAACCCATAACTATCCCTAAACCCTAAAACTACTCCTGTACCCCATAACCCAAAACTATATCTGAACCCTTAAAATACCCAAACACCCCCAAAATATATACCTCAGTACCCCAAAACATATACCCATACTTACCTTATCCAAACATTAAAAAAAACATGCTTTTACCATTCATGCATTTACAACTAATTTAGTTGTAAATGTATGCGTGGTAAAAGCATATAAAATGTAATGCCATGCGTTATAATGGCATTGCGGAGTCATGGTACTTTTGTAATGAAAGTATGCGGAGTGATGGTATGCGGAAAGAAAGTTGCGGACTAATGGGTGTTTACCCTCCCCCGGTAAGTACATTGGTGGCATGGCGGCCCACATCCCAAGCAACATGCTCCATATTTTTCACCACCGATTTGAAAAATGCACAGGTCTCTCATTGATGGCCAGCACCGACATACACTTTTAGACACACCTCCCTCCACCAGTTCTAGTATTGCGAACTTTAGAGCTGGGGAGCTACGTTCGAATCACTCTTAAGTGCATCAGCAGTGCACTGTGAATCGGAGCATTTCACAGGCTTGTCACAGATAAGAAATACTATCAAAACGAAATCCTACAAAACCATATACTACTGTCCGGCAGCAATTCATACCCGGACAACGTCTGGATGGGCTGCTAGTTTAATATAAGAATCAAGAAACTCGTTTAGTTCCAGGCGATACCTGTATTTTTCTCATCAAGAGCATGTTCATTGAGGATTTGTCCCCTTAAATATTGTGTTGATTTTGTCAGAGCATGGCTCTGAATCGGCAGGAAAAAACACAGTTCTTATTTTAGACCCCATGATGTTCTTGGCAAATAACAGGAATTCTGGCTTGATTGGGGTAAGGTATGCCCTGGACACCCAGGTCTGGATAATGTGCTGGCAATGTAGAGAAGACTTTTGTATAATTATGTACCATCGACCTATTGTTAAATGTTGATGCTGTCTGGGAGTAGAGCACCATGTGGCTCCCTTTATAGGTTGGAGATGACGGAGGACAATATGAAATGCTGGGCGACTCCTTGGGTGATGGGGCTCTTTTGGAACCTGGAGATGCCCATGTGAACAATGTGGTGTTGGTTGGAAAGGTAGGAAGAGAACCAGTGAAGGACATTTCCAGTGCATTCCATTTGACAATCCAGGGTGCTTAAGAGGGTGGGATGGTCAACTGTGGTGAAGGCCGCTGTGAGGTCTAATAATATTGGGAGGTTATCCTCATCTGTGTCAGGAGGGCATTATGTAAGGCAGCGGTCTTGTGCTATAGTGAGAACTGAAGCCAGACCGGTAGTTGTGCAGGAGATGATTAGCATTAACATGACTTGGTGTTGACTGACTGTTGAATGATTTATCAATTCTCTTCCCAATGAATTGTAGGTGAGTGAGATTGTAGTTGGTGAGGTCATCACGGTCTAGTGTTGGTTTCTTTTGAAGTGTAAGGATCTGGCTTGTCTTCAGAGCTTCAAGTAGGATGCCTTGAGTGAGTAAGGCAATGGTCATTATGAGCTGGGGTAGAGAGATTCTCTAGAGAGACCTTTTGATTAAGGCTGAGGTTATGACCTCTTCTTTGGGACCTGACTTTGAGGAGTTGAATGTATCGTCATGACCTTCAAGAGATGAGGGTAGTGAAGGATGACCATTGTGGTATTCTATTGAAACGGCAGGGAATAAGAGATGAAGCATGCCTGGTGGGGTTGATGTGGTGTCTGATCTTCTGTATTGAAATAGTAGATGGCATTGCACTTTTCTGTGGCGTAAGGAATGGGTTCGGCGGGAAGTTGATGCATTGCTTGATTGTTTTGAAAAGTATTTTACTTCTGTTAGTGTCAAAGAATTGATGATGTAGGTGGGTATAGTACTTTGGTTTGGCTGATTTGATGAGTGGTCTGCATGTTGCACTAGGGCTGTGGTTCCCAAGCTGTGCGCCTCGGCACCCCGGTGCGCCGTTATGAGTTGCCGGGGGTGCCGCGGCATGACGTGGGGAATTGCAGTGGCAGCGCTAGAAATTTAGAAATGCCACCTGCATAATCGTGTAATATCCGCCGGGAATGGAAAGAAAGGGTAGTCTGATCTTTAAGCAACATGCAGAGTGGAGCTGCAGGGGCTCTTAGAAGGGGTGAAACAGCAAGACCTCATTAACATGCAAATGGTCTTTTAAAGACCTGTGAGGTGCTTGAGTGCGACTGCGTGTGTGCCCAGGAGGTCTTATCTCACACAACTGGGGGAGGGGACTGGGGGGCTGAAGCCCTTTGAGTCCAATGGGTGTTGCGCGCCTGAGTCTAAGGGCAAAAAGAGAACAGGCACGGAGCTAATGGATAGAGGGCACAAAGGGAGCAGGCATGGAGGAAAGGGGCAGTCTCAGGGCACGAAGGGAGAAGGCATGGAGGAAAGGGGCAGTCTCAGGGCACAAAGGGAGAAGGCATGGAGGGTAGGAGCAGTCTCAGGGCACACAGGGAGCAGGCCTGGATAGAAGGGGAGTCAGAAGGCACATATGGAGATGGCAATGTACAGAAAGGGTAGTCTGAGGTCCCGAAGAAAGGAGGCATGCACAGAAGGGGCAGTCAGAGGGTGCAGGGGCAGGCATGGACAGAGGGGGCAGTCGGAGTGCAACAGGAAATACTCCAGAGGTCGGGCTTACATCCTCACCCACCCGTCCTCCGGTAAAAAAATGGTGGGGGGGGGGGGAGCCATGGCCAACAGCCAATTAGGTCAAGGGAGCCACTGGTCAAAAAAGTTTGGGAACCACTGCACTAGGGGACTACAGTATTATTAGATCATCCTTAGTTTTGCTTCCGACCATTTTCTTTCCTGTTTGCGGATGGATTGTTTATAGTCGGCAAGGTCTCTAGGGTGCCAAAGGCTTTGGCTTCCACTTGTTTTTTATTTATTTTATTTTTATTTTTTATTAATTGGGGCGTGGATCTTTATGTAGTTTGCCAGAAAAGCGTTGAAGTTGTTTAGAATTGTGTTGCTATTAAACATTGAGTTTATAGGGTGAGAGAGTAGTAAAAGCAGTCGTTTTTTCAATGGAGAAAACTTTAAAATCTTCTCTTTTGGGTTGACCTTGGTTTGTTGATCAGACATGAGGATGTCAGAGAGGTTGGTCTATTGCGGGGGTATGGGTGGTTTGCATTGGATCAGGGTGATGCTGAGAAGACCATGTCGAGCATATTTCCTTCTTGAGTGTTAGTTATTTGAGTTTCTGTACAATGTTGAGTGTGGTAATAGACTGAGGGAAGGTGTCTCCAGAGAAAGCTTGGTACACACTCCAGGTCTGGGACAAAACTCTTCTCACAAGGCAGGCCTAGGCCTTGACACACATGAAGGATTAGTATGAGACTGGCTAAACATCCAAAAAAAACAGGGTACTGAATACTCGCAGGTGGGCAAGCAGGGTAGGAGACATGGCTGTAAACCATGCAGAGGACGTTTCCATCCCAACAGATGTTGAAAGTGTAGGGGTGACTGGGGTATGCTCGAGGCATTTTATTATGGAGTACAATGTGCTTATTCTAATTTGTTTGTGTGAAAAGACGTTGCATGGTAATGGGATTTCAGTTCGGTCTGTGGTAGACTGCTTCCACAAAGCTTCATGAGGCGTACCGGAGAAAACTGGTCCTACTTTTACATCTTACCAATCGCACTCGCCTGCTACCAGGCATTCAGTTCACATTCACACCAGGCATCTGCAGTGTCCGGGCTGGCTGCTAATTGTCCAGCCTCCTTTGTGTGACCTGTATGGATCCCTCTTATTTCGTTTGAACTCGCAACTCAAATCCATCTGTTTACTTTTAACCACCATTTTCACCAAGCCCTGAGCATCCCAATAGAAATGTAGCCGCATGCTGACGTATACTTCCTCCGGCAGAGTCATTGCACGGGTGAAGGAGTCAAGGACTGTATTCACTGTAAGGAATGGCAGATCAATCCCTACACCTGGTCATCTAGTTTGTGGTTCATCCCATCACATACTTGCACACCCAGGAGAGAGGAGTGGACATGGGTAAAGTGATTATAGTCTCAGAGGGAAAAATGCAATGTGCTAGCATTGAGGGGCGAATAGAATTGATGTGTCTGCTGTCCTGTGAAGACCTCTTTATCATGGTGAAGGCCCGCTCACTCAGTAGTTGACCCAATGATGAAGTGCATCATGTGAAGTGTGTATGGGTTAAACCTACTTTTTGTTTTTTATGTAGCGCGAACTAGACCCAAAGATATCTGGTATCAGAGCGCTTTACTTGAGCACCAGTTTGGTTAGAGATGGACACATTCATTTTTGTTAGGCACGGGGAGAGGAAGTGATTTGCCCAGAATCATAGGATGTTGATGCAGAGACTTGAACCCGGTTCCCCAGCTTCAAAGTGGACCGCTCTAGCATAAGGCCGCATCCTTTCCCCTCTACTTTTGTAAGATACCCACCATTAAGGTGAATATATGAAGCAATGGGCACTTTAAAGATCGGGTTCTTTTGTCCGCACATAGTGATATGACAATCCTCTCTGCTCAAGTAGATAAACCATATCGGTAATATCACTTTGTTTTTCACCTCATTCTCTCAGTCTTGCTCAACAACTCCATAGTTGATTTAGTGATTGCTGGTGATGCCTGAAAGTGGTGTGGCATAATACCAGCCACTGGGTCACTTTGTTTTTAAAATTTGCCTTGGATCCCCTCAGACAAATGTACCCTTGCACTCACTGTTGCGCGCACACACACACACTTTTATAGTCATTGAACCCCACTCACAGCTGCTGGTTTACAGAGGCTACGATGTGAAATCCTGGGTTACAGGTGTTCTGCTTTAATAGTGGAGCAGTGCAGTTGCACCAGGGCCTCTGCAGCCATGTGCAGCTGCACCTGGTGCACCCCTGACTCACTCCCACTCTCTCTTTCAATCTCCCCTTTACTCATTCATTGTAATTCACTTACACTGCTTTGCTCACTCACCACTTTCATGTATTCATACTCACTCATTGATTGTGACTGTCAATAAAAGTGAACGTTTTCCAAAGACATGAAACTAACACACACTCACTCGATCTCATACTCTCTCACTCGCACGTACACAGAGAAGTACCACAGAGTTTTTTTTTTTTTTTTACCCCTTGCATGTGTCAGACGGCCGGGGGCCGTCCAACGTCTCTTTGGGCATGTGCGTCGGACGGCCGGGGGCGTCTGATTTGCGTACAGGTGGAATTCGCCCGCACCGTGGGGAATTCCAGCCGTGCCCAAATGGTTAAACTTGCCTTTCTTCCTTTTATTATAAGTCAAAGGCTCCAAGGCAGAAGCTGAGCAGGAATCGTGCTGGTCATAGGAGCTAGCAAGCCATGATGTCTACCGAGGAGCCAGACAGAGCAGCATGGGCAGGTTTTAGAAGAGGACCCCAGGACTGGAACCACAGTCCTATCAGATGCTGGTTCAGTGCTGGCTATCCATTCCCATAGTGCTCTGTTTAGGCCATTAGCCTTGGGGAGGCACAGATGTGCACCCTGACAGTCACATTGGTGCAGATGTATGCTGTGCCGCTTGAGGCATAAGGAGTATGTCTGATAAAAAAAAAAATCCAAAAAAAAGGTTGTACTTGTGTGAGTGGGCCATAGTTGAATGAAGCCCCTAAGACATGCACAATCTAGGCACCCACCTGCATTGCTGCCAGCCTCATTGTGTAAATGCAACACAAAAAGATGATGTACGGAATGTTGAATATTGGCAAACATTCACCCCCAGTCAAAGATCTGAATGGGTAGACATGTGTAAATGTATGTATACTTGTAAAGCGCACTATCACCTGACGGGCATCTTGGCGCTGTATACCGCTGTGGAACCCGTCCTGGCTTTCCCTTTGAGATGCTCCCTACTGGGCCACCCCCAAGGTGAAACCAGGCATCCCAGCGCTTTTAGGGCCGTTGTGGAGATTAAGCAAGCTATTGCCCAGAGTTGCAAAGCCGGACCCATGATTAGAGTAGGCACCGAGGCGAGAATTATCGAGTCTGTGGACATTGAGCCCAAGACCCTGCCACGTCTGAAATTGAACCCTGGTCCTGGCCAGACCTCTGCATCGGGGTCTGCCGCTCTAACCATTGAGCCACACTTCTCCATACATGAACTTTGATCCCTAGCTTCAAAGACTTCAACTTTCTCCCTCTATTTTGCCTATGTTTTTTTCTTTCATCCTAGTTCTGTCATATACTGTTTCTTTGCTAAAAGAAAACGTATTTCTACTCTAGTATATATATAATACTTAGGTTACACTATATTGCTTTTCTTCTCGGTGTCATCAATATGCAGTTACGTTATTTTTACACTTTAATATCTAAAACAGATTTGTTGCATGTATTTTTACCATCCACACTGTTTATCTGCCTTTAGATTTTTCTTTTTTTTTAACTAAGTACTGGGTGTAAATGTGCGCCCACTAATTTATATAAATAATTTGAGACTTAAAACTACTGCTTAATTTCAGCTGGGGTCTTCCTGTATCCACAACATCACTTAAGTAACACATGCTCTTAAAATGCAAAAATCATCCAAAAGTATTGATTGAAGTGCTTTTAAATAAACCCACTTAATCCATATTACATTTACAGACAAAGTAAATTAAAATATTTGCCCAGGATATTGGGGCCACTGCAAAACTTAAACGTTAATCCCAAACCTCTCCGATTCAGCACCTTTCTCCCTTACACCACATACTCCTACACTCCACAATGACCTTTCTCTCACACATTCTGTTTTTTCTTTACAGCGCATTCATTTACTTTTCTCACCAGATCCCTTCCTTCTTTTTGTTTGCTTAATCCCTCACACTTTTCCTTAACATTTCCTCCTTCTCTTACACTCCTGTCCTAATTTCTCTCCATACTCTTCCACGCTTACTCCTATTCTCTTAGCCACTCTCACCCCACTTTCTTACCTCATCCCATTCTCCTCCTCTTTGCATCTGTTTTACACCCACACTCTCATACTGCGCCACACTGCTTTGCTCCACTCTGCTCTGCTTTGCTCCGCTCCACTCTGCTTTGCTCCGCTCCACTCTGCTTTGCTCCACTCCACTCTGCTTTGCTCCGCTCCGCTCCACTCTGCTTTGCTCCGCTCCACTCTGCTTTGCTCCGCTCCACTCTGCTTTGCTCCGCTCCACTCTGCTTTGCTCCGCTCCACTCTGCTTTGCTCCGCTCCACTCTGCTTTGCTCCACTCCACTCTGCTTTGCTCCACTCCACTCTGCTTTGCTCCGCTCCGCTCCACTCTGCTTTGCTCCGCTCCACTCTGCTTTGCTCCGCTCCACTCTGCTTTGCTCCGCTCCACTCTGCTTTGCTCCGCTCCACTCTGCTTTGCTCCGCTCCACTCTGCTTTGCTCCGCTCCACTCTGCTTTGCTCCGCTCCACTCTGCTTTGCTCCGCTCCACTCTGCTTTGCTCCGCTCCACTCTGCTTTGCTCCGCTCCACTCTGCTTTGCTCCGCTCCACTCTGCTTTGCTCCACTCTGCTTTGCTCCACTCTGCTTTGCTCCACTCTGCTTTGCTCCACTCTGCTTTGCTCCACTCTGCTTTGCTCCACTCTGCTTTGCTCCACTCTGCTTTGCTCCACTCTGCTTTGCTCCACTCTGCTTTGCTCCACTCTGCTTTGCTCCACTCTGCTTTGCTCCACTCTGCTTTGCTCCACTCTGCTTTGCTCCACTCTGCTTTGCTCCACTCTGCTTTGCTCCACTCTGCTTTGCTCCACTCTGCTTTGCTCCACTCTGCTTTGCTCCACTCTGCTTTGCTCCACTCTGCTTTGCTCCACTCTGCTTTGCTCCACTCTGCTTTGCTCCACTCTGCTTTGCTCCACTCTGCTTTGCTCCACTCTGCTTTGCTCCACTCTGCTTTGCTCCACTCTGCTTTGCTCCACTCTGCTTTGCTCCACTCTGCTTTGCTCCACTCTGCTTTGCTCCACTCTGCTTTGCTCCACTCTGCTTTGCTCCACTCTGCTTTGCTCCACTCTGCTTTGCTCCACTCTGCTTTGCTCCACTCTGCTTTGCTCCACTCTGCTTTGCTCCACTCTGCTTTGCTCCACTCTGCTTTGCTCCACTCTGCTTTGCTCCACTCTGCTTTGCTCCACTCTGCTTTGCTCCACTCTGCTTTGCTCCACTCTGCTTCGCGCCGCTGTGCTTTGCGCCACGCCGCTCTGCTGTGCTTTGCGCCACGCCGCTCTGCTGTGCTTTGCGCCACGCCGCTCTGCTGTGCTTTGCGCCACGCCGCTCTGCTGTGCGCCACACCGCTAATTAACTCCTCTACAATGGACAGCACTCTTCTTTACTCCACTTCATTTACTCTCCTTTACTGCACTACGCTCTGCTCCACATCACTGTCCTTTAGGGCACTGCACTGTGCTTTGCTTCAATCAACTGTCCTTTACTCCCCTCTGCTTCCCTCCACGTCACTGTGCTTTATGGATTCAGGAGTAGTGCTACTCACAGAAAAAACGCTTCAACACCTCATGATGGGTAGCAAGTGCTATATAAATGCAAACTTTTTCCCTCTTCTATCCCTCCACTATCCTTTCTCATTCCAAATAAGTGACTAACATATCCGCCACTCAAATTACTTTTTAATATTTCACTATACTAATTCACCATTAATAGTTTATGGGTTCTGGAGTAGTGTGCTACTCGCCGAAAAATTGGGGGTAGTATGCACTATATAAATGAAATTACAATACAATACTGTACTCCATGCCACATTTCTTTACTCCATTCAATGCCACTCTACTAGGCTTTGCCCCACTCTACTGGGCTTTACTCCACTTGGCTCTACTCTGCTTCACCCCACTCTGATAACTTCACACCACTCTGCTAAACTTCACTCTACTTAACCCCACGCAAGGCCTCTCTGCTTTACTACAAGCTTTTTTAAATATTTTTTTTAGTAGGTATTGGAGGTAAATGTGTGCAGTTATCTATGTGAACAATATTGGCCTTTAAGCGAGTGCTTAATTTAAGCCAGGGTTTTCCCGTGCGCACCACCCCACTTAATAATTAGCACATACTATATAATAAAAAAAAAAAAAATCACCCCACGGTTTTGAAGTAAGGACGAAATATTTGATCCCTATTCTAAAGGAGGCAGGGTTTATTCAAGTAAAGCCGGCACTCCTGTTTTTACAGTTATTGAAGACCCCTAGGATTATGTTTCATGTTGCCAATTTCCTAGTGGGAGCTGTCGGGATCAAGAAGAGGAAGATGACCAATAACCCCTATAATGTTTTATAGTAGATGAAAGCAAGTATAATGTTTACACTACAGGGAATGTTTACTGAACGAAATTGACATGTGGGATTGTATAATGAATGATACCTTGTATTCCTATTTAACTGACCTCTATTTTAATGTATTTTTAAGGTATTTTAAACGCATTTTTAAAGGTCAATATTTTTTATACTTTTTGTAAATATTTTGATTGTGTAAATTAATCGTGATTTTATTCTGTATTAACTTTGCTTTTTAAAATATGTGAATTTTGTATAGTGCTATTGTCTTTTTATGATATTGATTTATCGAAATAAAGTATTTTGACTGACTGAAGTGATTTTCAAATAACACCACTTTTACATATTACATTTACGTACATACATAGTAAATAGCATTTTTGGGTCCACTTAAACTTCAATCCCCAACCATAGAATTGTCCTCTTTCTTCCTCATGCCACATCCACTCCACAATGACCTTTCACTCACATTCAGTTTTTTCTTTACAGCACATTGATTTACCTATCTCACCCGATCCCTTCCTTCTTTTCTGCTCTTACCCCTTTACACTTTTTCCTTTTAACATTTTCTCCTTCTCTTACACTCCTTTCCTAATTTCTCCCCACTTTTGACCTTGCTTACTCCTATTTCGTCTGCCTCTTAGCCGCTCTCTCCACACTTTCTCTCCTTCTCCTATTCTCCTCTTCTTCCCTTATCTGTTTTGTCATTTCCCTCTCTTACACTCCTGTCCCTAGGACATATTTCACAGTGAAATTAACTGTATTTAAATTAGTCCTTAGTTTTAACCTGGGGTTTCCAGTGCACACAGCGGCACTTCATACCAAAAAAATCACCCAAAAGTATTGAAAGTAATCTTAAATAATACTATAATACATTTTCTTACATACAAAATAAATAAATATTTTGTCTCTTTGGTTCAATGTGTTCTTTCATATTGTACACCACTTGTGTTTTTTAGGCTTGGATGGCCTTTTAAGTCAACCGTGAACACATGGCATTCTTGCTTTTGTTTTCAAAACCCAAGCCATTAAGCATCCTGTTTCCCAACTGCTTCGGAAGGCCTTTTGATAATTATCAATGGCTAAATTATTTCCTTGCTGGATACATGAACATCCTGCTTTCATAACACAATTGCACTTTACTATTGGTTTCTGCAAAAATGTTTGTATCCTCCTTACTGCAAATATGCCTATTAAACCTAAAGATTTTGCACTTTTTTAAACTTCACTTAAGGACATAATACATTTCCATACATTACAGCATTTTCCCAAACACACATGCTGTTAGGCCACGCCACGTTTGTTGTTGTAGGCTGAACAACATTTGATTTGCTTGTGCAAACCGTGACGCTGCAGAGTAGTGTTTTTTAAAATTTGTATTATATATTTTTAGAGCTGTGTAACATGGTGTTTGTTTTAAACCATTTTAGCCTAAAAATTGTTGCTCAATTTGAGCCAGTGTTTTATGGTGCACACCACGGCAATTAATAATTAACACCTGCTTTTATTTTTTAAAAAAATCCCCCGAACGTAGTAAAGTGAATTCAAATGGCAGCAGATAAGGCCATAACAAATGCTTTTACATATAAGGAAACTCATTTATTGCCCAGGATCACAGCATGTTGGGATCCCAGCAATACTCTAACTAATCCCCAGCTCCAAAGTTAGAACCATTCTCCCTTTATTTATGTCAAAGCTTGTTTCGTCCTATTTCTGTAATATACAGGTTTTTCTCTAAAATAAAACCTATTTCTACTCTAGGGTGTGTGTATGTATATATGTGTATAGAAACTTGATGAAATAATGTATGAATCTGGGTTTCATGGGTTTCTTTTAACATCGTGATTTTTGTATGAATATTTATACGTATATATTTATATATTAGGTACCATGCAAATAACTGCTTATATATTTTGTACATTTATATAATGTTTTTACAGATATTTTTGTATTACATTTGACAATTGATTTTAGACACTTTTATTTTTCGAATGTCATGAAATGTAGAATTAGTTCTTCTGTTTCCATTGAACGTTGAAAATCAATTGAAGCCTTTTCCCGCTCTTTAATATCCTCCCCTTTTTCGATGTCATGTGATCAAGCCTCTTGGAGGAGGCGAAACGCGGCATGGCGGACTGCTGGGCGATGATATTTGCACAATAAAGCACAAAGAATTGCTTCAGTTTATGGGTCCTCTCATCGTCATTTTCTTGAAAGGGGAAACGTTTTACATGCCGAGAACTTTGAGATATATATTTCTGCACAATGTTGGTTTTGGGCGTGCTGCATAATGTGCATGTTCTGTAATGTGGTTTGTCTTTTATTAACTATCATATTGTTGCAAATCCATATGAATTTTAGCCACATATGGTACTGCACCCTGCAGCATGGCTTGGAAAAGAAGCATTTGCAATGCAAAAGGTCTCGCATTTGTTAAAGTTAGAGCTATTTGAGTTAAAAATGGCTGTTTTTTACATTTGCTTTTCTATACCAATAGCAAATATAATTACTCAACTGCAAATAAAAAATGTAATTAAAACACCTAGTCAATTTTAACACCAACAGCTGTAAATCAAAAAAAGTGAGACCTATTGCATTGCAAATGCTTGCTTAAGTAAAACCTTAAGTTTATGCACCAGATGTAAGATTGAGTGGCATGCAGCAACTCTATAATTATTCAGAAAACACAGCTTCCGCAAAATGGCATAATTCCAGTGGCTTTTCATTTAACCCAATCCAAACCTTAGTTTCAAGCCTGAGGGGGGTGACAACTTTGTATAAGTGGTTTGAAATGTGATAAAACCAAATCATGAATGAATCTAAGGTGTATTTACTTCTTATCCACTTGTAACACTTCTCTTTTCTGACACTTTTTTCTCTAGCTAAGCCAGTTCTTATGTAATTAACGGCAACGACATAGACATAGACATGGAGGAAGTCCTGCCCTGCACGGATGCGCCCGAAAGCTCCAGAAAGATGTCCCTGGCTTTGTGCCCCGTACGAGCTGTGGTCCGTTTGCGTCGCCAGATTAGGAATTTGAAGAAAAGCAAGCTTCACCTCGACCTCTCCGGGGGAAGGTCACAGGAGACTAGGCAAGCAAGACTTCTTCAAAAGCAAATCTCTATGGACAAAACTTCATTTTTCAACACTGTTGGCTTTGAAAAGTCACAACATTTTAGTTTTGATACCCCGAGTTTGGAGCAGATGTCACAGTTGCCGGTGCTTAAACACAAGCGTAAAAAGAAACAAAAGCAGTTAAGAAATTTCCTGTTTCCACCTCATTTACGAAAGTACCTTCCCATTGAAGAGAAGAGCAAGGCCAAACGATGCCTGCTTCTCTTCATTGGCATTATCATCTTTCAAATTTTAAATGCCATTGAAAACTTGGACGACAATGTACAGAAATATGAACTGGATTGTCTTGAGAAGACCATGCATCGGGACGTATTTGGCCAGAAACTGGCAGTGAACACTGTTATGGACCTCTTGAAGGATTACCTTGCCACTCACATACACAACAAGCCACTGGTAATGTCGCTAAATGGGCCAAGTGGCGTTGGAAAGAGTCACATGGGGCGGCTTCTGGCCAAGCACTTCTGTTCAGTCATGGGTGGTGAGTTTGTGCTTCAGTACTATACTGGGCACAACTGCCCTGCTGAAACAGATGTGCTTTCTTGCCAAATCGACCTATCTGGGAATCTTTCTGATATGATGGTTCGAGCAGAAATAGAGGAGAAGATCCCAGTGTTCATCCTAGACGAGATGGAAGAAATGCCTCCACTTCTACTTGACGTGCTCCATGGGTTCTTTCAGCCGCACCAGAGCAATGAGTTTCTCAATGCCATCTACATATTGATTAGCAACATTGGTTCTAATGGGATCACCAAGTATGTCCTTCAGAATGCATCTAATGAGGACTTGTCGCAGCACAGGAAGAGGAAAGAACTTGTTAGTATTATAGAATCTTCGTTGAGGCAGCATCATCCTCTGTGGGATCGCTCCGAGATCGTTCCGTTCATCCTCCTGGAGAAGAGCCATATTATCAACTGTTTCTTGGACGAGATGCTGAGGGAAGGTTACTATCCAGATAACAGCAACATTGAGAACATGGCAAGCCAATTAAAATATTACACGCTAGGGGAGAAGCACTATTCTATAATGGGTTGCAAGCAAGTAGTGGCCAAAGTGAACTTGCTACACTGATCGTTCGAAACCGGTACAAGACTGAGCGGCTGAAGTTGGATGTTTTTAAGACCTAACATCTAACAATACTTCACTCCATGTCTTATTGTAATGCTATGGACCATTTTTTAAAATTCTCAATTGTCTCTTCAAACAATGGTCAAGATTCAAATTTACCGATGGAATTCCCTCCCTCAGACAGACACTCCCAACCTCATGGCCCCGTTCCACCAGAGAAATATTTTTAATGCCACATTTTATGCCAATCAAAATAAGGAAGGGGGGGGGTTCAGACTTTTTATGAATTTTAATGCAATCTACTTTAATGAGCAATCAAGCTGTCATTGCGTTGTAAGGTCACCGCGTTGTAAGGTCACCGCGGTATCTTACAGGTTAAAGGCCTATCAAGGCTTTGGTCTTGTATCTAGGCAATTTAATCGGAATTGAAAGGATTAAGTGAAACTATGTGATTAAATGGACATGCTGAAAATACCTGTTCAGTACAACACAAACCAGAAACTCCATTTTGTTTTGAGAACAAGCAATAGAAATGTGAAATTTAATTTCTTAGGAAAAGAATCTTCTGACGTGTTTTTTTATTTAAAGTCTGCCTTTAGTCAGGAAATAATTTCAAATCTCCTTTATTTCTACAGATTGTTTTCACATCTGATCAATTTTTGCCTGAATAAATCTTAAGACCTGCTAAGTTTCCAGGTTTTTGTGTAACGTGAAATAATTTTCCTTTTGTAGATCAGATGGTCTCTCTTTTTGTAAAAGTTGGAACTGCACATCTCATTAAGCACATTACATCAAGTAATGGCTATCTCGAGGTCCTCTATACCTTCAGAGCCATATAGGGTCACCATGGAACCAACATCCTAAAAAAGTTTAGGGTTACCAACAATCTACCACAAATGGGCATCACCTGAGGTCTGATTCCAGAATCTACTGAAGCCATAAAGATGCAAAGTCTAAAGGAGCTCAGGCACTAGATAAATACAGGTGATCAAAGAGCCTACAGAGCATGCAAACACAGGAGCAAACAAAGGCGACCTATTGCAGGTAAGTTGGTGTCAAAAGAGAGCTGATGCACTAGAATATCTTAGTATGGCACTTTGATTAATACAGTTGTAAGAAAATATGGGGTAATACTAGAGCTTAAGAGTCAACACCGCAGAGACAACATGCATAACAGGACAGAACACTGAGTTGTTACAGAGCTGCTATCTTACCACAGAAAGTACTCTGCCCCCCCACCCCTCATGCAATTAAGTCAATTCTGTTGAGAAGATACAGGAGCGTGCACATTGCTTATCCCTAGAACAGTTCAACAAAATCAAGAAAAAATAGTGTAAATGTTATGGAGCAAAGTTTGAATGTAGCACAAATATACATGAGTGCATTTAAGCAAAATCTTGCGAGAGGTTGTGTATGTTAACATTTAAACAAAAAAATGCCAAATAGGTCAGTGCTCAAAATTAGCCCGAACACCATAGCAGATATAAATTTACAGTGAATATGAGAAGTGTTGTAAAACAGAGGTTGGGCCCATACTGGGGTGGGGAGGGGAGGGGCAGACCTACCACAGACCAGCTTGTTGGTGTGCAAAAGGCCGCTTTATTGGAAACTGGTGCACCTTACAAATACATACCCTTGGCCAGTGCCGAACAAAACTAAGCCTCACTAAATATATACTGCCTAACATACCCTACTTCCTCTCACCCCTAAAATTGGATCCCCCTGTAACAATTATAAACACTAACTTGCAATTTCCAACTTTCCTACCTAACTATATCACGTCTTATATCTACCCAACTGTAAACCTAAACTCATAACTCCCCCCTGCACTTTTAGGAAAAACCGCCAACACAAAGGACTACAAAAAAACACACCAGCACCTGTTCCAGCGACGAAAACCCCATACAATAGAACCCCCAGATACACCTGGTCCCAACAAGACCACTTTATGAAGCCCCCCCATCCTACACAATCCTACAACCCAGTAACCACCCCCCCCCCTGCCGCACCATTAAAAGAAACTAAGGGTGGGTGGGAAACGGATAAACCCCCAGGACAGCTACAGCCAGCTGCTGGGTCACTACCACCAAAATGGTGGATAGTTTCCCAAAATGTCCGACTAAATATGCCACTGGCCCAAATATATCCCAAGACCAGCCCAAAAGGAGCCCATCAAAGCCCAACCAGCTCAACTGAGGTGCTGGCTGCCCCCCCCCCCCCCCCCCGGCATCCTGTCTCTTAGGGTATCGGCATACTCCTATGGCCCTATCTAGTGCCTCCCTCAATTGCACAATGTACAACTCCATCCCATACCAAGATCGATACACTCCATCTTCCCGAAAAAAGTACACTGCCCCATAGCGTAATTCCGGATGTTCAATCCTACCCAGACCTTCCTTCTTGCAAAACACCTAATCTCCCTGCGTGCCTTATCTTTGGCCACTGGCCGTTCTGCTCCTCTCCATATCTGTCTCGGTACCAATTCTGACCGTATAACATGGCAGCCTGACCATTTGCTTGACTGAAGCAAGACCCTTGCACTGTACTAAATCATTCTCCCCTTGGTGTATAATCAGCACATCCGGACACACTCCCCTTCTGACCACCTTACTCAACGCTGGCAACAGCTCATGCCACGCATACCCCCTTTTTCCTGCCAGTGACAAACAAACCAGCCCGAGTCCAATCCGAGATTCAAACTCTGTTCCTGTTCCCATTCTGTACATTACGCTCGTTTCACAAAGGAATGACCCACGATGAGGATGGACAGGACAGCCTCCTCCGGCCCCGCCACTGCACCTGCAAAGACACATATGTGAGCCACAGGAAAAAAACGCCATCAAGCGCGGTCCACCAACCCCACTCCCTGCAGCATAAGATACGTGTTATAGCAGTCTGACTTCCATGCCCTAAGCGCATGAGTTTCTACCGCCCCCAGCCCTGTCGTGCTGCATCAGTCGCCGCCCCAATGCGGACGAGGGTGTCCCAAAAACCATTGGGTCCTCGCCCATGGCGCGTCGAGTGTGCCGCAGGACCCCTAACAACTCAGACGCCATCACCCCGTTATGGTCACCACGACAGAACTTCGCCTGACCCGGCCTGCTGCGCAGATGCCAACAACCTACCCCAAACCGCCGGGCACACCGTACCTGACTCCACTGGACCCAGCACGACCTATGTCCCCGCCCCCGTTGATTGGTCTTAGAACGTCACAATCGCACCGCCACTTCCTGGGTCCTCTGTTCCATGTCCCCCCCCCACAGGATCCCAGGCCCCCCCCGATCCCCACCAGCTCCAAGACTCGAAACTCCCCAGAATACATCCACAACATGAGTGTGGAAAACAGCACAGTCTCCTCCCGATTGTGGCAGATGGATGGCAAAAGCTGAATCAAAGTGCCAAGTAGGCACACCGTGATGGGCCGGCGGTGACTCACTCTGGCACCCTTCTCCCGCTCCCAACCTTCCAACAAACGCGCGCCCAGTTCCCCTGCAGACGGTGCATATCCCCACCACAACCTCCCCATGAAGGCGACAGCTGCCAATTTACCAGCAATCGTCACCTTTGACATCCCTTTGTCCATCATTCGCAGCAAAAACTGCACCGCCACCAGCGATCGTCCTGCCACACTGCCCCGAAGTCCTGAAATTCCCGTCATGCCTGTTCATACGTTCTGCAGGTAGAAACCGCCATCGATGCTCTTACCAGCTGTACGACCCGGTTTCTCCCACGTGCCACAGCCCCAACCTCTTGTGTTCGTTCGCCTCTGTGGCTAGCCCCTGGAACCTCTGCCACGGTGAACGAGACGAAGCATCTGCAATGTCATTGTCCACCCCAGGAACATGCCGAGCTTGAAACAAAATACCATGCTCCAAACACCTCATAATAAACACCCTCATCAATTTGAGCACCTGCGGGTCCCTGGCGGACTGTCTGTAAACGACCAGTACTACTGCCATGTTGTCTACCTTAATCACCAGCTTATGCCCCAACTCCTGCGCCTACACCGTCACTGCCACCACGAGCGGGAAGAGCTCCAAGAAAGCAATTCTCCGTCCCCCGCCTTGCCAATATAGAGGCCATTCCTCCGCCAACCACTGCCCCTGCCATTCACCAATGCCACCATAAGCACCTTATTGTCCTCCGGCAGGCTTGCTTCCATGGCCACAGCGTCGAGCTCTATGCCCAGACAGCACTGTACTGGGACCCTGTACCTTCTCTGGCACACCCAGGTAACCCATGAGTTCCGTAACACCGTCCAGCTGCTGCTAGAAGTCCGCCGATCGAGGCCGTCCCACCAAAAAGTCATCCAGGTAGTGCATCACTGTCACCTTAACAATGTGCCAGGAAAAAGCCCACTGCAAAAAGGTACTGAAGCGCTCAAACAAAGCGCACGAGCTCGAACACCCCATGGGCAGCGCCTTATCCACAAATATGTCCCTGTCGAACTGGAACCCCAACAACTGGGGATCTTCCGGATGCACCGGTAGCAGCCTGCATGCCGACTTAATGTCGCTTGTTGCCATGAGGGCTCCCACACCCACCACCACCGCCGCGCCACATCTAAGGACGAGTATGACACAAGGGCAGCTCCGTCGATATGTAATCATTTACCGGCCTCCCTTCCGGCCACAACAGATGCTGATCAGGCGAAATTGCCCCGGCTCCTCCTTCCGCACCACGCCGATAGGGGAAATAATCAAGTCCTGAATGGGCGCCTCCCGAAAAGGTCCCACCATCCGCCCCTCAAATAACTTGTCCCGCACCACCTCCTTGTGCGCGTGGACCGATTTCAAATTCTCCGACCACAGAGCAATCTGAGGACTCTCATACCCCAAACTGAAACCCTCCCGGAACCCCTGGCGCAAACCACCAGCGTCTTTGGTCCGTGGATAAGACGCTAGGAGGGTCTCCAGCCTAACCGGCGTAAAAAGCCTTTTCCCAGCGCCCCTGACCCCACCCCCTTATCCTCCCCTGCCCCCAGTCTGTGTCCCTGCTGTCGCAGGCTGCTGTCCCTGTGGACTGCCTCCAACACCCCCAGCAGAGTACCACCGGGTGTTGCTTCCCACACTTGGAGCACTCATGCCGAAAGCGGCAATACTGTCTGCCACAAGTGCCCTTGTTGTAGACCCAAAATGCTTCTATCGCAGCTGTGACAGCCCCCCCTTGTCCCACCCCCCTACGGGTGGGGCGAGCCTGAAAGGAACGGGGCACCAGCGGCAAGCCGCTGGCCGTGTAAATGGTCCTACCAAACTTCTCTCCCCCCTCATCGTCTGGTGGTACAGGTCTGCATCAATCTCACCCCACTTCGTGTCCGGGTCCCATTGCCAATTGTGACCGAACTCCTCATCCTAGTGTGACCACGTGTATCCCCCATATGTGACCTGCACCAGGGCACAAGTCTTAAAAAAAAAAGTGGGGGGACGCTGTCACTGGAAGTGATGTCACGGCAGGAAGTGACGTCACAAAAGGTGGCTTGCACCAAGTACAAAGCCTGTACTGTTTACAGGGCCACAGAAAGATATAGGCTGGCCTGGCCCCACTAGCCCCGCCTACCCTCCCCAGCTATGGCCCCACCAAGGGGGAACCAGCAGTTCCCTAGCAGATTCACCCTGTGCAGCAAATATCGCGTATCGTAGCAAAGGACTGCACGAGGCCACCGGGACACTCTAAGTAGCGCACACAGGTCGTTATCCTTGCAGCATTACGTATCAAAATTCGACATCTGCCCAAAATACATATGCTACACCGGTGTAATTTCTCACTATTGCACCACTAAACAGGTCTCATGTGTTCCGAAATGGAGGCTCTTCCACGGCATGCCCCAGTTTTAAAACTAAAATAATATAATATGTGCAGGAGTGTCTATTTTGTGGACTCATCTCATCTGTCGAGTAGTGCAAATTGCACTCTTGTACCCCTACATTTGAATAAAAAGAATAGAATTTGGCTACAGATTTATGAATCACCTAGATTCCTCCTGTGAAGAAATCAATGAGCATGTACCTTAAAATATATATATAACCATATTTAAGAGCAGTGGTATCACGCATCAATTTCGCATCCTTTTAAAAACAAAGGCCCTCAAACTAATCAGGCTTAACAGCAAACGCCTTGTTTAGTCTGTGAACGTTGTAAATACAGATTCACCATGTGCAGCAAATTTCGCGTATTGCAACAAAGGACTGCGCGAGGCCACCGTGACAAAACCCTTGCTGCTCGCCCAGAGCACAGTCCTTAGCTGACGAACGGGCGAGGATAAAACTGGGTCAAAGCAGACCACAACCAGCGCGGTCAGCTTTCAGCGCAGTCTGCGTTCGCAGCAATCAAGACGCAACGTGCTGCGAGCTCCGATCTCGTCCCAGAGAGGCCAAAGAGTGAGTTCAGCTGTTTGGCAGGGGCGACACCATCCACCCGCGTGGTACCCCGACTCAAGCCCTGACCTGCGCCCTTTGAATCCCATCCATGTATTTGAAAAGCGCGACCACCCGCTCTGGGTACTACTTGCAGTACAAGCTGGCAAATATAACACTGCCGACCAATTTTCTATGGTCAAAGGCACCTCCGGCCTCTTCGCCAATTACTGCTCTTCCTCTTTCGATCCTTCCTTCACCGTCCGCTCACGATGTAGGAACTTCAAAATATCTACATAATCCCCTTTCCATATCTTCTCCTTGGTGGCCAAGGACAAGTGCGGCTCATATAAGGGAGCTTACGCACCAGTAAGTCGTGGCTCTCCTTCCCACATCACCCCCGTTGGCAACCCCATCCGGCTTAACAGCCCCCGCCCCACCATCGACCTCCATGTCCGGGCCCACCCCCATGTCCTTCACATATTCCCTTATTAAGTCTCACTCCTTCCTCCCCTCCCTTGGCATCAGTGCCCACTGACACCATTCCCCGGTGGGCCTGACCCGCTCCCTTCTCTGCCACCTTCCTTACCTGGCGTCAAGGTCGGCGTCCGCACCGGATCCCGCCACCTAACCAATTGAGCAGGGGGGGCCGCCACTTTCTCCAATCTGCTCCTCCTCGGGGCATGCAACATACTAGGAACGACATTACTCTGTTCCCGCATCCCTCCCAAATCTCTCCATCCTCTGCGCTGTCTTCGTCATAATCCAGGTGAAGCCCTTCCATATCCACATCACACCAACGGCCGCCCTCCAGGGGCACCAACCGAGTAAGCCCCGCCTTCTCTC
This sequence comes from Lissotriton vulgaris, assembly GCF_964263255.1. Taxonomy (NCBI): domain Eukaryota; kingdom Metazoa; phylum Chordata; class Amphibia; order Caudata; family Salamandridae; genus Lissotriton; species Lissotriton vulgaris. Next base: position 379,027,123 of record NC_141696.1, read on the forward strand.
TGCAGTTATGCAACAATTCACCCAAGTCCATACTCTCCCTTCTCCTCCGGATCCATCACGGGGTGCCGATCATAACTGACGGACCTCTGTCCCGTGGCAGCCGTTTCGACTCTTTGGGGTGGGGCTGGTGGGAACCTACCGCCCGCCTCTCGTAGGGCTCTTTCGCCTGGTCCCTCGTGAGAGCACGACCACCCGCATAAAGCAGAGCCGGACCATCCTCTCAACGGTTTGGAGCCGCATGCTGCTCCCCCGAGCACTCCCAGCCGTTCTTGTGGGGAGAAATAGGTGGAGTCCAGCATGCCAGGGTTAATACGACTCCATGGCCCTTCAGAACCCCCTGCTTCCCCCCCCATTTCCCCCCTCCCATCCCGCTGAATGCCCCCTCGACGTGCCGGGGTGTCCTGTCACCTCCCCTGCTCCCTACCAGGGCACTGCCAAACCCCCCCCCCCCCCCCAACTGCTCCCCCGCACTCCAAACCAACGATTCCAATTTCCGCCGCACTGACCCCTCCCCCCACCACTCTGATCGCCCCCACACCGGCTTCCCCCATCCTGCCCAACCCCCCCACCCTCCATGCGCCCCAACCCTGCTGTGGAAGCCTGCCCGCACCCCAAGGTCTGCAGTCCAGGTCGGCCCCCACACCCAACAATTCCTCACACCCAGACCCCCCTGCGCCCGAGCTGCAGTCGCTGTTATGCCCCCCCCCCCCGGGCACATCGTCCTGGTCACCCCCTGTTGTACCCCAACCCCCTTAGCGTCACCCCCAGCACTCAACCCCACCAGATCCTCCATTCCTCCCCCTCCGCGCTATAAATTTAGGAGGGGGACACCCTTCCAATGTCATCCTGTCCAGGGGTATCACTCCCCACCTGTTCACTCTCTTGTATGTGGGCATCCCCCGTGGGGCCCCGCAGCCGAGCACCCTCTTCTCCCGCTTTCCTACTGGTCGGCCGCCCTCCCAAAGCCCTATTGGAGCAATTTCTAAGTGAAGCAGATGTAAAAGCTAATTCACATCAGAACTTTACAGTTTGTTCCTATGACTTAAATGATCCCAAAATGCAGATTTGTTTAAGAGTTTTATGTACTTTGGACAAAGGTCTCCTGTGGTTGATGCATGAAAAGGGATAATGTCTTACACTTTAACAAGGTAGCCATTTGTTTCCATAGGTAGGTGGTAGATACCAACTCTGCTTTGGCCATTGGAGGATGACTAAAATGGCTGGGGGCGTGGGGGGGTTTGTTAAGGCATGACTTTTGTGAGCGTGTTGGTAAGTCTCCGATCCTGTGTCCCAACACTAGTAAGATGTGGCTTGTTTGTTTCATCTGTGCTTATGGTTTGATTGAAAAAAAATCGGTGTCTGTACTGGAGAAGTGATAACACCTAAACATTGCGGTAATCCATTTCCCTTTCAATTTAAATGGCTGTTCATTTTTTCAGCTTGAATGGTATTTAACCGCACGCTATCCATCATCAAGCTATCTAGTGGGATTGTCTGGTGTTTGATTTGACACGTCAAAGTTTAAATCTCTTTTGTGGATAGATTTGGTCCACCATTTAAGATTTAAAAGCCAGATTCACCAAAGCATTTGAAATCACTTGTGGCCCAACCAAAAGATTGGCCTAATGAAGTGGCAGGTTCTACATGGCTGGCCAGCTACATTTTTGCCGCACCTGATAGTTTCTCTTCTCCCCCCCCCCCCTCCCCCGCCCCCCCCGCCCCCCCCTCTAGTTACCATCAAGGAGAGCTGCCCTATTGCTTCCAGGGCACGCGTTCATCCCTGTGCCCAACCACATCTAAAATGGTTGATTGTATCCATTCCTGAAGTGGACAGGAGTGGCTTGATCAACATATGTATATATGTGTTTTTAGGTCTCGGCTAGTAACGCGCTGAAAGCGCGTTCTTGCCAGAGAACTATAGTCGGCGTCTCAGTAGTCTGAACGCCGAAGTGAGACAAGACCTGGCCGCGCAGCGTTTACCCCTAGGATAACGTTGTGCGTGCGGCCAGGTCTTGTCTCCACAGCATTGCATGGCAGGCCGGATCGCGTCGGGTGCCTCTCTGGAATGCAGGGGGAGTCTGCAGAGGGGCGCACGGCGCTGTTCACGAGGCGCGTGGCGCTCATAAACCAGCTGGCTGCCTCTTCTCTCACCCGCCCTCCCACCTTCAGCCTCTCCCTCTTCAGTTGTTAACTCCTCCTTGTTTTCGTAGCTTCGAAAACACGCCCTCCTGGTATCACGTTAACCCCTCTCCGCCAATGCAGTGTTTTCTGAATTTCACATTTTGCGTGATCCAGAAATGCTGCCAATCTGCTTACAATGTGAAATTATTCACAACAGCACTTAATGCTAATTTCACAACCAGCCAATGTTTCTATTTTAGGACATTGCAAAACATATATCCCCGGATAACTAACAAGCCCACCTGCCAAGTACTTACACGAAGCGTCCGTCTCCTCGGTCTCACCAAACTGCTAGCGGCCGCCTGTCCTCTCTTGGGGATAAAAACATTCTCTACCAATGGAGCGAGGCACAGCAATTCCATGCAGCGCTTTGGGGTGGCGAAGCCATCCGCTGACGTCAGAGGCCGGCGGCAGTAGCGGTTCAGAGCAGCAGCTGGAGGTGCCACAGCCAGTACAGGGCAGGAGCGGAGCTCCCATCAGCACTTTCCCGGGGCCCGCTGGTGGCAGCGGAGGAAGGTGCACATCCGGCCGCACCAGCATAGCCAGCTTGGGTACTGCCAGATAGGTCCGCTGAGTGAGGACCGGGTCTGCACAAAACGCTCTGGGGTGAAGCAGGGCTTGAACCGGGAACTAGAGCTTCCTTATTGTGCAGTGCATTCTGGGCATAGCAGGGGCAAGTGGTGCTTCTAGTTCCTCGCTGCTCTGTGCAACCGAGGAGATGCAGGGATGGATGTTCTGTGCTCATCGGTACCGTACCGTGCAGTGCTTTCAGGAGGAGCAGGGGGCGGTCACCTGGATCTTGTTTGCTGTTCATCGTGAAGTTCTGCGCTAATGCTGGGAGCTGCAGCCGCTGCCTCCGAGCGCAGGGCTCTTGGATTGAGGCACAGTGCTTTTTCCTCTGCATTGAGTGTGCAGAGGTGATAATTGAATGCCAGTGCCTTCCTGCTGAGCTGTGCCAGGGCTACCCGTTGGATATAGTGCCAGGGACATCACATGCCCCGAGTTTCGTTGCCTCTAGGAATCCTCTCATTGTGCACCACGAACAGCGCAGAAGGCACGAGGCATGGGTGATATGCACCGAGTGCCGCCTTCTATGCATAGTGTAGGGCACCAGGACTTCCTGGGCTGCCATGCGATGGATAGGAAAAGGGCCCTGCTGCACCTGTGCTCTGTGCCATGGCTGCCCTGTGCCCCATCGGCACCGCACTCTCCCAAGGTAGTTTGAGCTATTGGCATTGCTAAATAATGCAACACCAATAGCTTTTGTTGCAGTTTGTGTTGCAATATTTAGCAATGCCAATAGCTCAAACTTAATTAACCCGAGACCTATAGCATTGCAAATGTTTGTTTTTCCTCTCTCTGGTAAGCTGTTACAGGTTCAGATCCTGGCATGGCCAACTTAGCCTCCCGTGTTTCGAAGCGGTCAATTTACAGCTCTTAGAAGTGACAGAATTACAATATGGAGCGCTGTATAATTAAACATTGTTTGAAGCGTCTGCCTATTCTGGTGCCGTTCATTCCTTCCTAAAACTCCAGACTTCTGTCCTGCCACTGCCGTGGGCCACCCTCTTGAAAGGGCCTCTGTGCGATCTCATTTCATCCCCTTTCTGCTAGTCTTACTAGGATTTTCTGTATGTTTTTAAACAGTGCCTTCACTGTCCGTGTCTCTGGCAGCTGAAGGGTGCACTGAAGATATGGGAGGGTGATCAGACTCCTCTTGCAAAGCAACACGAAGTGGTTTGAGAGACTTTTGTTTGGCCGTGGGACCTTACCCCAGAACGGCAATCCAGCACCTTCTTCGCTTTGTTAGTCAATGTCATGACTTGGTTGTGTTTTAATGGGGCAGCACAGATGTAAAACATCGGGGCTTTAGTTTTAGCAGTAATGTTGAAAATATCGTAACCGTTGCAGTCAACCAGCATTTATTTTTATTGAAGTTCAGGGAAACCTTTCTGCTTCCCTCGTGCAGGTTTGCAATTTTTGTTCCTCTTCTGTGGTTGTCTTTCTGTAACCAGTGGCGGATGGTGCTTTTTGAAAGTGGTAAGGCAGAAAGGTTTGAGTATAAAGTGCATGTGAGCAACCTTTCATCAAACAGTGGGGAGTGGTTGAAAAAAAAGGTACACATTTATTTTTTCAAAATCTAACTCATGCAGAGTGACACATCACTCAGCCTGCACCCACACAGACACATTGCTTTACTCACCTTCAATCACAGGCACACACTGCTTCACTCATCCTACACTCGCATAAGAATCCCGCTCACCCTGCACTCACAAGGGCATACCATTCATCCAGGGCATTCACACAGTCACACAACTCACTCTGTGCTCACATAAGCACACCATTCACTCGTACAATCTTACTACTCAACCAGTGGGCTCTCATTACTCACCCTGCGCACTGCTTGCCCTGCACTCAAACACACCCACCCATATGCATGTTATTAGTACAAGGCATACAATGATTGTTTTGACGGCCGCGGTTTTGCAGTAATATAAAACAAATGCCACAATTTGAAATTACAGAACATTTACTTTTGCTTATATTTGGAATTTGTCAAACGCCAATATTTTTCATTCCTTATTACAGTATTTAAAGCACAATTAAAAGAAAAATCGGCGTATCAACCTTTCTTTTTACTGCTTCCATATGAAATACACAGCATGTGAATAATATACAACCCATCTGGTAAAACGGATTTCAGTATTAAAAGTATGTTTTCGATAATAGCATCACACCATAATTAAAGGAGTTCTGAGCAGGGCTTTAAGTGGGATGAAAAAACTGGGGGGTCTCAAAGGGGCGTGGCCACTAATTAGGGGCGTGGCTTTTAAACACATGCGCTAAAAATCTGTGTTTAGTATAGTGTGCCGCCCAGCTTGCATTTTGCTGTTTCTGTCATTGCATCCAGATATGTGATATAACAAGTAACATACCTACAACGAGTAAGGACGATTGGCTTTGTCAATGGTTATTAGTTGCATAAGATAAATAAGCCCCAACTATGTCTTGTTACATACAGTATTGAAAAAGCTTCCAATTAAAGCCCTGGTGACCCTACCACAATGTTGCTGCTCTTGTGTTTCAGAAAGAGAAGGGAAATCCAGAGAGAAAATGAATCTCTCTAAAGGATTTCCCTTCCCCCACAAAGCTCACCTGTCATGACGTCATGCCGTAACTTCTCCATTAGTGAGAAGTGAGCAGTGTGGGCAGCGCACATCCATGTGCTTGTTGTCTCGAAACGGGTCTCTATCTGGCTGTTTTGCGCTCTGGCACTTTTTTCCGGACTGCAGTGACAGTAAACTGCTGTCTCTGCAGTCTGGAAAAAAACGGACCGCCTGTGCCAAGGCTCAAAACCGAGCCCGATAGAGGCCCATTTCAAGGCCTCTTTTAAAAAACTCCCGGTGCGCAGACCCCTTGAGACCCGGCCCCCTTAAAGCCCTGGTTCTGAGTATATAAATAGGTGCAGCCTTTTCTTGAATGACCATCAGGACCCCAGACCACGCCGGTCCCTGGAGACGAGCGGCGGAGAGCCGAGGCCTACACTAATCATTTTGTTAATTATTTGGTGTATTCAAGACAAAGGCGGCCGCCCTTGTCGTCTAATTGGGTCGCCATTCTCTCGGCTGCCCGAGCAAGGGGAGGCCAAAGGTTGTCATTCAGCCTGATCTGATGTGAGGCAGTTATGAGTTATTTAGCCTCTCAGCGGGCTCTTGATGGGGTGTGATATTATTCTGAGCCCTCAGATCTGTCTATGTAATCAGCGCCACTTTGAAGAGGCCGAGAGACCGCGACCCGGGCCTGCGTCTGTCCCGAGGATTCAGGATTGTCCCCCGTACCCGGGGAGGGAGCTGCCTTTAAGCAGTACTGGCTTTAAGTGCGCATACCATACAGCCTCGCCACAAATGGAGATGGGTATCGGCTGCACAGTGTACCGTATACAACAGGGGGGAGATGAACAACCTATTTGCAGTCACGGCCTGCATTGGGGGGGGGGGGGGGGGGGAAATGGGGTTGTTGCGGTGGAGTGGATAGGGGGGGAGGTGGGATAAATAACTTACCTTGGATTCCCGCTTTTCTGCTCTTAAGTCCAGACTGAGACTCGCGACTCCCGCCGTTGCTGCATTCGAATTCCCCTTGGCTGAGCTCGTCATCAGGAAGGCGGCAGGCAGCCTCCCTCCCCTCCACAGCAGCCAGCGCTGTGATTGGTTCGGCCGGCTGCCCTACCAATGTCATTTCTCTCTGTATGCTGCAGCACAGCAGCATACAGAGAGACAGGGAGAGTGGGAGGGGTTACTCGAGGGCAGGGGGAGCGGCTTGCCTACTGTGTTAATACTGTCTGTTTGGGTAGCCTCTCAGGCTGCCCAAAAAGACAGTATTACCAACAGTGGGCAAGCCGCTCCCTCTGCCCTCGAGTAACACTGCCCACACAGGAACTATTGCTTTCTCTCTGTGCGAGAAGGCAAGGCAGAAACAAATGGTAGTTATTATCATAACTACCTTTGTTTGCCTTCTCGCACGGTGAGAAAACAGGGGGGCGGTGCCCAAACGCCCCCATGGACCAGCCGCCACTGTCTGTAACTGTAAAGAATAAACCCAGGGACGCTGCTGATGGTGTTATAGGGATCTGTCATTTTCATTAGGAGTGTTCTAGGCAAACAGGACACCGTGATCAGAGTGAGAAATTCATGATTTGCAGGAGGTTATATTGCCCGTGCTCTAAGGTATTGCCCAAACGGCCGTCCCACCCACGAGATGTTCAAGGTAAATACACCTTAAACTCGACAATAATTAAAAAAAGAAAACACACACACAATGCGGGAAGCCGTCCAGTCAGCCACTTTGTCTTTCTGTCAACAACAGTTGATTGAATACATCTCGGGGTTCCTCCTATATTGATCATTTCTACACGTCACTATCTATTATTTATTTAATGTTGCATCACGCAAACCGGCAGCATTGTGGACCCTGCCGTAGAATGCTTTGGAGAACAGTATGGAGGGCAGCAAGGTAAGCACAGAAGAGACATGACGAGGATAACCACAAATGGTGGGGCAGGTGCATGCAACAGATCTGTGGGGAGATGAGGAGCGTGTATGTCAGCATGCATAGCTATGGGTAGGCTTTTGTACGGCATATGCATTTTTATTGAGCTAATGGTTTTGCAGTTTGAAAAGGAGACGAACGAGACACTTTCATTTATTTATTTTTTGGTTAAAAATAAATAACGGTCAATGGCATGCAAATGAATCTGGTGACAATAATTGATCATTAAAAGTACAACATAATTAATGGTAACTGCATATAACCTAAAGGCATGTGACAAAACAAGTTACTGACTGGTCTACAGAGACATGAAAGCTGATATCAAGAGGCTGCGGGAATGAACTTGTCTCTGTATGTATCCAAGAACCATACACCGCGGCGATCATTGCTGTGCGTCATGCTTGGAGTATCCAGATGCTAGCATGTGCTCTCCTCTACAGCAAGCACAATGATAGCATTATAGAGAGAGAGAGAGAATCCAGGTTGCCTTACAGAAAGTCTCTAGACCCCTGGAATCTAACGCATATCTTTTCACATATGTCAAATCGAGCATTGCCTCATTCAAATATTCTATTCCTAGTTACTCATATCTCTTTACACATGGGCATCAAACCCCTGACTAAGATTAAGTATGGGCGAATTTTGCGGATCCGCGGTCCGCGTGAAATGGCAAGAATTTGTGGATTTTCCTGCGAACTTGTGGATTTTTTTGCCATTTGCAATAATGTGATGTCGTGTACCCTAGTGTGTGTGTGTGGTGGGGCCAAACGGGCGGGGCTTCCATGCGAGTTCACATGCCTCTTGTTTATAAAGGGTCAGAAACTCATCAGAGCAGCAGATGAGAAGGAAGCAGCCTCCTGGTCACAGGAAGTACACAGGGATTGTGCTCGAAACTCGTGGATGCAAAGACCTCCATCAAGGATTACATCTAATTGTAGGCGGTGGATATGGGGAGGAAGCACACCTGCCTAGTCTCGACCATGCTCACTAGTTGTTTGGGCTGATTATAATGTGTGACTGAATTTGAGCTTCTACTCTGGCACCTGCTTTATGTATATCTGTAAGTGCTTCCTGTTGAGGTTTAATTTTTGTGACAGGAGCATCGTGCCAGAGTGAGATCTGCCTGCATATTTATCCACAAAGATGCCACCCTCGACTGAAAAAAGAAAATCCGCTTGTGGGCGGATTTTTTGGCAATTTCGCGCGATTCGCAGATCGTGAAATTGATGAGAATCTCCGAGCAGAACAGATTTTGCGCCCACCCTTAACTAAGATTTGTGATTGGATGAGTACATGTATAGTGCAAAACGTACTTGAGAAAGACCAATCAGTCTTCACAAAACGTAGGCAATGGAGTTGTAGTATTAGGTAATGTGATGTCAAGAGAAAGACCCAGATGCACAAGCAGGCACTGGATGCAGTGAATGATCTTCACTGGGTTCATTAGACTATCGAGTCATCAACTTTGGAGAAGGTTTCAAAAACTTGTTGCTGTGTTGTCTTCAGAGTCCTAATGGAAATGTCAGTCTCTCCATGAGTTCTGAGAAGCCTCAAAAGTTATTAAAAGTAATTGTCAGGGTTGTGAGTTGAAAGTCGAAGTCTGCACTAGATTCCTCTTTTCTGCCCTGTCAGATCACCTTGTTGACTCGATTTAAAAAAAAAAAAAAAAAAACACAATGGAAAACAGATTTGAACATTTGGGATTTTTTTTTTTTTTTTTAGCTTGAGCTTCCATTTTCCTTTTAAATCACTTTCCACGGTTGGGACATGTTTTTCATATATCTGCCACAATTTGATTTCCTTTATTCCAGCAGTATTACACATTACAACAAGCATTTACAATGCAATGGTCTTGTCTTTGTTAAAGTTAGAGCTATTGGCATTGCTTATGACATTATTTTGTTTTTAAAACATATAAATAAATGGCATGGTCATTTACAATGCCAATAGCTTAATCTCTCGCAAATGCGAGACCTATTGCATTTGCACCCCGAGAGAGCCACACGCACAGCGCCACACACACACACAGCCACTCACACACACAGAGCCACTCACACACACAGAGCCACTCACACACACAGAGCCACTCACACACACACAGCCACTCACACACACAGAGCCACTCACACACACAGAGCCACTCACACACACAGAGCCACTCACACACACAGAGCCACACAAACACACAGAGCCACACAAACACACAGACACACAAAGCCACACAAACACACAAAGCCACACAAACACACAAAGCCACACAAACACAGAGCCACACACACCAGTGTGCCTCGCGTCCCCTCCGCAGCAATACACCCTCTACAGTGATTTGTGCCCATCGAAAGCGGAGGAAACAGAAGAAATGAGGAAACGCGGGAACAAGGCGCAGCTTCCCACAATGGCGGCCACGAAAATCTAGCTGAGGGGAACCGCTCTACATTGAACAAGGAAGACGGAACCTAGATGCGGAAGCCCTGCAGGGCGACACTCCAGGGGCCAACATAGTGAGCCGCGCAAAAGCCCACGGTGATGTGTATATCTGAGCCCAGCACGTTTGCAGGTGAGAGGGCAACGCGCGGGCAAGAGTGAACTGGGTCCTCCTGAGGAGAGCGGGCCGGCATCTGATCTGAGCTGAGCGGCCCAGAGTGGAGTGCTAGGAGATCCCGAGAGGACTCAGCAATAGGGGAGCGAAGACCTTATCGCCTGGCGAGCCGAAGTGACTGGGAGATCGAACCCGCTCCTGATAGAAACCACCTCCCCTGGACTGGACCCACAAGAGTTGCCCTACATCTGACCTGAGAAGAGGGGCCCGACATCCCTGCAGTCCCCCGGGAGGGGGTTGAAGATAAAGGACCTACCTTGCGTTGCTTTGAGGGATGCCGAGTGTTGGACAGGCCACATGAAGGGCCGCTCCCCCTCTACCCGACCAGGCCCGAGCCCGGTCCCTCAAGTGTCACACACCACCACTTCACGTTTTCCGTCCCCTCCGGGACCCTTGCCTCTGAACATATCGACCTCGTGGGCCCGATTCACTACTGGCCCGCGCGCCCAGCCTGGGCGCCATCTTGGACACTCCGCCACGAGGCCGCATGGCCCCCGATCGACCCCAACCCTGGGCCTGGCCAGGCCTCAGACATCCCGGCACCACCATCCACCCAGGAGGTGAGCGGACTACTTGGCAGGTCAATGGGAGAAAGAGGTGTCGATGGTTCTCCCCCGCCAGGTGCCGCTCGCCCCCAACCTCCCCGGGCGCTGGCTCCACCCCCCTGCTGGGTGTCTGGACTCCCTCATCCCGGACCTCCCGACCTCCAAGTGCGAGGGTCCGGACATCCAAGGGCACCAGCCCTATAACTGGGGCAGCTCCAGAGCAGGAAGGCAGTTGTATCCTGGAGTCGAGAGACGCAGAGAAGAACTCATCCTTGACGGACTACTGGCGCTGCCGTAGCTCTGCCTTGTGCACTATCGACCTGCCTGCTGGCGCTGCCGCAACCTTCGTAATCCTTCATCGTCGTCGGGACCTGCTGGCGTGGCCGCGGACCGTTTGTAACTACCATCTCCATCGGGACCTGCTGGCTCCGCCGCGGACCGTCGCTTCCTTCGTCCATCTCGGGACCTGCTGGCTCCGCCGTGGCCCGATCATCTAGAACGCCGAGCTCGAGGATTGAGAGCTATTTCCATCAATTGGTAACAAGACTGTCCCGCTACCCTTTTCCCAATCCAGAGACCAGAATCGAGGGGACCCCTGAGTCCAGACCTCCTTGTACCATTCTACCGTACATAAAGAATTCCTTTCTAAAGTATCGTTGAACCTTATCCTTGTGTGGTGTACGTCTGTGGGGGGGAAGTTACTTGTCTGTACGATCGCTGGAGACGGCTCTCCCCGGAGACCTCTCCCCTTATCCTCGGCCGACCCTCCCGGTCCGTCTAACATTGGTGGCCAGCGGCGCGATCCGAATCACCGCATAATCGTACAGAGAGTAGCTCACCCCACGACGAAATCACGATGACAACCAAAGAAAGCGGATCCACCGAGAAATTTCAGATGGAGAAATTGGACGAGTACAACCATCGTGAATTAAAACAATTCTGCATCGAACTAGGTATCGCTACCACCGGTCTAAGTACCAAAGACGATTTCAAGCATGCCCTAGAGTCCTGGGCAGAAACCGGGGCCGTCGGAACCACCAACCAAAACATCGCAGCAGTAGAAAAAAACACCACGGCCCCCGAGGAGCGAAGAACGGGTCTCTCGCAGGACGAGATCCAGGAACGAGAAAGAACACGACTACATGAACGATCCCTGTCCCCCCCAATTAAGGGGAAACTACCATCCAACATGGGTACTGATTGGTCCACAACAAAAAATGCAAAAATCATTCAATCCTATCATTTTTCTAATGAAACTTTGTCACTTTTCAAAATTTAAGAGCAGAAAGATAACATTTGGCTGCTTCCATTTTTTTTTTCTTCTTTTGTGCTGGTGCTGTTACAAAATTCAAGTGGAAGAGAGAAACATGTTGCTTTATGTTGGTGCATTGATCCACATAAAGCTAAAAAGTAATGTGGTTTTCAAATCTTCAAAAGCGGATGCTTAATGAATCCAGCATTTACAATGCAGTTAGTCTCGCAATTGCGAGATTTTGAGCTATTGGCATTGTAAATGGCAATGCCTTTTATAATATTAAAAGCAATTGTCATTTATAATGCCAATAGGTCAAAAGCGAGACCTATTGTATTGCAGAGCATGGTGTCCATTAAGCGTGCACTGCGCTCACCATTAAAGTAAAAAAATTCAACTGATGTGCTCCTAAAGCGGGCGCCGTGCTCAGCAAGCCAAATTTATACATAAAGAAAATGAAGGTAAAATAAAGTGCAGTGTCCCTGAAGCGTGCGCTGTGTTCTTATTACAAGTAATAAAAAAAAAGTGTTGCCATTGTACTGTGAAGTTAGGGGTGGCCACTTTTAAAGCTAGTGTGGGTGCACTGCAAATACAACAAAAAGCAGCTGCCATTGTCCCCATTAGTTAGCAATAAACAAAATAGTGCTCACCTACTTATAACACACAACACCAAGTGAAAGGGACATTCGCCATGGGAGGGTACAAATGAAGACCAGGCGGTACGAAGGAGGGACTAACCAGCCTAGTATTTAAAAATCACAAACGAGCATTTACGAAGGACAATGACACAAGCCAATGACCAATATGGGCAGAGAGTGGGTGGGTCTTCGATTCCATACTCCAGTACAACAAGTCTCGCAGAGCAGCGCATGCGCCTAACTCTAGGCTCAACCTAAAAACCCAATTTTGATTGTCCTGTAAGGGGGCGACGAGGAATTTGCAGTAATGCACTGAAGGAACAAAGGTTACTGGGAGGTTGAATCAAAGCGGCGATCTTTGCCCAAATGCTGAGATCTAATTTCAAGCAACACTGATGCAATAGCTCTATGTTCACCATCACATCTTCTGTGTAGGTATTGACTATCTGGCTTAAGGCCTTAGTACGAGTTTCGTTGCCCCGCCGCCCACACTCTGTGGCTGCCAGAATAACACAGTGCTGGTGGCCTTTAGACCACGGTTTTACAAGTTTCCCGCGGTGTGGCTGCAGAGACCTTGCATCTGTGGTGATTAGTTTTCCATATATATCAATGCCTGTGTGCGCATTTTGACTGCATATGTGTCAAATGCACACGCATGATACATGTGGAAAAATTCCACCTACTCATTGCCAGAGTATGGCCCATATGTGGGCAGTCCAAGTAAAGGGTATATAGGTACAAAAAGGACTCGCCTGTAGATTGATGCAAACCGGGTTGAAATCCTCAGGGTGAAGATGCTGTTGTGAAGGGGGATCAGAAGAAAGGCATCCACATCAGACTGACAGGAAAGGGGTAAGTACGCAACCCAAATCCTTAGTTTCTGCTGACTTGAAGTTGGCAGTCCCACCATTGCGGTCGGCTTGTCGGAAAGCCAACTCCTAATACCTACAGCGGTGGAACTACTCTGTACCCCGCTGTATGGCAGCTGATGTGACCCAGGCAGTCTGTAATGTGCTGGCAGTGTCAGTGGTTCAGCCGCAGTCTTTCCAAAGGCAATCCGTCCATCTCTTAATATGGCGGTCAGACCGCAGAGCTCACAGCGGTCAGACTGCACCTGTGGGAACTACGTTTCATAGACCACCAATAAAATCTTTATTCTCCTAGTCAAAATATTTCCAAAATCCTTCAGCACCCATTTAAAGATTATTCATTCATATGTTTTCTGTAAAAGCAGCATTATTTCAGATTTCTTTCCAGGTGTGTGGTAGCCAGAGAAGGAATTTGGTCTTGAGACTTAGGACATCATTACCAGTGTCCTGCCAATTTGCTTGAGAATTTTCAGACCAGATACAATCTCAAGTGAGTTGATATTTATGTTGTGGAATAAATATCAAACCATTTGCAAGTTTTTTTGGGAATCCGATGCAGATTTGGAGGCCTTATCATACATACTGGATAGTTTTCACCTCTAATAAAATATTAGCAGGTTTGACCTGCCAATAGTTACCCTAAAACTCAAAACTGACATGTGTAGGAACAGCACTTATTTCACAGTTAACTGGGCTACACCTGATGATGGCCTTAGTGTAGAAGTGCTTGAATGGCTGGTAAAGACAGCATGACAAGTTTATCATTAGCGAACAGAAGCAAAACAATTGTATTGTTGTGTGCCAGTTGTGACTCCAGCTATGTGAGTGTCAAACCATAGCAATATAGATTGCAAGCAATCATAAGAGCGAGCCTATCAGATTCTTGTACACAAATCAAAATATTCTGACAGTAGTGGATTAGTATTTGCACAAAACTGTGAACCCTACTTAACGCCTCTAAGCCTTCACCAGCTTCTGGGATATTCGTGCATAAAACGTTATCTAAAGCTTCACCCCCCCATGTCAGGCCTTTATTCTGAATACTTTTCTGCATTTTTCTCTGCTGCCAAAGCAAATGGGCTAACATTTCGAGGTCAATAGATATTTAAACAATGACTGTCTTTCATAAATTAAGACTGGCACAAATATTGCTTCAAGCTTGACACCTAGATCTGAATATTCCTTCAATACAGATCAAATGGGTGTCAGTGCCTTCAATGCATCTGAATATTAGATTTGTAAATAAAAAAAATTACCCATTTTAAAAGCAATCCACAAACTCAGATGGGCTCCTTATACAAAGTAGTTAAAGGTAGGTGATTATTTGTAAGCATGGGCGTAAATGCGGATTTTCGGTAAATTCGCAATCCGCGAACTCTCGCAAATTTGACAAATCCGCGAATTCGCACGCAGCGGATTTTTTTGCTTGGTGATACAATATTGCGGCGCGCGGCGTTCACTTACCGTCATTCAGCGTTTGCCGAGTTGTTTTTCTTGATATTTTGCGAGTGCTGTGCCATTTTGTATCTTGCTGCGGGATCCCGCGGGAGTTGGGCGACCGCGAATATGTCATCGCGGCTTGCCATCTTGCACAGCGAGAGTTTGTCAACGCGAGTACACCGTGATCACATATCGCGGGAGTTCGCAATTGCGAACACGTAGATGCGGCGGGCAGCAACAATCTCGCACTCGAAATTGCAAAATTTGCAATTCTGCACAAGAAATCCACCAGCAAGCAGCATAAACCTTCTGAAAATGATGATTTTTATCAGAATAACTCCTCAGGTTGACATTTGCCTGCACTTTTTTTGCAAGGAGTCCATTTTGGGGGGGTGGGGGGGTGGGAGGAAGGAAGTGCCCCACAGTCTCCAACTTCCTGTTCCTGTCCAGCAGGCTCCTTCCAGTGCTTTCTTCATGTGCTGGTCACTTTCATTCGGATCTTGACCTGGAAGGATTACTTTTTGTGGATGCTGCTGGATATTTGGATTTAAGGCCTTTTTGACTTTCTTTGGATCACTTTTGGATTAGAAATTTCACAAGTAAGTTTGTTTGGGGCATTACAGTTGCTGCAACTACAATTTTGGAATTTTCGATTTTTGGGCTGTTGTTGGGGCCTTTTGCCCAGGGGTAGTGAGTGGTGTATGGACTAAGTCTTTCTGTGGGGTCTCTTTAATGTAAATATCATGGATGGCATGGGATTGTGGTGATTTTTGTGTGTTTTTCGATTTTTTTGGGTGTTGATGGGGACTGGCCATGTGGGTGGGGGCCATTTTGAGTGCTGGTACAGGCAGGCCCTGGCCATGTGCTGGGGGCAAGGGGCCATTTTGAATGCAGGCAGTGTTCTCAGGCCTGCACCCATTTTGCCTAGCTTTCATCCATTATGCCCAGGGGTAGTGAGTGGTGCATGGGCCTAGTCTTTCTGTGGGGTGTTTTGAATTTAAACATCATTGAGGGCATGGATGGCATGGGATTGTGCTGATTTTTATGTGTTTTTTGACTTTTTGGGGTGTATAACTGATGTTCCTCTGTCTTCCATTGCTTTTAGGTGCACAAGAGAACCACCAGTGCCAGGAATTAGTCCTGCGGCGGTGTGTGTGCAGCATAGCATCACGCGACGTCACGTCTGGCCACAGACAAGACAATTCTGCAACTCGTGCAACTGCGGCCTGCTGTTCTGACCTCTGAAGAAGATGGCCCCAAAAAAAGTTCCCCGTAGCTTCTCTAGCAAGAAAGTTGCCAGTAAGGAGCAGACGAAGCAAGTTACCAAGGAGACTGGTGTGCCGCCTGTTGGACAGGCCACATGAAGGGCTCGCTTTCTCCCCGCATGACAGGGCCCGGACACCGGCTCTCCAGGTGCTACCCACAGAAGCAACCCGCAAACCGTCCCCTAAGGGACTCCTGCTCCCGGACATCTCTGTATCACTGGCCTGGGCCACTGTTGGCTCCATTGCCCGGCCCGGCCGCTATCTTGGACACTGCACCACGAGGCCGCGTGGCCTCAGCTCGACCCTAACCCTGGGCCTGGCCAGGCCCTGACATCCCGGCACCACCATCCACCCAGGAGGTGAACGGACCACTTGGCAGGTCAATGGGAGAAAGGAGTGTCGATGGCTCACCCCCGCCAGGTGCCGATCGCCCCCAGCCTCCCCGGGCGCTGGCTCCACCCCCCTGCTGGGTGTCTGGACTCCCTCATCCCGGACCTCCCGACCTCCAAGTGCGAGGGCCCGGACATCAAAGGGCGCCAGACCTATAACTAGGGCAGCTCCAGAGCCGGAAGGCAGTTGTATCCTGGAGTCGAGAGACACCTTGAAGAACTCATCCTTGACGGACTGCTGGCGCTGCCGCAGCCCTGCCTTGTGAACTGTCTTCCTGCCTGCTGGCGCTGCCGCAGCCTTCTGCAACCTCCATCCTCGTCGGGACCTGCTGGCCCTGCCGCGGCCCGTTGTAACTACCATCTTCGTCGGGACCTGCTGGCGCTGCCGCGGACCGTTGTCACCTTTGATCTCCTCGGGACCTGCTGGCGCTGCCGCGGCCCGTCCTCCTAGAACACCGAGCTCGAGGATTGTGAGCTACCCATCATCTCATCGCAACTGCCAGATTGGTAACAAGACTGTCCCGCTACCCCCTTTTCCCTTCCAAGAGACTAGAATCGAGGGGACCCCTGAGTCCTGACCTCCTTGTACCATTCTACCGTACTTTAAGATTGCTTATAAAGAACGTTAAACCTTATCTTTGTGGTGTCCATCTGTGGGGGGGAAGTTACTTGTCTGTACAATCGCTGGAGACGGCTCTCCCCGGAGACCTCTCCCCCTGTCCTCGGCCGACCCTCCAGGTCCCGTCTAACATTGGTGGCCAGCGGCGCGATCCGAACCAACGCGTAATCGTACAGAAAGCAACTCACCCCACGACTAAACCACAATGTCGACCAAAGAGAGCGGATCTACAGAGAAATTCCAAATGGAAAAACTGGAGGAGTACAGCCATCGAGAATTAAAACAATTTTGTATGGAACTGGGCATTGCTACCACCGGTCTGAGCACAAAAGATGACTTTAAACACGCCCTAGAAGCGTGGGCAAAAGCAAATGCCGCCGGTCCCCGGGACCACAACATCGAAGCACCGGAGACGAGCACCGCTCCGTCCGAAGAAAGGAGAGCGGGTCTCTCCCTGGAAGAGATCCAAGAGCGAGAAAAAAGCAGACTGCACTAATTAGAGTTGGCACGGCTCAAGTTGGACGGAGAACTAAAACTAGCGGAACAAAAAATGAACCTAGAACACTTACGGCTCCGAGAAGAGCGGGAAGAAAAGCAAAGACAAAGAGAGCTTGAAAAAAAAAGACTGGCATACGAACATGAGCGCAAACTGGCAGAGATAGAACTACGGAAGCAAAACAAAGACCTGGGGGTGCCCGAGCAACCGCGCACCCCAGGAGCTACAGAACCAAAGGTCCACATCCCCAAAGATGTCGTCTGAGAGTATTTCCGAAACGACGACATACAACAGTGGTTCAAGGCCTACGAGATCGCCATGACCTCCCACCGCATCGATCGAAGTGACTGGGGGAGGTTCGTCAATGAAGGCCGCAATGCCCTACTACAGCTCCCGGACCATCAAATGACGTCCTATGACCACATGAAGGCCGCCCTCCTCACTCGATATGGGCTTACACCCGAAATGTACCGCCAGAGGTTCCGCGACTGCACCCAAATCCCGGGTACAACTTGGGTGGAATATGTGAACTATTTCAGCCGAGCCTTCGAGGGATGGATCAAGGGGAGCCGCGTAACGACCTACGAGCAACTTTTTAACCTCATCGTGTGGGAGCACCTCTCCAACAACTGCTTCGTCGAGCTCAGGCAGCACCTCCTCGACAGTAAATTAACTGATCCACGGCAGCTCGCCGCCGAGGCTGACTGATGGGGGGCACCCGAGTGGGCCGGGGTGGGCCGAACGATCAGAACAGGAACAACCAAGGTCATCACCGTCCCCGAGGAGGAGGAGGAGGAGGAGGCCAGGGCCGGGGGAAAGACGCCGTCCCGGCTGCTCCCGCTACCAGCACCCCGCCCCCGGCCGGCCGGGGCAACCCCCCCCGATGCGCCCGCGGTTCCGAGCCAATGTCACTTGTCACCGATGCCAGCGAGTCGGCCACTACGCCAATGACCCGAACTGCTCAAAGAACCAGACTCCGGGGCCCAGCCAGGTAGCTGCCGCCGCCCTAGAGAAGAGCAAGTCTCCGAAGAGCATGAAGAATACGAACAGGAGCAACCAGAGTGGGAACCGGCCGCCATGGTCCTGGCGTGCCTAGGGGGAAGAGACATGATCCCGCGGGCTCCCCTACCCGCCAACACCAGAAAATACAGTCAGTGGGTGAACATAAATGGGTGCAAGGCTGAAGCCCTACGTGACACGGGGGCCAGTGTGACAGCCATCCGCTGTCACCTGGTGACCCCGGAACAAATCCTGCCGAACGTTCTCTGCCCCGTCCGTTCAGCCGACAATTCTGAGAGCCTGTGTCGGATGGCCTGCGTCCCATTCGAATGGGGAGGAGTATCCGGCATGTTGAAGGTGACGGTCCGCGATGATGCCCCCGTGGACTGTCTCCTGGGGAACGATCTCGAGAGTTCCCCGTGGGCTGCCGTGGAAAGAAGAGAGCACCTGGGGATGTTGGGCCTCCCGGACTGGGCGTGCGTAACCACCCGGTCCATGGCCGCCCGCGCCATCCCCCGACCTGAAGAACCCGAATGGCCAGCACCTCCTCCCCCGATCGCTCCAGTGGGGGACGCCGACCATACCGACGCCCCGTAACAAACCCAAGAAGGGCTCGCTCAGCCCCAGGACCTTCCAGACCTGGCTCAGTGGCGTCAAGAAGGGGGACCCACCCAGGAACCATTCCGTCAGGAGCAAAAGACCTGTCCCTCCCTCGAGGGACTACGACAGCAAGCCCTCGCCCAGAGCGCGGGAGATACCGCCGGGGCCCACTGGATCTATTGGGACAATGACCTATTGTACAGCGAACAAAGAATCGTGGAGTTGGGGGCCAGTTGGTGGTGCCCCTCCGTTTTAGAGACTTCCTGTTGAATTTGGCCCACGATGTCCCCCTGGCTGGACACTTGGGACAGGACAAAACCTACAGCCACCTGGTGACCCACTTTTACTGGCCAAAAATGAGAAATGACGTCCTCAACCACTGCCGGTCCTGCCCCACCTGCCAGGCCAGCGGGAAGAGCGGCCGCCAACTCAAGGCACCCCTGCAACCATTCCTGGTTGTGACCACCCCGTTCGAAAAGGTGGGAATAGACATTGTGGGGCCCCTGGACCCCCGAACAGCACAAGGGCATCGATTCATCCTGGTACTGGTAGACCACGCCACCCGCTATCCCGAGGCTGTTCCCCTGCGAACTGTAACAGCCCCGGTGGTCGGCCGAGCCTTAATGGGGATCTTCTCCCGGGTGGGCTTCCCCCGGGAAGTCGTCAGCGACAGGGGCACGAACTTTATTTCAAAATATATGAAATCCCTCTGGCAGCAGTGCGGGGTCACCTACCGATTCACAACCCCCTATCACACTCAAGGAAACGGACTGGTTGAGCGGTTCAACCGCACACTCAAGGGAATGATTATGGGGTTGGAAGAGCCCCTCCGCCGCCAGTGGGACGTGCTACTCCCGTGCCTCCTCTTCGCCTACCGCGAAGTCCCCCAGAAGTCCCTCGGCTTCAGCCCCTTCGAACTCTTGTACGGACACCATGTTCGAGGGCCCCTCAGCCTAGTCAAAGAAGGTTGGGAGATGGCCCCCCTGAAAACCCCTCCAGACGTCTACAAGTACCTCCTGACCCTACGCAATCAGACCAGACGATTCAGAGAGATCGCCAAAGCCAATCTTGAGGCCAGTCAGGAGGACATGAAGAAATGGTACGATCAGAATGCCTCCTCCATAGAGTTCGAACCTGGACAGCAAGTATGGGTGATGTCCCCCACCGAACCTTGTGCCTTGCAGGACAAGTGGACAGGGCCCTTCAAGGTGGTCGAGCGGAAGAGCCCCGTCACCTATCTCATCGACATGGAATCTCCCCGGAACCCCCTCCGGGTCCTCCACGCCAACAGACTCAAACCCCACTTTGTGCGCTCGGAGCTCAGCCTACTGATGGCTACAGACAGTGGAGCGGAAGAAGACTCCGAGCCCCTCCCTGACCTACTGAGGACCCGGGAGAAAGATGGTTCAGTAGACGGGGTCCGACTCTCAGATGCCCTAACCCCGGAGCAGCGGCAAGACTGTCGGACATTCCTGCTGCAATTTGCGACCCTATTTTCCCTCACCCCAGGGGTCACCCTCTGGTGCTTGCACGACGTGGAACACTGACGACAGTCCCCCTATCAGACATCGGGCGTACCGCGTACGTGCCTGCATCCAAGAAGAAGTGTCAAAAATGCTCACATTCGGAGTCATCGAGCCCTCGGACAGCCCCTGCGCCAGCCCAGTCGTGCTGGTCCCCAAAGCTGCTGCCCCAGGCACCACCCCTGAGCGCCGATTCTGCGTCGACTATCGGGGTCTGAACTCTGTTACCCGAACCGAAGCTCACCCCATTCCCCGAGCAGATGAACTGATCGACCGCATGGGGGCTGCCCGCTACCTCAGCATCTTCGACCTGACAGCGGGCTACTGGCAGATCGGCCTCACCCCCAGGGCCCAAGAACGTTCCGCTTTCTCCACCCCGGATGGCCACTACCATTTCAAAGTGATGCCATTCGGCATGAAAAACGCTCCAGCCACTTTTCAACGACTTGTGAACCAGGTATTTGGCGGGCCTCGAAGAGTTCAGCGCCGCCTACCTGGACGATATTGCTGTGTACAGCCGCCACTGGTCAGACCACCTCCGCCACCTCCGAGAGGTCCTGCAGGCCCTCCAACAGGCCGGCCTCACAATCAAGGCCAGCAAGTGCCAAATTGGCCAAGGGTCCGTGACCTACCTCGGACACCAAGTGGGAAGCGGTCTGGTGGCCCCCCTTCAGCTCAAGATCGCTGCCATCCAGTCCTGGCAGCCCCCCGTAACGCAAACCGAGGTCCGAGCCTTCTTGGGGCTCACCGGATACTACCGGCGGTTTGTGAAGGACTATGGCAGCATTGTGGGGCCCCTCACAGAGCTCACATCAAAGAAACACCCAAAAATGGTCAACTGGACTCCAGACTGTCAAGCGGCCTTCGAGAAGCTGAAGGCCGCCATGTGCACCGCCCATGTGCTCCAGGCTCCCGACTACAGCCGGGAGTTCATCGTCCAGACTGATGCCTCCGACCATGGCATCGGGGCCGTCCTTTCCCAGCTGAACCCCGATGGACTTGACCAACCAGTGGCCTTCATCAGCAGACGCCTACTGGCCCGAGAACAGCGCTGGAGCACCATCGAGAGGGAGGCCTTCGCAGTAGTGTGGGCCCTCAAGAAGCTCCGGCCCTACCTCTTCGGTACCCACTTTCGGGTGCAAACAGATCATCGCCCCCTGCAATGGCTAATGCAGATGCGGGGGGGAAAATCCCAAACTATTGCGATGGTCCATCTCCCTGCAGGGGATGGACTTCACTGTGGAGCACCGACCTGGCCAGGAGCACGTCAACACGGTCCCCAAGAGGATGGGTGACTCTCCCCGCCTTCAGCTGGGGGGGACGCATTTTGGACAGGCCACATGAAGGGCTCGCTCCCTCCCCGCATGACAGGGCCCGGACACCGGCTCTCTAGGTGCTACCCACAGAAGCAACCCGCAAACCGTCCCCTACGGGACTCCTGCTCCCGGACATCTCTGTATCACTGGCCTGGGCCACTGTCGGCTCCATTGCCCGGCCCGGCCGCCATCTTGGACACTGCACCACGAGGCCGCGTGGCCTCAGCTCGACCCTAACCCTGGGCCTGGCCAGGCCCCGACATCCCGGCACCACCATCCACCCAGGAGGTGAACGGACCACTTGGCAGGTCAATGGGAGAAAGGAGTGTCGATGGCTCTCCCCCACCAGGTGCCGATCGCCCCCAGCCTCCCCGGGCGCTGGCTCCACCCCCCTGCTGGGTGTCTGGACTCCCTCATCCCGGACCTCCCGACCTCCAAGTGCGAGGGCCCGGACATCAAAGGGCGCCAGACCTATAACTAGGGCAGCTCCAGAGCAGGAAGGCAGTTGTATCCTGGAGTCGAGAGACACCTTGAAGAACTCATCCTTGATGGACTGCTGGCGCTGCCGCAGCCCTGCCTTGTGAACTGTCTTCCTGCCTGCTGGCGCTGCCGCAGCCTTCTGCAACCTCCATCCTCGTCGGGACCTGCTGGC
The DNA here is from genome assembly GCF_964263255.1 of Lissotriton vulgaris. Lineage (NCBI taxonomy): Eukaryota > Metazoa > Chordata > Amphibia > Caudata > Salamandridae > Lissotriton > Lissotriton vulgaris. The sequence goes on from NC_141696.1 coordinate 379,049,552, forward strand.
GCTGCCGCTGCCGCGGCCCGTTGTAACTACCATCTTCGTCGGGACCTGCTGGCGCTGCCGCGGACCGTTGTCACCTTCGATCTCCTCGGGACCTGCTGGCGCTGCCGCGGCCCGTCCTCCTAGAACACCGAGCTCGAGGATTGTGAGCTACCCATCATCTCATCGCAACTGCCAGATTGGTAACAAGACTGTCCCGCTACCCCCTTTTCCCTTCCAAGAGACTAGAATCGAGGGGACCCCTGAGTCCTGATCTCCTTGTACCATTCTACTGTACTTTAAGATTGCTTATAAAGAACGTTAAACCTTATCTTTGTGTGGTGTCCATCTGTGGGGGGGAAGTTACTTGTCTGTACGATCGCTGGAGGCGGCTCTCCCCGGAGACCTCTCCCCCTGTCCTCGGCTGACCCTCCAGGTCCCGTCTAACACCGCCCGCCACATTTTTTGGAAATAAAAAAAAAAGTACGCCTGCAGCAGCAGCGGGATCTGCTGGGGACCAAGCTGGGAGCAGCCCCCCAGCTCCATTGGGCTTATTGCCACCACCACCACGCCAACTTAAGTCCAATCCCTTCAGTGCTGCAGAGGCACTTAGTCTAGTTGTTCAATCACTATCGACCAGTGATATTGGCTCATCGCAAGAAAGTAGCAGCAATGTCCCTCAATCAACACAGGTTGTTGTAACTCATCTGACGAGTGTTCAACAACCACAGCTGCAACAACAACGACATGTGCAAGTACAAGCCCAAGTACATGTGGAAGGAGAGGCAGCGCAAGGAGATGCGCAAGCAGAGGTGCATGGAGGGGCACAAGTGCCCACAATAGTTGTTCCTCCCGAAGTAGAGGCACATCAGGAAATCGACATTCAAGCCGAGGTATCATTTGAGGAAGTCACTCCTCCTGATCATTCATTGTCTTCCGCATTCCTAGCAAGGAAAATATCAAGTATGGTGTCTACATCTTCTTCAAGCCCACCTCCTTCTGATGATATGAATCAAAATTGGGAACCACCACTGCAGTCTGAGAGTGAGGCACACCATGATCTGACAAAGGTAGCTAGGCGTAAAAGGAAGGTCCCCGAAACTCTCGTACTTATGGAGTGTGGTGCTGAAGAAGAAGTGGCGTATACTACTCCTGCTGATGACTCTCACGACGATGCAATCATCATACACCCCCCTCCAGCCTCAGCAGGCATGCAGCAAACAGACATTTTGACCCTAGCCCGAAAAGCTGCTGAGCGTGATGTTGTCGACGAGGAGGCAATGGGAACACCATCATTGGAGTTAACTAGTACACCACCACCTACCGCTTCCATATTTCTTTCTCGCCAGAAGGGACCTCCATCCACCTCGACCTCAATTAGTGGTGGTACAAGTGCACAACGTAGTAAAGTTCAGCAACACACATCCTCCACTTCATCTGGCATTAGCAGTATGACCACCAGTATCGCCTCCTGCGCCCCCCACAGACATTTCAAGTCTGCAGTTTGGGACTTCTTTAGTGTTTGTCAAAAAGGGAAAACATGGCTATTTGTAGCATTTGTAAGCTTGCAGTTAGTCGTGGTAAGCTTGGTACCAACTATGGTACCGGAGGCCAGAGAGGTCCTCTTGAGAGACAGCACACTGTCCAATGTCATGCGCACCTAAAGGAGATCAAGGAAGCCTGAATTGGAAGTCAACAAACTGTATACTTTGATGTTTCATCTGATGATGACGAGGAGGAAGAAGCGTCAACCATTTCTTCACCTACACCCAGTACCCCTGTCAGCAGCACACCCCCTGTGAGCCACACTAAGAGTGTGGGAGAGAGTGAGCCACCAATGTGAAAAAGCTCATCACAGAGCGTAACTGGGTCGAAGAAGTCATAATCATCTTCCCGTAAAATGGTCCAGCCCACCATTAGAACCGTGTTGTTTTCAGATGCGCCATTTGAAAGTAACCACCCAACGGCGCGTCTGTATAACACTAAGCTGGCTAAAATGCAAGCTCTGGACCTTCTCCCTTTTTCTTTTGTGGAAGGGGTTGGTTTTCATGAATTAGTGGCAACGCTCAGCCCTAAATGGAAGGTTCCTGGCTGGTTCTATTTTGCCAGAGTTGCGGTTCCAGCACTACATGCAGATGTGCTGGAGGTGATTGGGGCAGCTTTGCAGAAGAGTGCTGTTCACACTATACATCTAACAACAGACATGTGCACCAGTGGCGCAGGCACTGATTACATGTGCATCACTGCACAAAGGGTCTCTTTTTCAGGAGTTACAGCAAAGCTAAGGCAGGTGTTGACCCGGACAACGTTTTTAAAGCTGCTCAGAACCATGCAACACTAGCCATGTTTGGCATGGAGAGAAGTCCTACAGGAGAAAACATTTTGCAGGAGTTTAACACAAAGGTCTTTCAATGGCTGTCCCCAAAAAAACGCAAGATTGGTTATGTTTCCACGGATAATGGCGCCAATGTAGTTAAGGCCATGGATCTGGGTAAATATTTCAGAGTGCCGTGTTTGGCGCACTGTATAAACCTGGTTGTTAAAAGATTCTTGAGTGAAAAAAGTCTAGTGTGCGGGTTACTGACCACCTGCCGAAGAATGTGCACACATTTCAGCCATTCTTTTAAGGCCCGGAAGCATCTGAAGGGCCTGCTACATGAACGTCGACTGCCAGTGAACACTCATCCAGGAGGTGGCAACACGTTGGAACTCAACCTTCTACATGCTTGAGCATCTGTATGAGCAGTTTACGGTAGTCGATCAGTATTTCTTAACACTGGGTACAGCTATGAAGGACCTGAGGCTAGATGCGGAGCAATGGGAGCTAGTTAAAAGCCTGACAGACATGCTTCGTCCTTTTGAGGTCCTCACGCGTGCAGTCAGCAGGGAGGACTGTAATTTGGGAAAAGCTATCCCACTGTTGCGCATGCTAGAGCACCAACTGAAGGCGGTGTCTTCTATGTTTCAAAAAGATGAAGAAAAGCAAGAAGCTTTTGATTTGGCGGAGAAATTATTACAGCGCCTACTTGGCGATGAACGTCTTCAAATGATCCACTCAGAACAGCATTACATTTGTGCTACTGTTCTGGATCCACGCTACAAAAAGGCACTGTCAGGCAGAGCATTCTTTCCTTTTGGTGACGCAGAAGTTTTAAAGTACAAACATTGGCTAGCTCTGTCAGCCATGAGGTTTGAAAGAGAACTGCAGGAAATTGAAGGAAAAGGCAGTGCATCAGCAGGCCATCGGGAGTCAAAAGAATCCACTTCTGCACCTGTGGCTGTGGCAAAAGTGACCTCTCAGCCGTTAAAGACACCAGCAACCTGAGCATCTGCACCAGACACAACAGTAACATTGTGCGAAGAAGAGGATTGGCTAACTCAGCTTGGGTTTGCTTCTCAAAAGGTCCCAGCCAAAAGTAAGCAAAGTGGAGAAACCGAAAATTAAGGAAGCTATTGCCAGAGTCACATGGTGCTGGGCTACCCTGCTGCTGGGTATCAAACCGTGAACCCTGTGGTCTGGAGTCAGGCACCTTGTCTGCTCCGCCCACCTCTTCCACAGAGGAATTTGCAGAGTTCACTATTTTTAAGGCTCAAATAGGAAGTCTTAGTGCTTGGATCCTTAATAGATCGGGTTGAATCAAATTCACCTTATGCCCCCGCTTTATCTTTGAAACATTCCGCCAGCTTATCACTAAATAAATGGCTCGGAAGGAGGGCATGGGGAAAATTAGGGCTAGAGAGGGTCTTAACAGTTTTAAAAAGCTTTCTCTCAGAATTTTTGGCCAAATTGATTTTTTCCAAATATTGATTTATTTTTTCCACAATAATAGTATTTTTTATACTTTTGAATACATTTTTTTTATATCTGCATCTTTCCTCTGTACAATAAATTCCTCTCCAGGTTTTTTCTTGCCTACGGCATTTTTATTTCAAGGCCCTACGTTTCCATCAGGAATACTAGGTGGGGAATATGTGAGTCTAAAAATAACAAAAACTTATATTTCTGCTTAATAAGTAATCACTTATTGATTGGAGTGCAATTCAGTTTAGACCTCAGCTTGTTGGCAGGCTATAAATGCTCTACCCAACAGCTGGAGTTGGAATTACTACAATGGAAGTTCTCTGGTCCATTACAAAGATTGAAATTATTACATGATGCATACCTACTTGGTGAGTTAACTTCCCTTGTGTACTTCTGGTGGAGGAGGAGGAACAAACAGGGGACCTGGCGCAGGGGTCAGTCCTTGCGTGGAGAGGTGAGGACGAGTTTACTTTTTGTAATCCAGAGGCGCGCTGACACCCGGAATAAATAGCCTCTTTTTGTGGAGGATGACTAGACAGCCAACATCACAAAATGGCGGCCACAACAATCACGTGTAACTGGCGAGTGCAAAGTGTCCCTAAGGTCAAGATTTGATGTCCAGTCACAATCACAAACATAAATTATAAAAGTTAAAATACTTTTTTAAAAAGTCCCCCAGGTCTTGTGCAAGTAAGCAATTCAGAGCAGCAGTCTTAGTAAAAAGAAAGGAGTTTGACCTAAACCGTAAACACAGACAAAGTGTTTTTGAATTTTATGCCAAGACCCGAGGCTCATATTATGCTATCTTAACTTGCTTTAATTTTAATAACAGCTATCAAGATACAAAAAACTACAAATCCTATGAGGCTTAGCATCAGGCCAGCCAATGGGAATAAAACATAATAGTCACGCCAACCAATAATATAGTCACTGTATGTATAATGTCCTGTTTGACTGTGCACAGTCCTTTTTTCTTACTGTTTACAGTCAAGATAAGAACCTTCCAATATACTTATGGGCTATATTGTTTTATTAAATGAAATTCAGAAAGTTGTGCTAGTTGAATATTGTGGAATACTGATTTGCTTCCATACCGTTGAGCGCCTTGCACTCATTGTTTCTTGTTCTTTCGCTCCCCACCACGTGACCAGCATTGTGTTCTTCTTCTCTTTTTCCTCAATGACATCCGCGCTCCCCATTTTAGGATGCTGTCACTCGCTGTGCGTGGGTTGTAGTCTCCCTTCGCAATCCTGGTTCAAGCGGTCTTATTTATCGACCGCGTTCCTTTGCTACCTTCGCGCTGTGGTTCCTACATTAACCAGCCTACATGGTGTCACCCGAGGGGAGCAGCCGATTTCTATTTCTTCACATTCTCTCTGCTCCTGTGTGTTCTCTTTGATAAGTACAACCCTGGAAGTGTTGTTAAGGACCCTGTCCCACTGGTTCCTTTGGTAGTTTAACCCTATTTTTGTTGGATTGCTTTGTTTCCTCATATTAAAATGGAAATAGATAGCTCCCCTTTATTAAATAATGACAATGTGATGATGGGGAATCTTTTAAAAATAATTTCAATGATTTTATTAATTTCTCAGTTGAACAAGCCATTGTGACTTCCATGGAAAGAAATGAAAACAAAAATTGAAAATTCAGTGTTGAGCATGATGCCAAAGACTTTTCTGGCCCATTCTGTGGGGGGGAAGCAGAAAACGTAAAGTATTATCTTTACCTGTAAAAAGAAACAAGTCATGTTCCCCAATAATGATTTTTCTTGTTTGAACAGTGAGGTTTCCTCACACCAGACTGAGGACATTGCTTTTCCCAGGCCCCCTTCAAAGTAGGGGAATTCCAAGTCATATGCTAAGTGCTAGTCTAAGACTAAGAATTTTCAAGATGCTCCCCAACAAATAGTTGTTTATAATATTTGGGACACTGGTGATGATATGGTGGATGCAAATTACATTTTTGATATGCCTGGGGTCTCTATTCCTTCTTCTTCTCACCCTCCTCCGAAATAACCTAAAACTGAGTCCTTTGTAGCCAGAACAGTCATGGACTCTGAGGGATCTCCTATGTTCAACCCCGCGCTCATTCAGCACCCATACTCCACTGGGTGGTTTCTTGCCGTCCACATTGGGAATTACATCTCTTCAAGACTCTGTCTATCCTAAACAAACAAACCAGAAGTAAACTGAGATCTGAATGTCCACGACCCTCTCTCTCCTTTAACATTACTTTCAACCCATCTTTTGACCCGTCTTTGCTCACATTCTTTTTAAAATTTTGTAAAGACCCATGCAAATGCATTTTCCACTTGCCAAGATAAATTACTAGATGTAGTGGATCCACTAGCTCGCACATTTTATATGGCAGAAGCCGCTAGATTCAATAATCTAGATATTGATCCACAAGATCTCTCTATGTGGATTCAGAGAGCCTTTTGCTTGCTTGGCAATGTCAACTCCGCAAAAATTCACAATTGTAGAAAAGGTCTTTTAAAAATTGGTTCCTAAATTGGCTAATCTGGCAACCCTTGAACCAGACATAAAGGATGATGGTCTCCTAGTTGGAGATTCTTTTACCCAGGGCCTCAGTAGATATGTGGCCACATTTTCTTCATTTGACAAAGCCCAGCTATCTTTAAAAAAGGTGTTGTCTCAACAGGTTTATGTACAGGCCAAGAGAGGCAGGAGCCACTTTACCAGCCATCCCTGCTGTAACCCGAATCCATAGGGTCCTTCAATTCAAACACTTATCAAGAGTACAAGTTTCAGATTTACCCTCGAAGAGGTAGAGGTTACCGAGGTTGAGGACAAAAGAATTCCAGAAATAACAATCAGCAAGGTGAGTCTCCCTTCAGGACATCCCCCTGTGGGAGGCCTTCTTCAGTTTTTTTCTTCCAAAATGGCAAACGATAACTGCCGACCCATGAGTTGTCAACACTATTCACGGTTATCTTATAGGGTTTAATGCTCCACCTTTTTTTAAAGTGTCTTTCCTCTTCCTCCAATGTTAGCATCAGACATGACCAATCTCATTTTGCTCGAGATCCTATCTCTGTTACAAAAACAGGCTATTCAGATCTCTCTTCCAGATCCCTCGGGGTTTCTCAGTTCCCTGTTGTTACTTCAGAAAAAAACCAAAAATATGCATCTGGTTATCAACCTCAGACCTTTCAATCAGTTTGTGGTGTACAACATTTAAAAATGGAGACTTTAATTCACCTCAGAGAATCTTTACGTCAGCATGACTGGATGGTAAGGATAGACCTGACAGTTCCGTTTCATTGTTCCAATAGGAAATTTCTTCAGTTCCAGTGGCAGGGACTAATATACAATTTTTTCTCTCTTCCCTTCGGTCATTTTTATCAGCACCCTAGTACTTTTCAAAGGTAATGAAACCTGAAATTGCTCATCTCAGGTCTCTGGGTATCAGACTGATAATTTACCTACACAACGTTTTACTCATGAGTTTGGACATGCAGAACATTTGCATTCCTCTTCATCTCACATGTTCTCTTCTTTCAGAGCTGGGTTTCCTTCTAAACCCTGAAAAATCAGTTCTCATTCCAACTCAACAAATAGCATTTTTAGGTTTTCTGATGAATTCATCCAGCACCACTTTGCATCTACCTTAGGCAAAAGTAAAGGCAATCGAATCAGAGATACTGCATAATCTTCTCCGCTCCAAAATAGCTCTCAGATCTCTGGCAAGGATAGGGGGTATTTTGTTCTCTTCCATTCAGGCAATATTTCTGGTTCCTCTCCATTACAGAGCCCTTCAACGCCTAAAGATTCCCCACTCGCGCAAAGGTGTGGCTTCTTGAGATTCGGTCATCCTCGATTCAAAGACCTGTTTAGAACTCCTACGGTGGATAAACCATTTAGACGCCTCGAACAGCAGAACTGTCTTTGCTTCAGCCCTTTATCTTGTATTAGTATCAGATGCACGCCGGATGGGATGTGGCGCCCATTGTGGTCCAAAGTTGACTGGAGGTACAAGTTCTTTTTTTTTTTTATTAACTTTCTACATTATTGCATATACCATTAACACACAGCTCTTATAGCCTACAACCCGGAAGCCGGCAGTAGTCCACAATATCACATCACTGCAATATAGATGTATCTTACACAGACTCTTTGCCAGCATCCTTGGGGCCTGGTGGCAAATCGAGTACTAGAGGAACAATAGGATTGCGATGCTTGTAGTAGGGCCCCATCCGACACCCATTGCCCCTTAACCTTGCGTCTAGGAGAAGCAAACCGCCCCCACCCATACTGCTGTGGGTAATATAGGACAGCAAGGCTCCCCAGCCTATAGGCCAAAAAAGGATATTGCCTTTTCAGTAACTCTTCAAACTACCTACCCCTTAAACTACCCCCCCATCCCAACAACCACCCCCCAACCCAGTGTGCCTGCCGTTCTAGTATGTGCTACAGTTGCGTGTGCTGCCCGTGTTCCATGGTGTCCGTCCCTACAGTCCACCCACCCGCAAATTTTCCAAGTGGGGACTCGACCCCCAGGTTGCACCGCCCCCCTCCTGCCAATTATATACCATGTCCTTATGAGGCGTATTTCTCCCTGTGTACTGCCAGACCCCCTGTGTCCAGAGCCTGCGCCCTCCGCCCGGAGCATCCCTAAATGCCTGAGATGTCGCCCCCCCGGTGGCCCGTTGTAGCATAGTTCCTATTTTCCCAATAGGCCCTGCGCATTGGAATAACATAAACAGTAGTATCGACGTAGAAGTGCGGATCTTCCAGGCCTCTACTGACTATGCTAAACTTAATTGGGTTTGTTACCAACTAGCTCAGAGGTCACTGGAAACTTTCTTGACTGAAATAGGAAGTGATCAGCTTCCCTGGCACAGACAAGAAGGGATTCAGTTTTCCAACAACCGTGCAACATGACAACTTTGCTCCTCAGATCAAGAGTCAATCTCTAGGGTCGTGTGAAACAATAGACAGTTATTTTACTCAGTCAGGTTGGTGCAGTTTACTTTCACAATCAGTAGAGAATAGAGAGACGGGCGTTTGTCAATAAAGGGTTAACATTTATTGAACAGTCTTTCTTCTCGTACAAGAGAAATGAATTGCCACAATTGCAAGACTTGTTATTATAAAAAGTATGTACAGTAAGATAAGTATTGCGAAATAATACTGTAAAAGCATTGATATGGTTTCTTAGCCATACGATGGTTTAAAAGTAATAAAACATATATACATTCATATATACATAAGGCTAAAATACTCAACTGGTGCTTCTAACTACGCCTACCCCAGTGTACCTGACCTAAGCCTAATACTTGGGAGGGGAGTAAGTAAGTAGCTTTAAGTTAAGTTGGTTTTGCCAAGGTTTGCTTCAAGAATTCTCTCTCAAGGGTTTAGTCAACACCATACCTCTGGAATAGAATGATGGAGGTCTGGTATCTCCCTCAGGGCTCGATATCCCAGTCACCCGCAAGGGTAGACCAGAAACGCTGGAGCTGGATTTCTCGGCAGGAGAAAGGCAGCGTCTCTTCTTCAGCGCGTCGAGGAGGAGAAGGAGGAGGGACAGCGTCCGCGGGCAGCTTGCATCTGCTGGGCTCTTGCAGAGGACGGCTGTTCAGCTCCGAAGTTCACCACACCATCGTTTGCTAGTTAGCAGCGATAGCAGTAGCGATAGCAGCTATGGTGTCATCAGCATGACAGCTTCTTCAGCAGCAGCAAGATAGCTGGCAACATCAGCTTCACCAACAGCAACGAGACAGCGTTTGCTTAAGGCAACGTTGGTAATATTTATACCTGAAAGGTGCCTTGTTTGACGTAAGTTTGCTGGACATAAGACGTCAATATAGATGTCACTAGGAAGTGATCGTCTATCAGTGCTCATTAGAGTTCTATTACTAATCAAAACACAGCAAGCGGGGATTTCCAGGTTTGCTGAGTTTTTATCTTGTTGAAGAACTCAGAGTGTTAATCTAGGAATCTCAGATAGTGACTTCTGCTCTGTCATTGCACTAATTGGTTGCAAAGGAAGTGGCAGAGAAAGCTATTCTGGAATGTGGCTCTGTTCGTGTGAGGCCAGAGATGAGTTTCTGAATATCGCACTTGAACGGTTATGCCAATATAGGGAACAAATGGATTTATAGCCGAATAGGGGCATAAGGTCACAGTATCGATCAGGGTCCTAGATAAGCACGCACCACCGTGGCCTCATCCAGAGTCTCTTCTCCCTCTGCATCCTCCAGGTCAGATCCTGTGTCTGCGCTATCTCTAGCATCCAGATAGGCCCTGTACAGACCCCAGAAATTCTTGGGACGATTCTTTGGCGGCAACAGTTCGCTGTATGTCTCCGACTGTGTACAACAGTATAGCAGGTCCGCCTCCCACCTTTTTTTAGTCGGTAGCGGCCCCCTCATCCAGCACATCGCCACCGTACGTTTGGCAGTTAGCAGGGCTATATCCGCCAGCCTACGCATTGCCACCGGTAGCGGTTTGGAATAACCCAGCAGAGCCAGGGCCGGGTTGGGCGGGATATCCACCCCTAGAATCAGCCCCAGTTCGGAGAATATCCCCGTCCAGAATTTGTAAATTCCAGGGCAGGCCCACGCCATATGTAGGAAGTCCGCACTCGGGAGATGGCAGCGCTCACATTCCGCGGAACACCTCAGGCCATACCTATGCAGTCTCTCCGGGGTATAATAGACACGCTGTAAGTATTTGAAATGAATTAGCCTATGTCTGTTATTAAGAGATATCTTCCTGGTCCTGGTGCAACAATAACTCCACATCTCGTCAGTGATCGGTGTCTGGAGATCAACCTGCCAGGCTGCTCTCGCCCTAGAATGCAGAACAGACTTCTGTCGGTCCCCCATTTTTTTAAGTTTAGAGACCAGTTTGCCAGATGCAGGGTTCTCAATAACATAGGTGAGTTCCGGCATTTCCAGAGGTTCAGCCAACTCTGGACCAAGAAGTTCCTGCAGGGCACTACGCACCCTATGGTATTGGAAGCTATGGAGCAGCGACTTCCCTGTCTGCGATTGCAGAACCTGGTGGAGAGTTTTCATAGTGCCATCCAGGAACATATCTCCCATCTTGGTAATACCCAGTTCCTGTAGGGCCTTCCTTTACCCCTTTCTCCACAAGAGGGGGTATCCACACAGCCCACTCCACCGGCATAGCTGGAGAGTACAGTCTATCACCGTCCTGCGGTCTCAGCAACTCATGCCATGCATGATTGGTTGCTTTAATGGAATCTAGTATCCCCGTCCTGCGATCCACCGGAAGGCATATCGTGGCCGGGTGAGGCATCGGGTCCGCAAACAGCCATTCTAATTTTACATGCGGTATATCAGGATTGCCATGGATCCACGTGTGCAGGTGCGATGCCTGCGCGATTCGGTAATATTGTTCGAGATCCGGCGCTCCCAGACCTCCCTGCTCATAGGGCAGCGTCAAAATCTTCCATTGGACTCTAGGTTGTTTACCTTCCCATGCCAACCGAACAAGGACTTGCGTGAGTCGCCTAAAGAAGGATTTAGGCAGGACCACCGGTATGTTGTTAAAAAGAAACCGGAACCGAGGCAGGACTACCATTTTCATAATTGCTAACCGCCCCATCAGCGACAGAGGTAGTCTACACCAGGCCTCCACATCGTCCACCAGTCTGCTGTTCGCTCTCCCGTAGTTCTCACAAACCAGTAACTCAGGGTCGGTGTGGAGACGAATTCCCAGATATGTTATGGAATCCGAGGTCCACTGCAGCGGGTACTCCGCTGCAAATGGGACAGTCACTGGCGTTAGCAGGAGAGCTACCTATTTGTCCCAGTTCACGCATAGCCCAGATAGTGCTCCAAATCTCACCACCTCCCGCAGCACAGACGCAAGATTGACTTCCGGTTCTCTGACATAAAGCAAGGTATCATCTGCATACGTGGATATACCGATCTTATACGCAGGGAATTTGATCCCTTCGTGTTCGTGGTATTCTCTGATGGCACACGCCAGGGGTTCAGCCACAAGCGCATATAACAGAGGAGACAGGGGGCAACCCTGTCTAGTGCCTCTACTTATTGCAATAGGGTCAGTGACAGTGTCTCCTAGTTTCAGGCGAGCCGAGGGCTTGTAATAAAGGGCACCTAGCATCTGTAGGAAAGGTTCTCCCAGCCCGTACTTCCGCAGTACCCTTAGCATGAAGGGCCACTCCACAGAGTCGAAGGCCTTCTCCATGTCTAGGAATATCGCGACTGCCTTGTCTTGTTTCACGTGCTGCATAGTGCCTAGGACGGTGCGGAGGTTATATGTCAAGTTCCTTGCAGGGACAAAACCCGCCTGTTCTGGAGCAACCATTTCCGGGACGGTTATAGCCAACCTCGCCGCAAGTACCTTCGCGTACAACTTGGCATCCACATTCAGAAGAGAGAGCGGCCTGTATGAGCCGCATTCCCTGGGGGACTTCCCTCATTTAGGGATGGTGATAAGGAGGGCTTCTCTCATAGATTTCGACATACTACCCTGTTGACATATGTCATCGAAAAGGGACATCAGGTGTGGAACAAGGGTATCTTTGAAGGCCTTATAGCAGGCTACCGTGAGTCCATCCGCACCCGGTGCGCTGCCTGATCTCATTCCCTCCAGCGCCTCCAGGATCTCGTCTCGCTGTATGGGCATCATCAAAAATTCCCTTTGGAAATTTTCCAGGAAGGGCATTTTAATATAACTAAGGTAGTCATCGATCTCCACCTCCATATGCTCAGATCTAGACCTATAAAGTTTAGAGTAATAATCTTTAAATTCAGCAACGATGTCGGCCTCCTCCGTAACTACCTCTCATGTGGAAGTAACTAATTCCTCTATGACCAGTCTGGGTCTACTATTGCGCATCAACCTAGCCAGCAATGAACCTGGGCGATCCCTCTCCCCATATGTTCGCGCAGTGGCATACTTCCCCATATGTTTAACCTCTCTATCTGCTGCCTCATTGAATTCTATGATCAGTTTTTTAATCTGTTCTTCCAAGTCAGTGTCCGATGTGTGCCTGTGTTGCTCTTCTAAATCCGCCAATTGTGTTTCAAGGCTTTTGAGTCTTTGTCTAATGGATTTGAGCACCCCAGAATGTTTCGCCATCGTCATTCCCCGGAAGTAAACCTTAAAGGCGTCCCACACTGTCTGAAAGCTGTCCACAGACCCCAAGTTAGTGTCGAAGAATGTTTCTATGTCTTCCGCTATCTCCCCTCTAAAAGCCTCGTCTAGGAGCGAATATGGCGGGAACCTCCACGTAAACGGGGGGATTTTCCTTGCAGGGGCGATGAGGGTCAGAAGCAGTGGTGAGTGGTCCGACAGTGTGCGTGGGAGAATTGTACAACCCTTCACTAAATTCAGGAGAGTAGAGGACACGAACCAATAATCAATCCTCGTATGTATATTATGGTAGGCTGAGTAATGTATAAACCCTCCCTTCCCCGGATGTCTGTGTCTCCACATGTCCACCATGTCCAACTTGATTAGTTCCGAGTGCATGAGCACGGCGGCTGCCACAGGGCTGCGGGCCGACCCAGCTGACCGATCCAGGTCCGGGTGCATCACAAAGTTAAAATCCCCTCCCCATACCATTCTGGAACTTACATATGTCCTGCATGTATCTGCAAGGGCGGAGTAGAAAGCTGGGTTATCGTAGTTGGGACCATAGACATTCACCACAATCAAATCATGACCTTTACCCGTACATCGTGAAATGGTGAAACGACCCTCCAGATCAGTAGACAGGGGAGTCAACAGTAGTTGCGAATGGGGATTTACCCATGTCACCACCCCCTAGAATGGGTAGTGAAACCAGCTGCCACACAGTTACCTCCCAGACCTCTAGCAGACAGCATCTTACTCGTAAGTGGGAGGTGTGTTTCTTGCAAGAGTGCTACATCAACACGGTGTCTGTGAAGATAGCTCATTACTTTTCTAAGCTTACGGTAGTCATTAAGCCTCCTCACATTCCAGGTCAACACCCTCACAACACCGGGACCATCGTCCACTCTCAGATCATCATGATCCTCCATCTAGAATCAATACGTGAGGGCAGTCCACTGCAGGATATCTGGAACATCTAAAATATGTAGGTGGGACCACGGTTGCAGCAACAATTTGCACAATACCAGGCATAAAACTCCAGTAACAGCGCACCTCCCAGTTGCCCCAGGCTACAAACCCCAACATAATCAATGCACAATCACCCTCCCCCCGCCCACAGCCGACCTCCCCCAACCTGGTCAGGCAGGACCCAATACCACCCTCCCTCTCCCCTGAAAAACAAACTTAAACAATCCCTTAATTGGCTCTCACCAGAGCCCGAGGGCCGAAGGCGCAGGGGCAGACGTTACCAGCCAAGAGCAGTTATCTACTAGTCCGAAACCGCAATGCCGTAGCGCTCCAGTGCCCCGCCCCTGTAAAGCAATCAGTGCAAACATGAGACCCAGTCCAATATATGCATACTTATGTTCCCCACCCCATCTCGTAGCTCAGCTCTCAACACAGGACCACCCGCGACCCGCCCCACACACCCAAGCAGTAGAACCCTTAGGCGTAGAGTAACATCCCCCGGCAAGGCCCCCCCCCCCCGTTGGCCAACCACGACATATAGACAAACCAGAAAGATCTCACCCAGACGGGTATTTTCAAAGTGCCACCAGGGCACCGCCACTGGGAGCCGACGATGCATAGCGTCCCCGCAGGTTACAACACAACTCGGAGTTAGATCAATCCAGGGGGGGACGTTCCGTCCAGTTCAATAGTATGACCAAATCAAACAATCACTTAGTCTTCATTCCTGTTCATCCAGTTGCGACGAGGCATTAACGTCGTCTCGGTCACTCCTCGGGCTGTTCCTGCGCTCCCTGGTCCAGTCCTTCAAAGATTTTTGCAGCTCCCTGGGGTCAGTGAAGAAATGCGAGTGCCCTTGCTTATTAATCCAGAGCTTCGCTGGGTACTTCATGGCATAGTCCAACCCAAGTTCGCGCAGTTGTTTTTTGTATGGAGCAAATTGCCTCCGTTCCTCTTGCCCTTTCGCGGTGAAGTCCGGGAAGAGTGAGATTTCCATTCCTTCATATTGTAGCTTGCCTTTGTCTCTGGCTAGACGGAGTGCCATGTCCCTATCCCGGTAGTTCCGCAGTTTCGCAATTATGGGGCGCGGATTTGCACCAGGCTTCGGCCTAGGTCCCAGCGTGCGGTGGGCCCTCTTCACTATAAACATAGGGGAAAAAACCTCGTCTCCCAGTAGCACCTTCAAAAGTTTCTCCACAAATAACTCCATCTTGCCAGTTTTTGTAGTCTCCGCCACACCCGTTATGCGAATGTTGGACCTACGTGATCTCGCCTCCAAATCCTCCGACTTGTCTTGGACAACCTGCAGGAGTCTGCCGAATTGCTTACGATCTTTGTCCCACTCCGACTGTGCTTCCTCCGCTTCCGTCAGTCGTCTCTCCGTCATGTCAAGACGTCCAGCATGCTTGTCCACTCGTTCCGACATGCGGTCCATGCGGTATGTCAGGGCATCGATTTTAGTTCCAATGGACGCTATACTGTCTAGTAGCCCTTTTTCCATTGAAACCAGCAGTTCGCGTATGTCAGCACCCATGGAACCGTCAGAGGTAGCACCCCGCGGAGACGCCTCCGCAGCCGGCACCTCCGTCCCCTTGTTCCGACGTTGCTCAAAAGAGAGTTTAGGTTGTGTTTTGTCCTTTTTGCCCATGGCCGTTCTGCTGGGCATCAAGGCAAGCTGTGTCACAGGTTCCTGTACCAAGTCGGAGCAGACAATTATCTTCCCGCGTCCGAAAGCGTGCCACAGGCCCCAAGCGCCAGAGTCCAGATCACGCGTGCATGTACCCAAATGCGCGGACAGCCGCTTCAGCGCTCTGGTGAACCACGCACCTCAATTGCGCCGATTGGCAGCCAGCTGTGTGTCCCTCCAGCCGGGCGCGCAGTATCCTATCTATGTCGCAGCTTCTCCGCACCAAGCACTTCCTTCCAGGGACCCAGGTCATCTCCAGGGCAATTTAGTCCTAGGGCCACCACTGCGCCGTACAGCTCAAGCAACAGGGTGCCCACGCCAGGGCAAACAATCACACCCCCTACCTCAGTCCGTACGGAGCAGGTTCCTCAATCATTGTACATCAATGCCCCAAGCGTCATACCCAGGCACAACTGTAGGCCACGAACCTTGCAGCAAATGTCCGCCACAGAGGCAGGCCGGGCTACAAAATGGCGGCTGCCGAGAGGCCGGATAAGTGGCAGCAGGCACCCAGCAAACACCTTCCCTGCACAGACCTCCGAGCGTGCCCACTCGTTATCTCCCAACTCTGCAGGGGGTCAATGGCGGCACCTGCACCAAGCGCAAGTGCAATCCCAGGTGCAGCACAGCAACCGGGCCCCCACTGACAATCTCCAATGGCGCTCCGGGCCGCAGTCGGGTCGGCGCCAGGCCCCCAAGGTCCAAAGGTGAGCCGCTGTATTCCGCAACCTGCCCGGTCAGCAGACCCACAGCCAGCAATGCGGAGCCACACCCAGCCAGTTCAGGCAGCAATGGCGGGTCGGGAAGGGGAGGTCAATCGAGCCAGACCGTCAGGAGCGCTCTCGGGATCCCAGCTCCACCGTCCCCCAGGGCGACAATCCAAGGCATGCTGGGAAGCCGTGCGATGTGTCCAGGGCACTGTCCGCCTCGGAGGGAGACGCGCAGACTACAGCACCGGGGTGTCTCAAGCCTACTGTCAAGGTCGCACCGCGGGATGGTCCAGCACCACACTGTCCGCACGTCGAGTGACGCCGGTCGGACTGCTCATCAGGCCAGGCCGGGGATCCAGGCCTGGTCCGCCACGCGTCTACCATGGACGCCGGCAAGCTCCGCCCCCCCCGAGGTACAAGTTCTCTTGAGGAGTCCAAATTGTACATCAACTATTTAGAGGTACTGGCAGGCTCCTTTGCAGTCAAAAGCCTGGCAAAAGACTGAAAACAATGCTCCATTCTTCTTCACATGGACAATGTGTCTGTGGTCCATTACATAAATCATTTGAGCAGCACCAAATCCAAACCTCATGCAGAACTCATGGAAGGCTTTTGGGAAATTTGTCTTCTCAACAAGATCTCTGTCCGTGCAGAATACTTACCAGGTAACCTCCATTCCATCACAGACTGGCACTCCCACCAACTGCAGAACTTCAGAGATTGGAAACTTAATTCTTCTGTTTTCCAGTCTCAGTCCCAAAAGTGGGGTCCTTTCAACATCAACCTTTTTGCTTTCTGCCTCAATACACATCTGCTGCGTTTCTTCAGCTGCCATTGAGATCCTCAAAGCTTAGCTACAGATGCTTTCTCGCAGTACTAATACAAACAACAATTGGTTATGTCGGGTCAAGCAAGATCTTTGTGGTTTTACACATTTACTTAAGATAAAGTACTGAATCTAAGAAAGGCGCTAGAACACAAAGTTATTCATGATTTCAAAAAAGGAAGAGTATTTTAATTAGATTTTCATTTTTTTTTATTTGGAAGCAGCATTCAGCAGAGGGTAATACAAAATACAAACTTAATGTGATACATCAATTGTTTACATTTAAATTCAGAAGAAAAAAAACACATATCAGAAATAACATATGAGGCCTCAAATTTCCATTAACCAATTCCACTGGGACAGAGCTCTTCTTTCCATAGTTATATAGGGTGCCACAATTCTTTACCACGTAATTTTGTTTTGGTTCCTCTAGTTGCATATATTGCAGATTCAAAAGAGTAAACTGCGAGAGGTCGAGCTAGCCACATTTGAAAGGTAGGAGGAAGAGTATCCTTCCAGCGCGCGGACAAGATTAGTCTCAATACAGCTGTACCTATAAATAACAGTCTTTGTTCAGATTTATTTAGTTTTAGCGAGCTATCATATCCCAACACACATAGGGTATCAGACTCTGGAAGTTTGCGATGGAAGACTTTCTCCCAAAATGTAGCAATCATATTTTTTAATATACGTAGCTCGGGGCAGCTACTAAAGAGGTGAATTAAAGTCGCTGGGCCTTGTGAACAGTGTGGGCAATGATCATTTTCCCCTTTCCCCCATGCAAAAAGTTTAGCAGGGGTAAAATATAAATCCTAAATGGTTTTGTATAGTTGTGCCTTTAGATTACTAGCCATAAATAATTTGTTGCTCATTTCCAATGATTTATCTATATCAACATCAGGATTATTTAATTTTACCATCCATTTAGTTTCTGTTTTCTCGAGATCATCGTTGATATTAGTTAATAAGATATTGTATAATGTTCCAATCTTAATTTTTGCAAGATGACTTGCTTCTATTAGATCGTTCTTCTGAAGATTAATAACATCTTTTTTAGCTTTTAGTTTTGCCTGTAATTGTGCAAATTTAAGAAAATCACCTTCTGGGAGACCAAATCTTATTTTAACATCTTGAAATGTAGTTTGTGGCCCATTTATCCACACTTCGTTAATTGTTTTTATGCCTAGACTATACCATTTCTTAGCTGTATGTTCAAAATCAAGGTCAGATGTAATGGTAGAATGGAAAATGGGCGTATATCGGTTGAATTTGCCGATCTGTGTATGTTTAAGTATCTTATTCCAGATCAGCCAGGCACTTTTAATAATTTCACTCTTAGTTCGATTATAATAGGCTTTTTCAGTTTTTCTTAATAACAAGCCTTTCGCTTCTTGCCCTAGCATTAATTCATAGATTGTTGGTATAGTGATGTTAGAAGTGTCCGAGGCTAAGGGTTTTCCTAGAATCATGGGTTTGAGATGTTTTAAAAAGGCTGCCCAGTAGTATAGAATTAAATTCGGAGCAGTAAGCCCACCTCTGTTAAGCGGAGTGGATAGATAGAGTAAAGATCGTCTGATCTTCCCATTTTGCCAGACAAATTTGGAAGTAAGTTTATTAATTAAATTAATTATGTTAGAATCTATAAATAAAGGAATGGAGCGAAAGAGATACAAACATTTCGGTAATATATTCATCTTTAAATAGTTCACCCTACCTATAATAGAAAGATGCAAACCATTTACCCTATCCAAGTCTGTCTTAATTTTATCTATTAATGGATCAAAATTATTTTTGACTAATACCTTTATGTCAGCAGATAATATCACTCCCAGATATGTCGCGTTATTTGCTCTTCTCGGATCTGAGCAAATAGTGTTGTCTGTGCACAGCACAATGGTCTTTCCCCTATTCAAAGAATAACCCGAATATTTACTGTATTGCAATGCGAGTAGTTCAATTTCGCGTATAGCTTCGATCGGGTGAGATGTTAGTACCGCGATGTCATCAGCATATGCAAGAACTTTAGTCTCATAATGGTTATATACTATTGGCTTAATATTATTACTTTCTAATAGTTTTAAAATAAGAGGATTAATATAAAGGGCGAAAAGTAAAGGAGAACAGGGACATCCTTGTCTTGTGCCTCTTGTTATATTAATAAAATTTGATTCCAATCCTGAAATTGAGACTTTTGCTTTGGGTTGGTGGTACATAGATTTTATAGATTTAAGAAATTTGGGGCCGAAATTAAGACGTGTCATGGCAACCCACAAAAAACTCCATGAGACACGGTTGAAGGCTTTCTCAGCATCAAGCAGGATCATAGACATCTAATCCCCCGTGACCGACATGGCATCGAACAGAGCGATGGTGCGGCGAATATGATCCGTTGTCCCCTTACCTGGAACGAAACCATGCTGCCACGGAGAGACCAGATCCCCAATGACCCTGCTGAGTCTGAGAGCCATCACTTTGGCATATAATTTAGAGTCCGAATTTATCAATGAAATGGGTCGGTACGATGTTAGCTGTTCGGGCGATTTTCCCTTCTTGGGAAATACTATAATACTAGCCTCATCCCAAGAAGGTGGGGGAATGCCATTGTACTGTACACCTAAAAATAGGTCTAGTAGTAAAAGGCTTAATAGGGGGCTAAGAATCTTATAGATCTCATTTGGCAATTTATCAGGGCCCGCAGCTTTACCCGAGGATGAAAGTAATAAAGCTTCTCTAACTTCATCAATAGTAATCTCAGCTTCAAGTATTTCTCTCATCTCATCATCCAGCAGGTTAGTAGTTGCCGTGTTGTTGAGGAAACCCGCCAAAAACATATCTATATCTTGTTCGGAATTAGTCCCTTCTTCAGAGTAAATTTTTGATAGTACTGTTGAAACTGGGCAATAATATCTGTAGACTGAACATAAGTATGACCACCTTCTACAATAGAAGTAATATTATTATGCACATTTTTTTGATGTGTGCGCAAGGCCAGTTGTTTACCAATTTTTTCACCCGTTTCGTAAACCTTCTTCCTATAAGCTCTGTAAGTTTGGGCGGCCTTTTGACTCAATACAGAGTTAAGTTCTGTTTTCAGGATCGCCACCTGGAGCCATTGATTATGAGATTCTTTATTCTGTTCTATTAAGCGCGTATGTTCTATTTCAGCTTTAGTTAAATCATTTAACTTTGTTTCGTATAGTTTTCTAGCTTTAAGGCATGCTGCATGTTGGAAGCTAGAGATCTCACCTCTTAAAGCAGATTTATATGAATCCAAAACTATATTTCTGGAGGTACTAAACCGATGAATGTTGAAAAATTCCTCTGACCAATTTTTAATATGCAAGATGAATTCCGAGTTGGTTAATAACTTCCGGTCAAATGACCAGGACCTAGATTGAGTAGTAAGAGGATTAAATGTAATTACACAAATTAAGGCATTATGATCTGAGATTGTTCTTGGCATTTTTTTTATAGTTGATAGTGGGATAAGATCAGTGGTAACAAAAATATAATCAATACGGACCTGCCTTTGATGAGGATGAGAGAAATAGGTAGACCCTTGATCATTTGAATTGTTATGTATCCACAAGTCTGTTAGCCCCAGATTGCTAATAAGTCTATTGAGGGTTTTATAAACTTTAGGTTTGCGTCCTTGGTATTTTGTTTTGGAGGGGATATTAGACAGTGGTGGTATTAATGAAATGTTAAAATCTCCACAGAGAATTAATGGGCCTTGCCACATAGGCAGCTCAATCTCAAGTTCTTCAAAAGCTGTGGAATCATCTAGATGTGAGCCATAAACTGTACAGATGTTTATTCCACAAGCTAGTTTAGCAATAGCCCATCTGCCATGGGGGTCTGATAGATGTCGTACACTTAGCCCCAAGTTTTTTTTTCCAAGTATCGCCACCCCCCTAATATTTGATGTCTGTGTGGAGACCGCCAATAAATTATACCCATTAATATTTAACCATGATTTTTTATCCCAAGGCAAATGCGTTTGTTGCAGACAAAGTATGTCTACTGGAGCCAATTTAAGCAATTTGGTAATTCGTCTTAACTTATCTCCAGTTAATAAACCTCCGACATTCCAAGTCTGAACTTTTAACCTACCCATTATTAATAAAAAAATATTGTCTCAGTGCCTCAAGCAAATACATTTCCAACTCAACTAATATGCTATTTAAACTCTTTTTACAAATATCCTCTGCAAAAATAACTGGTTCATTTTTCTTATTATTTGTTTTCACCCCCCAAGGTGACCCACCCTTGCTTTTACCCCCCCTTAACCGCCCACCCCCCCTCTTAAGCCCCCCCCCCTATTCAGTGGGCAACCAGACTCAACCAGAGTCTGAGTGATGTGATAGCAGCATCGTGTATGAGCAACCGCTTCGAAACAAACTTTATATAGGAAGGAAAAGAAAAAATAGGAAAGAGATAAAAAGGAGAAAAAACTAAAAGATAAAAAAGAAAAATTGAAAGGGGAAATGTCAGGAATAGAAAGGAAACCACCCTTTAGTCTATATCAATACAATACAATACAATATATAGAACTTGAGATATAACTTAGAATACTCCCATATTAATAATGATACACATGATGCGAGATACGACGTGTCACTTAGAGGTAAATGGGAGCATAAAACTATTAATGCAGTAATTCATTAAACATAAGTTTTTCCCGTTTCATTCACAGTCCAATAAACAAATTATGACATCTGATCTAAGTACGCTTTTGCTTTGATCTCTGACACAAAAAACTTGGTAAGACCACTATATACAATTTTTAGCTTTGCAGGATTATTAAGGTATGCTTGTGCGCCTTTGTCCTGAAATGGTTTAATCAGAGATCTTAGTTGCCAGCGTCTTTCCACCGTTACATGACAGAAATCCGGTCTTGTGAAATATGCAAAATCATTATATTGAACCTTGTGATCAGGCCTAGCCTTCTCAGCTACAATCTGTCTCACTAGGAAGTTACCAAAATAAACCAATATGGCTCTAGGGTATATGCTGGGTTTTGTTGGAATATTAAAAGGCATCCGGTGAGCTCGTTGAACCTCTACTTTCAAATTCCAGTCTTTCAGTGCAGGGATAGAGTCTTCTAATAATTTAACCACAAATGCTCTAGTATTCCCCCCTTCAAGTTTCTCTGGGACACCTAGAATGCGGAGATTGTTCCGGCGTTGCCGGTTTTCGAATTCCTCAAGTTTCCATTTTATATCAACTAGTTCAGCATCTTGAAGCTTGACACGTTCGGCATTCAACATAGTTTCTTTTTCATTAGACATAACCCTGGCTTCCATCTCGGTAACTCTTTCACCTATTAGATTACAGGATTTAGATAATTTCCTGACCACTCCTTGCATTTTCCGAAGTGCAGCTCTCGATTTTTTTACTGTCTTGTGCAGCCTCTTCTCTATGAGCCGCTATGGCTTGTAAAATAGTCTCTACAGCTGATTGAGAAATCTCTGGATTTACTGGGGGATTAGATGCTGTAGCTGGTTGCAGAGATAAGTCAGGAGCTGTCTGTATATCCTTGGCGTTTTTTCCCTGTATTCTGGTGATAGTTTTTGATTTGGCTCTAACCGTATTGACATTAGTATCCTGCTCTTCTGAGCTCTCATCATACGAGCTAATCTGAAGTTCAGAATCCTCAAGACCCTCATAAGAGTCAGTGTCGTCTAACCATTCCGCCAATGTATTTGGACCATTTTCATCAGAGAATGAATAAAATTCACAGGACTCCTTTTCCTTCTCTTTAGAAGCCTGACTCTTCGATGTATCATTCCCTGCCGTCTTTTTAGTCATAGTTTGGGTCAATACATGACTTTCCTCTACCAATTCTAAGCCCCCAGAGACAGCTGGTTGAAGTATCGGGGGAATATCTGTATTTAAATGCTCTGTTAGAGGTTCACTAGGGGTCGCCAGGCTAGTTTGAGCTGTGTCACACGAAGGTGAGGTTGAATCTAGCTGAACCCCCAAAATATTCCCCCTATTCCAGAAAAAGACATACTTTGTCGTGTGGGCGCTGAGTCATGATTTGTGCTAACCGGGACCTCAGAAACACTTGGCGCAGGGGTCTGTTCATTGATGTTAATGTTACTTACAGTTTCGTAGTTTACAGCAGGGTGCTGCGGCTCCGGTGTATTACATGTCTCCGTAGTTGGTTGTCCTGACTCAGCGTCTACATTGAGAGCAGGGGGTAGAGGGAGGGTCTCATTCATTGAAGCAGGTTTGCTGGAACCGCTGAGGAGTCCCTTTTTTAAGAATAGGTCGAGAACTGTATCCCCTGTTGAATTTAATTTCCTGCGGGCAGCGTGGAGTTCCTGTCTTGTTGTGGAGTCTAATAATGCCTGCTGGCTTTTAGTCTTAGTTTTTTCCACATTAGATAGTGAGCGTGATCTTCTGTCGGGCTCTTCTAGCTGTTCATGCTGCTCATGTTGTCGTTCAGCTTCTTTGCGCAGAATTCTGGCAGCTTTAGCTACCCTTGCTCTGGTTGCTGCAGCTGACGCTGAAGTTTTAGCTGGCATTACTTTAACTGAGCGTAAATAATTTTGCTTTACCTTCTGTGGTTTAATACAATGCACCGGAGAAAGCCCACCAAGTTTTCCTTGCTCAATTTCACCTTCACTGCGTGTAGCAAAACTTGTTACGGGGCTTAATGGAAGTTCACAGCCCGGGCTGATACTATGTTGCCGCTCTATTGACAAGCTTGCTCCCTGAGCGAGAGCCCCGCCCTGCAGCTCTGTGCTCGAGGAACAGACGGCAGCTGTGAGAGGGAGAACCAGAAGGAGCGATCGCGGCGTTGCAGGGAAGCCGAGTGAAGTTTCCGGCTCCACAGGAGATATTTGCCGCTCGAAATCTCCGTACACTTCAAAGGTGAGCATGAGTAGCAAAGAATCCAGAATTCCTTTTTCCGTGTGCTGAGCGCTGAGCGTAGTTAAACGCGATCCATTAACCGGCAGTAGTTTCCTTCCGTGTGCCAGTCTCCAAAGCGGAGTTATGCGAAGCGGAGCGGAGCTCCCACACTGTGCTGCTAACCTGGTCTAAGGACAGACCGCCATCTTTCATTATAATTAGATTTTCAAAGTTTTTTGGTTCACAATGCAAAATTACCAAGGAGACTTATAATTCAATTAATGGAGTGAAGCACGAGAAAGTGATTTAAAGTGACATGGTGACTAAGGTGACGAGGTGGCGACATACACGCCTAGTTGGACTCAGCTCAATCCAGGTTACCTTCATCCTAAGGCTTTAGGAATTTCACTCAACTTGCGTCCTTCGATTGATCTGAAGAACCGGTGAGTCAATTCGGGTCCCTACATGCCTAGGCATGTTTTTAATGAGCGCTATGAACACATACTCACCCAGAATTCTTTTTCTGCAGGCTGTCCGTCTAACTCCTTGTCCTGAAGAAGACCCGTTTTGACAATCCCCTGTTAATGCTCCTGTCAGGGTCCAAACGTCGATGGTTTATCTGCTCATACTTCAATAGGTCTCCTAGCTTACAAATCAATGTGATTTAGTTCTTGAGCCTGAGACACTTTTTGTTACATTATGAAATTGGACATTTTTTCAAAAAATTCCCACTTGTAAATACATGTCCATTATTGATTGTGTCACCTTATTCACCATGTCACTTTAAATCACTTTGACAAGCGTCACTCCATTAATTGCATTATAAGACAGCCTCTCTCCCGAGTAATTTTGCATTGTGAACCAAAAAACTCTGAAAATCTAAGTAAAATACTCCTTTCCTTTTTTGAAATAATGAATAACTTTGTTTTTGTGTTTGTGTTCTAGCGCCTTTCTTAGATTCATTACTTTACCTTACTTAAATGTGTAAAACCACAAAGAAATTGCTTGACCCGACAGAACCAATTGTTGTTTGTATTATATATGCCCAGGTTCCGATGGATACTGGGATACCCCTTTGCTCTGTATAATATAATACATATTGTTGCAGGACTAGTCTCACTTAGTCAACTATGTTTTTCCTCCTTTTATAATGATAAAGAGAGTTCTGGTTCAGGTAGGATGCCAACACGGTTCTCAGGTACTGGTGGTTCCATTCTTTCAGTCACAAGTGTAGTTTTCCCCCTCCTCTGGGACTGGCTATTGACTTCTCAGTTCTTCTTCTGTCATTCACCAATCCTTTGCTGGACCCTCTAGGCTATCCTCACAATCTGGTTCTCTATAATTCTCTCTCTCTCTCTCTCTGCTTGGAGAATAGAGTGTTAACCCAGTATTTCCATTTAATTTTACTAGAGGCTTCAGAATTCATTAGTAAAACCTGGGCTCCAGGAATAACTAAAGCTTACAAGCCCGCTTGGGCTTTATGGCCAAGCTGGTGTTTGGGAGAACATCGCATTCCCTTATCAGCTAATATAATCTATATAGTAAATTTTCTGGCAGCTGAAGCTAGTAAATATTACGGGACCATAAACGTACACAGATCAGCTATTTAATTTAACCATCGTTACAACAACGGCAAACCAGCCGGAGAACACCCACTCATCTGTCCTCAGTGGAAGGCGAGTAACGTTTTCTAAAGTAAAACAAATTGTGGGATGTTAATGTGGTTTTCAATTTGTTTCACTCATGACCTGATAATACAGCACTTTCCTTCAAAATGCTTTCTTCAAAGCTTACTAATTTAGTGTGTTTGATTTCCATTAAACGTTTATCAGATGTGAAAGCTTTAGACGTGTCTGCTCACCAATATACCCCCTATTAGAGTTTTGTTTACTGTTAATCAATGTATGAATACTAACTTGAATTCATTATTTTATGCTTATTTTCCAGATCAACCTAAACTTTGTGTTGGACAATGACTCAAGGTGTATACACAGCAGACCTTTGATCTCAGAAGGTCCTCTCAATCCCATCTTCTCGTTTCCTTTTGTAAGCCCTATAATCCTGTCTCCTCTGCCACCGTGGCTCATTGGGTCGGATGAGTTATGTCCTTGGCTGGTATTGATATTTATGCCCTTGTGGCTTATTCTGCCATGGATGCCATGGCCTCTAAAGTCTTTTGGGTGGGTTCCAGATTGGAGGACATTATGAGATCAGCTCACTGGTCTAACGACAAAATATTTAAAATGTTTTACTATAAACCTGTTCTCACTGCAGCTTCTGTAGTAACAGTAATGATTTTAACAAGCATAATAGTAGCCTTCATTATTTATATAACATTTAGATTTTACAAATAAATTATGAAGAAAAGTGTTAATTTAATTAAAGACACTCAGAAGAGTATTATCCCACCTCAACACTTGGTAATCTGTGCCCCTATCCATCCCTGACAGCGGCTTCAGCTTTGCTAGCCACTTCCTCTTAAAGATGCCATGGGTAAAGTAGAATCTTCAGCTCATCCTTACTCTTCTACGTCTACACATGAATTTTTTCGCCTTCTTTGGATCCTTTCAGATGATTCACTCTCATGAACTTTTGCCAAGAGCTGTTAACATTTCCTCTGGCTTTTTCTATTTTATTATCAATTTTCCCTTTATTTGCTGGTCGCTCAAGAAAAGAGGGCTGCTCGCAGTCAAGCAGGATATTTTGCATACAGTGGTCATACTATTGGTTGGTGTGACTATTAAAACATTTTATTCCCATTGGCTGGTCTGTTGCTAAGCTTCATGGGATTTGTATTTTTTTTATCTTTACTGCTTGTACTTAAATTAAAAAGAACAATTGATATACAGAATGCAGAACAATGTCATACCTTCCCCCCAGTACAGAGACCTGGGCCTAAATCCATCGTTTTTTTGCTCACCATGCCATTCCAGTTTGGACCCAGCCATATGCAAATCAGTCTAGACCCTACCCCAATGGGAACAGTCCAGCCTGAACTGCCAGGCCAGGTCCTCCCTGGTCTGGAAACCAGCATCCTAGGACCGGTTTCGGGCTTTCAGCCCTCATCAGCCAGGATAGATTGACTCCAGTGGCATGGAGAGCAAGGGACCCACGCCTGGGCATACCGGTCCCAATTGGGGTGACAAATGCAAAAAGAACAATTGATGGACAGAATGCAGAACAATGTCATACATTCACGCCAGTACAGAGATCAGGGCCCAAATCCATTGTTTTTTTGCTCACCATGCCATTCCAGTTTGCACCCAGCCATATGCAAATCAGTCCTGACCCTGCCCCAATGGGAACAGTCCAGCCCGAACTGCCAGGCCAGGTCCTCCCTGGTCTGGAAACCAGCATCCTAGGACCAGTTTCGGGCTTTCAGCCCTCATCAGCCAGGATAGATTGACTCGAGTGGCATGGACAGCACGGGACCCACGTCTGGGCATACCAGTCCCAATCGGGGTGACAAATGCAAAAAAAACAATTGATGGACAGAATGCAAAACAATGTCATACATTCACGACAGTAAAGAGATCAGGACCTAAATCCATCATTTTTTTGCTCACCATGCCATTCCAGGTTGGACCCAGCCATAAGCAAGAATGATGGATTAAACCCAGATCCTTGTGACTGGGGGTGAATGTTTGCATTGTCCAGCATTCCGTCCATCAATTGTTTCTTTTGCATATGTTGCCCTAAGTGGGAAGGGTATGCCCAGACGTGGGTCCCGTGCTCACTACACCCCTGGATTCACGCTAGCCGGCTGATGAAGTGTTAATGCCCTGAAACCGGTCCCAGGATGCTTTTTTACGGTCCAGTGAGGATCTGGCTTGGCAGTTCGGACTGGACTGGTCTCACAAGGAGCAGGGTCAAGAATGATTTGCATATGGCTGGGTCCAAACTGGGGTGGTGTGGTGAGCAAAAGAATGATGGATGAAGACTGGGGGTGCATGTTTACATTGTCCAGCATTCCGTCCATCAATTGTTTCTTTTGCATATGTCGCCCTAAGTGGGAAAGGTATGCCCGGACGTGGGTCCCATGCTCACTACACCACTGGTTTCCATCTAGCCTGGCTGATGAAGGGTGATGTCCTGAAACTGGTTCCAGGATGCTTGTTTCTGGTCCAGGGAGGACCTGGCTTGGCAGTTCTGGCTGGACTGTTTCCACAAGGAACAGGATCAAGACTGATTTGCATATGTCTGGGTCCAAACTGGGGTGGTGTGGTGATCAAAATAATTATGGATTAAACCCTGATCCTTGTGACTGGGGGTGAATGTTTGCATTGTCCAGCATTCCCTCCATCAATTGTTTCTTCGGTATATGTTGCCCTAAGTGGGAAGGGTATGCCCAGACGTGGGCTCCGTGCTCACTACGTCACTGGATTCAAGCTAGCCTGGCTGATGAAGGGATGACCTGAAACCAGTCCCAGGATGCTTGTTTCCGGTCCAGGGAGGACCTGGCTTCGCAGTTCAGGCTGGACTGTTCCCACAAGGAACAGGGTCAAGTCTGATTTGCATATGGCTGGGTCCAAACTGGGGTGGTGTGGTGAGCAAAAGAATGATGGATTAAACCCAGATCCTTGTGACTGGGGGGAAATGTTTGCATTGTCCAGCATTCCGTCTATCAATTGTTTCTTTTGCATATGTCTCTCTAAGTGGGAAGGGTATGCCCAGACGTGGGTCCCGTGTTCACTACACCACTGGATTCAAGCTAGCCTGGCTGATTAAGGGTTATGCCCTGAAACAGGTCACAGGATGCTTGTTTGCCGGTCCAGGGAGGACCTGACTTGGCAGTTCGGGCTGGACTGTTCCTACAAGGAACAGGATCAAGACTGATTTGCATATGGCTGGGTCCAAACTGGGGTGGTGCTGTGAGCAAAAGAATGACGGATTAAACCCAGATCCTTGTGACTGGGGGGAAATGTTTGCATTGTCCAGCATTCGGTCCATCAATTGTTTCTTTTGGATATGTCGCCCTAAGTGGGAAGGGTATGCCCAGATGTGGGCCCCTTGCTCACTACACCACTGAATTCAAGCTAGGCTGGCTGATGAAGGGTGATGCTCTGAAACTGGTCCCAGGATGCTTGTTTCCAGTTCAGGGAGGACCTGGCTTGACAGTACGGGCTGGACTGTTCCCACAAGGAACAGGGTCAAGACTGATTTGCATATGGCTGGGTCAAAACTGGGGTGGTGCGGCGAGCAAAAGAATGATGGATTAAACCCAGATCCTTGTGACTGGGGGTGAATGTTTGCATTGTCCAGCATTCCGTCCATCAATTGTTTCTTTTGTATCTATTTAAATTAGTTAAGATAGCAAAATACTAGCCTCGTGTCTTTAATAGAATTAAGACTTTCCTTCATAATTTACTAGGAACATCTACATTCCACTTTAAGTTGAGTGAGATGTATTTGTGTTTGAACTACGGATCATGCTTGCTGTGTTCTTCAGTAACCAACTTTTTTGTCCTTGCATCAGGAGTAGGTAGAATCAAAGATGTTGCTGTCCACTGCTGCCAGGGTTTTTGTGTTCCGACACGAGACTAGGAGCAGGTCCTTTACCCACCAAGAACTAAATGCCTGTCTCCCTTAGTGAGCTACAAGAGTCATATCAGCCTTAGTTTGATTAGACAAAGGAAACATCCCCTTAAAAGCCAATACTTCCTCTATTTATGCCTGTATTGCCTTCTAGTTGAAAAGTTATTGCCAGTTTCTGGAAGTAGTCACTCGCTGCCAGTTTCTGGAAGTAGTCACTCGCTTTTCCATGGTCGGGTGTCCTCACTTGTTCTTTGATCATAGCCTACCCTCACTAGGCCTTGTGATTGGGCACTCTTATGAGCATCTTCCTTAGCAGCCACTTCGTTCTTATGCATATTCTATTGTGGCTTATGGATGCTGTTTGCCGTTGTCTCTGTGCCTACTGAGATATCCGTGTAAAATTAAGTATCTATGGGAGTAAATAGTTCAGTGTGCAGGCCAAGCACTCACTCAACCTATCCGAGTGTACCATATAAATCTGTGATCAGTATAGACATTGTCTTTGTTCTTACAGGCGCACAAATCCAAGGTAAAGAAGCACTGGCAAAGACAATAGGTTGTGCCTATGTGAGTTAGTGCTAATGGCTTTGTCAATGTGTGTTAGCCATATTATACACCAGTGTGGTAGCTGGTCAGCATGGCTAAATATTAGTAGGTTTGAGGAGAGTGGCATGGAGTGTAATGGAGTGAGTGTTCTAGAGTAGAGTGGCAGAGAGGAGTAGAGTAGCGTCGTGTGGAGTGGAGAGTCATAGAGATGAGAGGCGTGGAGTGTCATAGACTGGAGTGTCAGAACGTAGAGTAGTGTGGAGTGGCATAGAGTGAAGTGGCATAGAGCGAAGTGTTGTATTGTGTCATATAGGTGCATGGAGTAGAGTGTCATAGAGTAGAGTAGAGTGTTGTGTAGTGACATAAAGTGGAGTGGTGTGGAGTGTCCTTGAGTGGAGTGGCGTAGAGTGTGTCATAGAGCGGAGTGGCATAGAGTGATGTAGAGTGAAGTTGGGCAAAGTGGAGTAGTGGCGTAGAGTGGCATAGAGTGGAGTGGCATAGCATGGACTGATGTCGAGTGAAGTGGAGTGTCATAGAGTGGAGGGAGGCAAAGTAGCGTACAGTGGAGTAGAGTGTCGCAGAGAGTAGTGGCATAGAGTCGATTGGTGTAGATTGGAGTAGAATGTCATAGAATGGAGTGGTGTAGAATTCCGCAGAGTGGAGAGGCGTATAGTGGAGTAGAGTGGCGTA
Source organism: Lissotriton vulgaris (assembly GCF_964263255.1). Classification (NCBI taxonomy): domain Eukaryota; kingdom Metazoa; phylum Chordata; class Amphibia; order Caudata; family Salamandridae; genus Lissotriton; species Lissotriton vulgaris. The sequence continues at coordinate 379,080,252 of NC_141696.1, forward strand.
GAGTGGTACACAGTGGAGTAGGGTGTCACAGGGAGGAGTGTCGTAGATGTGCATAGAGTGGTGTAGAGCGTTGTAGAGTGGAGTGTCATTGAGAGAGGAGTAGCATAGAGTGGTATAGAGTGGAGATAGTTCAAGTTCAAAAATTTGTATAGCGCACTACTCACCCAGAGGGCCTCAAGGCGCTTGGGGGAGGGGGGGTACTTTACTTATCGAATATCCAAGTTTTTAGTTGCTTTCTGAAGGAGAGGTGGTTCTGAGTAAGGAGGAGGTGGGTGGGGAGAGCATTCCAGGTTTTGGCCGCTAAGTAGGAGAAGGATCTTCCCCCCCAGGGTGGATCTATGGATGCGCGGAATTGCGGCGAGGGCTTGATTGGACAATCGTAGTTGGCGGATGGGGGTGTAGAAGGACAGTCTTGTGTGGAGGCATTCGGGTCCTAGGTCGTAGAGGGCTTTGTGTGCATGGGTGTGAAGACGGAACGCTATTCTCTTGTTGACGGGGAGCCAGTGGAGGTCTTTCAGGTGACCGGAAATGTGAGCTTGACGGGGGATGTCCAGTATGAGTCTGGCTGAGGCATTTTGGATGCGTTGAGTTTTTTCTGTAGTTTGGCTGTGGTTCTGGCGTAAAGGGTGTTTCCATAATCCAGTCGGCTTGTGACCAGTGCGTGGGTAACCGTCTTTCTTGTTTCGGTGGGGATCCAGCGGAAGATTTTTTTGAGCAAGCGTAGGATGTTGAAGCATGAAGATGAGACGGCGTTGACTTGTCTGGTCATCGAGAGGGAGGAGGTGCGGTTCCCAGGGCCGGTGGCCACCATGAGTCGTCCCAGGCGGAGGGGGATGATCCTAAGATGAGGACTTCCGTTTTGTCCGAGTTCAGTTTTAAACGGCTGTTCTTCATCCACTCGGCTACTTCTTTCATTCCTTTGTGTAAGTTGGTTTTGGCGGTGTTTGGGTCTTTGGTGAGGGAGAGGATCAGCTGGGTGTCGTCTGCGTAGGAGATGATGTTGAGGTTGTGTTGCCGCGCGATGGATGCAAGGGGGCTCATGTAGACATTGAAGAGGGTGGGACTGAGTGATGATCCTTGTGGTACGCCGCAGATGACTTCGGTGGCCTCTGATCTGAAAGGAGGGAGGCGGGCTCTCTGGGTTCTTCCGGAGAGGAACGAGAGGATCCAGTCCAATGCTTCTCCTTGTATTCCGACGTTGCTGAGGCATTGTATGAGGGTGCTATGACAGACTGTGTCGAAGGCTGCGGAGAGGTCAAGTAGGATGAGGGCAGCTGTTTCTCCGTTGTCCAGTAGAGTTCGAATGTCGTCTGTTGCTACGATGAGGGTGGTTTCGGTGCTGTGTTTGGCTCGGAAGCCGGACTGTGAGGGGTCGAGGGATTTGTTGGATTCGAGGAAGGCGGCGAGCTGACTGTTGACGGCTTTCTCAATAACTTTGGCAGGGAATGGGAGGAGCGATATGGGGCGGTAGTTCTTAAGTTCAGTGGGGTCTGCTGTGGGTTTTTTCAGAAGGGCGCTGAGTTCGGCATCTTTCCAGGAAGGTAGCGGAGTTGAGGGAGCAGTTGATGACGTCTCGGGGATGGGGTGCGATGATGGAGTCTGCTTTGTTTAAGATGTGGTGGGGACATGGGTCGGTTGGCGATCCTGAGTGGATGGAGTTCATCAAGCGGATGGTGTCTTCTGTGGTGATTGGGTTCCAGGCGCAAAGGTTGTTAAAGGGGGGTTTTGGTTCGGAGGTGGGTGGAGTGGACTGGTCTCCGGGCTTGTTTTCAAAGCTGTTATGTATGTCGACGATTTTGCTGTGGAAGAAAGAGGCTAGGGAGTCACAGAGGTCTTGGGAGGGAGTGATGTCGTTGGTGCCGGCAGTGGGGTTGGTAAACTCTTTGACAATGTTGAATAGTTCTTTGCTGTTGTGGGCGTTGTTGTCAAGTCGATCCTTGAATGCTGATTTCTTGGTGGATCGGATCAGTTGGTGGTGTTTGCGGGTGGCGTTCTTGAAGGTGGTCAGGTTGTCAGTGGTTGGGATTTTCTCCAGGCTTTCTCGAGGGTGCGACATAACTTCTTGGATTTCTTAAGGTCATCGTTAACCCAGGGGGCTTTTTTGCTACCTTGCTTGATTTGATGGTTTTTCAAGGGTGCTAGCTCATCGGCGCTGTGGGTGATCCATTGTGTGAGGTTGGTGGCTCCTTGGTTTGGGTCCGATGATTTGGCAGGAGGGTTTTGGTGAAGCGATGTGAAGAGCTGTTCGGTAGTAATTTTGGTCCAGTTTCTTCGGGGAATAGGTTTTGCGGGGTTGTGGGTCGTGGTCTTTTTGTAGTTTAATTCAACGCAACTGTGGTCCGTCCAGTGGAGAGCTGTGGTGTGATTGAAGGAGATGTGCTTGCTGGAGGTAAAGATTGGGTTGTGCGTGTGTCCGGCATAGTGGGTGGGAGTATTGACAAGTTGTTCGAGTCCGAGGTTGTCCAGGTTGTCCAGAGGGCGGTGGTGTTGCAGTCGTTTTTCTTTTCCAGGTGGAAGTTGAGGTCTCCCAGTAGAATGTAGTCCTCAGAGGGGAGGGCGTGTGGGCTGGTGAAGTCAGTGATGTCTTCGCTGAATTGTGTGTGGGGTCCTGGTGGTCTGTAGATGAGGGTGCCTCTGAGTGTGGTCTTGGGGTCGGTGTGGATCTGGAAGTGAAGGTGTTCGGCGATAGCAAGGTAATCGTCAGAACTGGTCGTGATGTGGATGGTGTTCTTATGGACGATGGCAATGCCTCCTCCTGTTTGGTTGGTGCGGTCCTTTCGGATGATCTTGTAGCCGTCCGGGATGGCTATGTCGGGTGCTGATGAGGTGTTCATCCAGGTTTCTGTAAGGAAGGCAACATCCGGCGATGTAGTGTCGAGTAGGTTCCAGAGTTCAATGGCGTGTCTGTGGACCGAGCGGGTGTTGAGCAGGATGCACTTTAGGTGGTTAGTGTCGGAGCTCTGTTTGGAGACAGTGGATTTGGTGTGGGTCCTGATGCAGTCGAACTTGCAAGAGTGGCAGGTGAAGGGTCCATGGGTTTGACCTGGGGCGGCTTGGATGCAGTTTGGGAGTCGGCCGGGATCAAGCGCTGAGAGGGTTGCGGCGTCGTACGTTATGCGGGCGGAGTGGATTTTGCGGGGGCCAGGGGGTCTGGCGCTGGGTGCGGTCCAGGCGCAGACGGGCGCGGACCGGCTTACCTTTGGCGCACCTTCGGCGCGCATGGGGGGCGTCCACGCTGCGCGCAAAAGCATCTGTCATAAGTTGATAGTGGAGGGGGGCGGAGCGAGGGAGGAGCAGCTGGGAGGCGGGAGCGGGGTGGAGAGGACGGGCTCCGAGGCACAACAACAACAAAATGGCAGCAGAAGCAAAACCGGAACCGGTTGGGGCAACAATAGTAATAACGCTGTGGGCAGAGGCACTATCACAATAAGGCAGTATTATTTTTAATCTACCAGGCAATGCGAGTGCTACGCAAGGCAAAGCGGGCAATTTACCCAATGGCAGGATAATTCAATGAGGCAATGCGAGCAATGCAGGCACCAGTACAATTCAAGTCGGCAGAGGAATGCGAGCAGCACAACAAATGTAATGGATGGAGTCAAGGGGCATAGAGTGGAGGTAAGTACCATAAAGTGGAGTCGAGTAGAGTGCGATAGAGTGGAGTGGCATAGAGTGGAATGGCTTACAATGGAGTAGCATACAGTGGACTAAAGTGGTATGGAGTGGCGTAGAGTGAAATGGTGTAGAGTAGAGAGGAGTGTCATAGAGAGGAGTGGCGTAGAGTGGAGTAGAGTGTCATAGATTGGAGTGGCATGGAATGGACTGCCTAGAGGGGAGTAAAGTGCTGTAATGTGCCATAGACTGCAGTGGCATGTTGTGTGGTAGACTAGAGTGGCATAAAGTGTCGTAGAGTTGAGAGTCATGAAGTAGAGTAGAGTGGTATAAACTGGAGTACTATGTCATAGAGGGAGTGTCATAGAGTGGTGTGGCATAGAATGGAGTTGTGTAGAGTGGAGTGGTTTAGAGTGGGGTTTAGTGTCATAGAGTGCAGTAGAGTGGAGTGAAGTGGGATAGATTGGAGTGGTGTAGAGTGTGATAGAGTCTAGTGGTGTGGAGTAAAGTGTCATGGAGTGTCGTAGAGTGGAGTAGAGTGGCCGAGAGTGGGGTGTCATGGAGTGGAATGTTATGGAGTGGGGTGGCATAGAGCGTCATAGAGTCAAGAGGCTTGGAGTGGCATTGAGTGCAGTAGAGTGGAGTGATGTAGAGTGTCGAAGAGGTGGGTGGCATAGAGTGGATTGGTGTAGAGTGAAGTATGAATAGTGTGGTAGTGCACTTCCATAACAGACAACACAAGTTCAATTGAAATTACCATTACATTTGCACAGACGTGCAATTTTACTGATAAAACTATTCAGCGCACAAATGATAATGTGTGAAAATCGGCATCACCTAGTGTATTGATTTGTTTTGATTATATTAAAATATTTGTTTACAACTCACTTCAGAACTACAAAACATGTGTTATATTTTTGCTTTACTAATTCCGATATATTCAGAACTATTGTTACAGTTCACTTACAGGCATTTACATTTTGTTGTGTGCTAGAAAAAAATAACACCCTTTAGCATTTCTTTCAGACCCCTACTATCCAGCGAGATTGTCACATAAATCCTCTCAATTTATGGTCAGTGAAAGAAAAGTAGCTGGCAAAAGTGATGGGAGGCTGCTTGCAATAAGTCTCATTGCGGGCATTCTCTCAGGGTAATACCCCACCCCATCGTTCTTTTGTTCGCCATGCCATTTCAGTTTTGACCCAGCAAAATTCAAATCAGCCTTGACCCCATTCCTCATGGCAACAGTCAAGCCAAACTGCCAAGATAGGTCCTCCCTGAACTGGAACACAAGCAACCCAGGACCGGTTTGGCCCTAGTTATGGGCTCATCAGCCTGGTCCAGCTTTGCTCCACTGACACAACGAGCATGAACCCACGTCTGGGCATTCCCATGCCACAAGAATGGCCCTGGGTTGCTTGTGTTCCGGTTCAGAAAGGACCTGACTTGCAAGTTCGGACTAGATTGTTCCCATGAGTAGTAGGGTCAAGACTGATTTGCATATGGCTTTGTCCAAACTGAGGTGGCATGGTGAGCAAAAGATCAGTGGTTTGGAGGGCTATCCTAAAGCTATTGCTAGAGAATAGACTTCTTTCAAGCTGCCTCCCATCACCTTTTGTGTGTTTCATGTATCGCCCTAGGTGGCATGGTTATACCCAGATGTGGGTTCCAAACTCAGTGTGTAACTGGAACCAAGCTGTACCTGACTGATGAGCCTATAACAAGGACACAGCCAGTCCTGGTGTGCTTGTTTTCTGGTTCAGAGAGGACCTTGGCTAGCCAGTTCCTGCTAGACTGTTCCAATGAGGAGAACGGTCAAGACTAATTTGCATATGGTTGGGCCCAAACTGAGGTGGCATATTGAGCAAAAGAACAATGGGTTGGAGTGATATGCTGAGCTATTTCCAGTGGTTAGACTGATTGTGAGCGGCCTGCGATCATCTTTTGTGTGTTTCATGTAGTGTCACAAGTGGCATGGGTATGCCCAGACATGGGTCCCATTTTCACTGTGTCACTTAAACCAATCTGTCTAATGAGCTTATAACAAGGACAAAACTGTTTCCTACTTGCTTGAGTTCGGGTTCAGGGAGGACCTGGCTTGCCAGTACGAGCTGCACTGTTCCCATGAAGAGCAGGGTAAGGACGGATTTGCACATGGGTTGGTTCAAACTGAGGTGGCATGGTGAGCAAAATAACAATGGGTTGGAGTGCTACCCCGAGCTGCTGTTAGTGGTGAAACTTATTGCAAGCAGCCTCCCATCACCTTTTGTGTTTTTCAGAGAAAGAAAAGCAAACACCTCCCAGGTAAGACAGAGTCTAACATGTGACCTCGGTCTTGGAATTAAAAACAACATTCAGAGGTCTGTTATATTGTTCATTTACTTTTGAACTCCAGCATGCTTATTTTGGGGGTGCTTCAGCACTCAAACTCCCCTAGTTCCAGCGCCTCTGGCATGGGTGTGAAATTGAGGAAGAGGATTGTTTAAGTTATGCTGTTAGTAAATAGCACTGACCAAAATAAACAAGCTCGTAGACACAGCATGTTTCCTCAAAGGCATCCAAGATTGATGAACTGGTAGTGGCAGAGATAAGTAGAACCAGTCAAGCAGAAAGATAGGAGGCAGTAAAACTTATCAAAGAAATACAGCATGTTTACTGCTGTGAATTAACATACAAGGGAGACCACTGAAAACGCGTACTCTTCTGGCGTGTCTAAATAAAATAAAATAAAAGAGTCCAAGAAAGCAAGCACTCCTGGAAGAATACAAGGAGCCAGTCAGAGTGATGGGAAAAAGCTATGCTCCACGGGAGGGACAGAGACATGCTGGATAGCCTGAAATTAATAAAGCCAGCAAATAAACTGCAAGTAAATATGAGTTACAAAACAAAATAAATGACAAGAAATTGGCAGAATGCATTCCCAGGGAACCTTTTAGCATGTCTCCAATATGTCTTTGCAACCAGATAGCTGCATTGCCTGGTAGGCTTCAACCTCAAATTAAGCTATATTGCAGGCATTGCCACCACAATCATAGAGGGGACACGCTGCTGGCACCTGGGTTCTGGCTATGACCTCCAAAGCATCACACCCCTGCCTTCACCCGGGTCTAGTTTAGGCAGATCGTGCTGACGAAGTTGGTCTCAGGACCAAATTGGGATTCGAGGATGCAGTGAACTGAGGTGCCGAGAGGAGGAGCAGCCTTTTGTAGCAATTCTCTCAGTCGCAATCTTTCCCTCAAGAAGCAAGAAGGAAGCAACACCAGAAAAGAACCAGTTGACTCATAGAGATGTATGCATGACACTCCCCCAAACCACTGGACTCAATTAACAGGTAAACGTTTGAAAGACAGTAGTGACAAAATTGGAAATCTAGTTTTGGTAAAATCTACAAAGCGACTCAAACCCCCCATTGCAAACTCTATTTTGTTACATCAGGAACCATTTGGCAGTACAGGAAGGTGTCTGTCAATATCAAATCAGTTTGCTGTACTCTACCTCTATGATTCATTCTATTTTCTTTCTGCAGCCTTTTATTGAGAGAGTAACATTAATGATGTTTAACCTATATGTAAAAGCACCTGCATACATTTTGTAGTTCCTATAATGGATTTCTATACTTCTTTGAAGAATCAGAGCCATCCATTTATGGTTACTACAAGCACTTGTAGAAGAAGCACCAATATAGTTTTTGTTCTTGATTGGGACCCTTTTGCTGTCATTGAGAGCTATACCTCAGAAGTTAGCGCAAGCGGGGATTATCTTGAATGTCAAAGAAATAATGATTACAAAATTAAATATGAGTTACGTACATCACAAAGAAAGCATGTAAAACTGTGCGATAACCATTTCAACTATAGGTGACAATGCAAGCTATTGAGATCCAGGTGACAGCTACAAATTCAAGACTAACAGATGTTGAATCCCATTTGGGAAAGATGAAGAGGGCATGTTCATGCAACACATCTACTTTTTCTCTTCTATCTGACCAAATGGAGGTAGTTTAGTCAAGGATGAAAGGCATGTTTGGTAACATTTTTATTTTACCGCCCATCATTTACTTAGGGCCTTTTTCCGAGTACTAGCAGTGGCAGTCCAACCACCACCAACACCACTGCTGGTCCACCTGCAGTATTTCGAGTGTGGCGGTCACCGCCTCTGCCGAGATCCAGGATCCCGTTGTTGTGTTGCAGCGGAAAATGGCAGGAATATGCTGGTGGTGCTGCTGAGGCACCGCAGAGCATATTCCAAGTTGCATTTCCATCGCCCATTTCATGGCTGTGAGCCCACCATGAAAAGGGTAGCAGAGATGCAACTAAGATGGCCTCAACAGGGCACACTGAAATTTCTGGGTATAGGGGTTCATGCGGGGTGGGGGAGTGGGTGGGGGGCACATGTTGTGCTCATATGAAATTGCATCCCCATTCGTGCACGATGTGGCATGCATGACATGGTGCATGCCACACTGTGTAGATGCTGTCCGCTGTCCTATGAGGCTAACACAGTCACCATTGTGAGACCGCCGCAGCACCACCCACCATGGATGCAACTCAGAATCTGCCAGACAGGCCCACCATGGGTTTGGTGGTCCGCCTGCCAGCACAGCATTTGCAGTGGTGCAGGAGGACAGCTAAACTTGTATTAAGGCCCTTAGTCCTTTAATGCTTTTACTTGCAGACAATTGTGCGTGCAGTTGTGGCTTTGCCCAGAGAGTGTCATCAGAGGGGCTCTTTCTGAACCAAATATGAGGTATTTAAAGAGTAGTGGTGTGTTGGATGGTGGGTTTCACCTGCTGTTGTGCTGGTCTAACCCATGTGAGGGTGAATTGATTTTGAAGGGTGTCTATGCATGGTGTATCATAGTGGAGATATTGGTTACTTAATCCCCCACCTAACCATGTAAGCTGTTTCTATTAGTCTATCTACTTGGGGTATTATTAGACCAGGTGTAGTACAGGACATTATTACTTTCCTTTGGGGTAGATAGTGTTTTGTGTGACTGGGCGGGTGAGGTAAGGTACATGTGGCTTATTTGATTTCTGGGTGTTTAAATTAATTATTAAGTCATGCTTCTTTATTGACAATCAGTGGATTCATGAAATGAAATGAAATCCAGTATTTGTAAAGCACACAATTACACAAGGGTGTCAAGGGGCTGGGGACAGTCGGGAAGATTTAGCGAGCTATTGCCCAGAGTCATATGGTGCTGAACTATCCTGCCGCCTGCACCGGGGATCGAACCGTGAAGCCTGTGGTCCGGAGACAGGCAACCTGGCCGCTGCGCCACACCTCTTCCACACTCCACATTCATGAATAATGATTTAAATATGTTTGCCTTTGTTCGCTGAAATAGATAGTTTTCTCTGCAGTTGTGATTTTGTCAGAGCAGTAGTGTACAAGTCATTTTCGGTGTGCATTGTTACCGTGAATTCCTATCCCTCTATCTTGTTGTCCCAGTCTCTCGGTCTCTCTTCTCATGACCATGTTGGTTTACTAATCTTTTTGACTCAATGTTCATTTGATTAACCCACCCTTTTTTATTAATATAATAGCCGTAGTTGAGGACTCTCCTATTCAGTGCATCGTTGGTTATTCCTTCATCTTTTCCTTTTGTTCAAAGCTGTGTACTCACTATTGCAGTCCATAGTGGTGGCTTGCCCTATGTTGTATATTTATACTTACATCAATGTGTCTTCCTGGTGTCTGTAGTCCTTTCTTAGTGTTCCTACCTTCTCTATCTCCCATAGTACCTTTGTGTGTTCTATCTGTGGTGTTGGGGATTCCAGCCCTGGCAGTTGGTCTGGTCAGCTGTGGGGTATTACTGCTCTGTTGTCTTATCTTCTATCTAACTTAATAAATATATCTTGGTAACTTAAAGACGTGTCCTTCTACCTGCTTAATCCCATTTACAACACCCTACCCACTATCTTTGAACTCTAGTGGGAAGGCATAGCATCAAGATGTTAGTTTGATGGGATTTGATAATGAAGCTGTTTAATGAGTTGCAATCTGTTCATCCACTATAAGTTAAGGAGTGCACAGAAAGCAGAGTGGGGTCTTAGAGATGGTGACCATAAAAAATAGAAAGGAAGTGTGGAACCTAGAAGGGAACAGTGAAGAGACTACTCTGGGGATTGGAAAAGTGAAGTGAATGTTGTGCAGCATGTTTAAAAGATATGTTATAATAAAAAAAGTGTTAATAGCATTTTTGTCACCTTATATATAACCTAGAAAACAATATATACAACTGAAGTTCCCTAATAAAAACTAGAATTAACACCAAAAATGTGTTCTAGTTTCTTTGTCTTTTATTTATGTTTTAAAAACAAAAACAAAAAAGGCATTGTTATGTGCAATGTCAATAGCTTAAAGTTGCGTAAATGCATGACCTATTTCATTGCAAATGCTTGTTCTTTATGTGATCTGGCAAGCGACAGCGTCTGCAATGTCTCAGGCAATACCATAAAAGGTGCTACAGTCAGGATGCTAAGGATTTGACTTGGTTTAACATGTAGAGTGGTTGCAAAGCAGTGTGAAACAAAGGGCTTAGGATAGGAGCACAAGCCAGTAGCAAGGATATCCGTGAGAAGCTGTCAGCACAGGAACTTGCAGGTGTAGTGATGAGACCCGGATGAATGTGCTGGTGAAATTCCTCAGTGAAAAAATATGTCCCAACTGAGTTGATTTTAGGTGGGAAGGGTAATATCACGATACATCCTAGGAGTGGACACAGGTTGTTGTGTGGAATGCACAACTCGCAGAGGAAGAGTATCACTGGTTGGAGCGGTCATGTAAGCCAGTAAATGCAAAATCAAACCAATCCTAGGTAGCAGCAAGGTATCATGTAATAATGCTCGTGCTACACCATTATGTAAATTATAACAATTTATTGGTAGCAAGCAGGGTCTACGGTAAATCGATTCAGAGGTATCACACATAGGGCTAAACAGTAAAAATAATTGGGAGCAGCATGTGCAGAGTAACACAGAGGCAGCGGCTAAACGCACGCAATGCAGAAGTAGCAGCCCAAAACAAAATAGAACCGTGTGGAGCAGCGTAAAGAGATATCAAATAAAGAGTTCACATGAAGCACCTGATCAAAGTAGAACATTTCCCAGTTGGCAACGAAGTGCTGTTTAAAGGACATGATGCCCCTGGGTCTGTAGTGGGCTCAGGGCAGCTGTAGGATGGAAGGGGGGTTAAACAGGCTGTAGATGAGCCCAGAAAGGGGGGAGGATGATGACAATGGAGCACAGAAGCTAAGGGAGGGCTCGGGTTGCAGGGGAGACCAGCAGAGGGGCTCAGGGAAAAGCTGAGGCTGGAAGGGGGTCAATAGACCACAGTACCAGCGGGGGAGGAATGGGACGACCTAAGAAAGGGTTTCAAAGCAGCACTGAGGCTGGACTGCTCGGAGGGCGCCGGACAGGTTCCTGCCTCGGCTCAGCATCATGTGATTCTGGGCAAATCACTAAGGGGCAGATTTATGAGTTCTGGCGCATCTCTGCAAATCAGCAGGGATGCGCCAGAACTGATCCGTCACTCAATTCCCTCCTTGCGGCACCACAGATGCGCCGCATTTACAATGTGGCGCACCATGGTGCAAGGAAGGGCAGATGCGTGACACAGCTTGTGGTGTACGGGCGGCGCAGTGCTCGAGTAGCGTCGCAAGTGCAACGCAACTCCTGTAATGTACAGAGGCCACCCATACATAACGTGGTGCGTCACTCCTTACGCCTGCTTCAAGCAGGCGTAAGGATTTGACGCAGCAGCCTCGTAAAACTGACTCAGTGAAATCTTGTAGATTTCACTGCGTCAGTTTTACGGGGCTTTCCTATGAGGGAACGCCCACCCTGCGACAGAATGCCCACATGAAACCTGACGCAGGTTTCATGTGGCGCAGGGCTTTACAACGTGATGCATCTGCCTAGATGCGTCACATTGTAAATAGGTTGCAGGGATGCGCCACGTTTCCGCGCCATTGCGTCACGCAACGGCGGCGTAAATGTGGCGCAAGCCCGTCATAAATCTGCCCCTTAATATCCTCGTTTCTACCAAAAATTACTGTGTCCTTGTGTAACGTAACTGGTAATCTTGTAAAGTGCTCCCATGCCTTCGGGTGGAGTTTGCGCTATACATCTGTGTAGTGTTTCCAATTTGGACACCAAGTAGTACAAATCTGCAACAAAAGGGCACGGAGGCAGTATGGAGGGACAGGAAGGTCGGACCGTTGAGCTGCTGGTTCATACTGTATTACAGGAACAAGAGGAATCCCAAGGCTGAAGCGAACTGGGAGCACTAGTGAAGTTGTTGGAGAAGAGACACAGGGAGAGGAGGCACGTGGGGGGAGGGGGTGGAGAGAAGCTGAAAGACGAGCAGATACTCACCAGAACCGATGGCCGCAAAGTTTGTTTTCCGCTGTGCCCAAAGTGTCCGAACCAACCGAAGGGAAGCAGTCATGGACATACAAAGGGGTCACTCCATTACCAAATCAAAGTGATTATTCCAAGATGGCGGCGGGCTTAGCTGAAACTGATTGTTGAAGGTGTGGACTTGGAGGAGATTGTAAAAGGTAAGAAATGCTAATCCACCGTGTCCTTGTGTAACGTAACTGATAATCATGTAAAGCGCTCCAATACCTTCGGGTCGAGTTTGCGCTATATAAATCTGTGTTGTGTTTCCAAAAAGGACACCAAGTAGTAAAAAATCTGCAACAAAAAAAGGGTCACTGAGGCAGTATGGAGGGACATGGAGGCCGGACCGCTGAGCTGCCAGTTTATACTGTATTACTGGAACAAGAGGAATCCCAAGCCTGCAGCCAACTCTGAGCACTACTGAAGTTGTTGGAGAGGAAGCGTGGGGGGAGGGCGAGGAGAGAAGCTGAAAGACGAGCAGATAGATACTCACCAGAACCGATGGCCGCAAAGTTTGTTTTCGCTGTGCCCAAAGTGTCGGGATCAACTGAAGGGAAACAGCAATGGACATACAAAGGGAACACTTCATTACCAAATGAAAGTGATTATTCCAAGATGGCGGCGGGCTCAGCTGAAACTAATTGTTGAATGTGTGGACTTGAAGGAGATTGTAAATGGTAAGAAATGCTACATTCACTAGGAGAAGAAAAGCCTCAAAATGTTGCCAAAAAAGGAAGAAAGAAAGACACTGTGGTTTGAGGTGGTTAGCCTACACGCAGGGTATAATTCTTAAAAATACACGAATACGTGAGTGCACGGGGAAGGAGGGGGTGGGGGGAGAAATGACTAGACTTGTTACTTGTTGCTTTAATTTGTGAACCTTCCATGCTTTGTGCAATGCTGTGTCTCTGGACTTGCTCCCGCTCGGCGCACATAATATTGATTTTGATGCCACCAGGGGGAGGGAGTAACAAGCAGCAGCTGTTTTGAAGCACTCATGCTTGTGATGGCCTCCACCTTACAGGAGCGAGCAGCGGCAGCATGAGAGCCATATGTTTTCAATTAGCACGCTCGCCGCTGCTCGCTCCCGCAAGGTGGATGCCAGCACAAGCACGAGTGTGCTTGAAAAGGAGCAGACCAATTTCTAAAGGTCGTCTCCTAGGTAACGCATGCGCGCTGCCTAGGCAAGAACTAAAAAGTAGGAGAGTGGGTTGATGTATACAGGGAGGGGGCTATTTGAGTGACACTGAGGTATAGTAAGTGTGAAAGGGAATTACCTTGTTCGAATAGGAGATGGGAGGTTGTGGAGGGGGAGATGGAGGTCAGTAGGAAGATGGGAAAGGTGTGTTTTGATTACATCTGGGATGGAGGGGGGTGCTGAGGAAGGAGGGTTATGACATCATAGTACACTCTTAATCTTGGCACCTTTTCATTCGTATCTGGGTAGGCCATTAATTAGCTATGTCTGTGTGTTGGTGTTTGATTATGTAAGGTTAATGGAGAAATGGTTTGATGTTGTTTACAAAGTGGTTTGTTTATGTTAACGTAAAATTATATTGTATTCAATGCTGAAAAATCATTGATGTTTCTTATGTGCATGGATTTTAGGGGCACTGTTGTACATTGTTTAGCCGGGGTAAATTACTTTCTACATATGGATTGTAATCCAGGTAGGTATTTGTGGTGCAATGCTGTGTAAATAGTTTTGTATAAGTATGCTAGTTAAATTCGAGAAATTCTAGAATGTATGGTGGTATGGTGCTTAATCTGTTGGACGTGCACAGTTTTGTCACCTGCATGTCATTCATGTTATGCTGTGCACAGGATGGAGTACGCATCTTATCAAGCTTGTGCTGTCTGAAAGTGACCTTGTGAAGTGGTGTCTGGGAAAATGGTGAGTGCTGACATTGTTGAGTAGAGAGTGTTGATGGATATCTGTGTATTTATTTATTGATTTATCTTCAACACGAGCATTTCAAAAGAAAACACAGTTCAAAAGTACAGTATAAAAAGGTTTGGACTCAGAAGCAGTGTTTGTGAGAATATAGTGAGATTGTGTAAGCACTGGATGTGTCATACACGATTATAAAGCAGCTCCAAAAATTACAAAACGTTAATAAATATGCATAATACATTGGCAAAAATAAGAATGTTTATAGAGTGGATACGAATGTCTCTTCTTGTCAGATGGGGAAAACAAAATGTCATGGGCGGATTGCTGCTTTAATAGCCACTGGCAATTAGTCTGGCTCACAATTCAGTCCATTGTTTTTAGCCCACAATGCCACTGCAGGTAGGAACCAGCAATATGCAATATGCAAATCAGTCTTGGTCCAATAGGAAAAGTCCAGCCCAAACTGTCTGGCCGTCCCCATCTGAAGTGAACACAAGCAACACTTAGACTGGTTTTAGCCTATTTGAGCTTCATCAGTATGGCACAGCTTGCGTCCTGTGGCACGATAAGCACAGGAACTGCATCTGATCAACAAATAAGTTAGACTTTTTGTGATTAAAGTCCCCATGAATGATAAGTGATGTCAAGTGTGGAATTTTGCTCCGGTACATTGACAAGTTTGTCAAAATAGGAAACAAAAATCCCATTGTATCACTGTGTGAAATTTAGTTAGGGTGGTGAAGTAAAATTATATTGAAATTAAAGGGGGAAGACGATGTAAGATTGAAGAAGGTTCAGTTATAGGTGACTTGTAGAAGATGATGACTGCTACTCCTCCTTATTTATTAGTCTGTGGGAGAATGTTGTAAAATCAATATGATTGGTTGTTCGTGAACAGTATTTTTGATTAATCCATGTCACAATGTTGGCCTTAACATGTAAAGGAAGAATGTGGAAAATCAAAGTATTTTGTGATATATTTGGTGAGTTTTCTGTAGTCAGAAAGATTTTGGGATAGGTATAGATTTTGGGTTTGTGTAGTGATTTTGTTAGACTTGGAAAATAAATGAGATTTGTGGTTGATTGACAATACAGTTGGACCTGGGAGACTGCAAATGAGAAATGTAGAGTTGCAACCTGTGTGCAAGTGGATTTCAGGATTAGCCATAGGGTACAGTAGTTTTAGCAAATAGCAAGCATAAGAGGAGAATGTAGCGTCCGACAAGTTAGTGGTTCAATCATGACTTGGTGTTATGCTGAATGAGATTGCATGCAGCAGAGGTCAATAATAACTTTCATTGATGTCAGTCATTTGCATAAGAAGTTTAGCCATAGTAATCAATGGTATAAGCATTAAAACTGTATGTATAACAAACACAATTACTATATTTTAGAGTGAGATTTACATATATGTGACAAACATGACATAATCCAGTGTACCCAATTTCAGCACTCAATCATATCTTGACACCAAGCCAAGATACTTGATTACCTCTATATTTAATCCGTAGCTTTTGCTACGGTCTCCCATAAATTACTCATCTGAAAGGTATATGTGGACCAGCCTTCAAGTGGATATCCTCCTTCCTCACAGACATAACCCAACAAGTTAGTCTACCCCCTTCACCTCAGAACCCAAGAAACTCATATGCAGAGTCCTTCAAAGTTCACTGCTCAGCCCAACACTCTTCAACATCTAAATGATGACCCTCGCAGACATCGTCAGAGCCCATGGCATCAACACAGTATCTTATGACAATGATACACAGCTCATCCTCTCCCTTACTGACTTAAGCAGCACAGCCAAATCAAACTTCATAAATTGCATGAGCAATGTTGCTGCTTGGATGAAGAACAACTGCCTCCAGCTCAACACAGAGAAATCCGAAGTCTTAATCTCCGGCAACAACCACTCCCCTGGGATGCCTCTTGGTGGTCCTCCGAACATGGCCCCCCACCCACCCCTGCTGACCATGCCAAGAACCTCGAGATCATCCAAGACACCAACCTCTTCATGAGCAGACAGACCAATGCTGTCTCCGCATTACCAGTCTGGCTTACCTCAACCACCGCCTCAACTTCTACCAACACACCACACACCTTCGATCTGCTTCCCAGGCAAGAGCACATTTCCCTCACATCAAGAAGACCAGTCCCCTTTGTCTCACTGTGTGGCGCCACAGCTTCCGTGGGTCCAGGACTACAGTGCCATCATCGGATCGGGGGGGGGGGGGCGGGAGGTAGGACTCACAGCAGCCAGAGTCCAGGTGCTGGGTTCAAGGTCGGGGAGCCTTTTTTGTCCCTGAGGCTCTGATCAGGAGGCGTGTTAACTAGCTCCTGGAGTTACACTGGGGGTCCTGGGTTCAAGATCTAGTTCCAGTCCTCCTCACTCTGGCAGAAGGGCAGCAGGGCAACAAAGTAGCAGTCCTTCTTGCAGAGCAGCACAGCAGTCCTCCTGAGTCTTTTGCAGGTTCAGAGTTGTACTAAAGAGTTAGGTCTGAGGGTACAATAGTAACACCTGGTGCTAGCTTTGAAGTTGAAGGTTCAGGAGGTTCCCCTCCCCCCAGATGTGTTTGGAATTTCCTGCCTCCCTTCCCTGCCCCCAGTTTGTCTGAAGGCACAAAAGACTAGTCTCAAACCCTTTGTAAGTGTTCTCCGGCACAGACTCAGGCTTTTTATGTGTAAGTGCGGTAGGTAACAGCTCCTCCCCCCTATCAAGTCAGAGATAGTCCATCCTGCCACTACCTATTCTGCCTTTATCTCAGTGTCTGGGAGCAATACACAAAGACCAACTGCCAGCTACACCTAGTCATGTGACCAAGAATAGAGGCTACAGGCACCAAATGGGTAGGACAAGAAAGTGCCAACTTTCTAATAGTCGAGGAAAAAACAGGGGAACCCTACTCACAACAGAACCAGGGTACTAAGTATATATAAGAAAACAGTGTTTCCTGTGGACTAATGCAACTGATTTAAGCAATACATAGGCACAATCGCAATACAAAGGGTAGAGTAATGTCAGAGGGTAAGAGACCCATCCACACAGTAGGTTCAGTATAACATGTTTTATGAATTTTGAACGGAAACAAAAAGATATATCTACAATTTTTTCAAATATAGACGCAAATATTTGTGCATTGTGTCCCCAAGTGAAAAATGGAACCTAACAGTGAGTTACAAGGTGAATGTTTATATACATGGTTTCCATAAATTATAAAAAACAACCATTCATATACAATCTTTCAACAGCATGAGTACACAATGGTAGACGCTGGGTAATGGTTCGTTATTTGTGCTTGTCGACGGTGTTTCAACCCTTCTATCAATGCGGGGTCTCCTCAAGACTAGTGATGCAGGGACATCTATAACAAAATAATGAAAGCATAAGGCCCATATACTGGCACAAACGCAAGGAATGATTAAAAAGGACTTCAAATGAAGGGATTTACCTGAAATACTATACGGGCAGCCTTGTGAAAGTGATGTGCCACAGTGAAAAGTGAAGAAAATAACTCACATGAGAACCCGGCCGAGTTCTAACGTGATGGGATAGGGGAGAGAGAAATGAATGAGTAAGACAAATGGTATGCTCTGGAAGGATATGTCATAAAGTGTGTATAATGGGAGTGGTCTTACCTCAGTGTGAGACAAGGCTGGCATTTAAGGGTGCAGTTCGGCCAACAGGCTCTTCTATCGACTCGCTACAGCTGTAG
Organism: Lissotriton vulgaris; assembly: GCF_964263255.1. NCBI lineage: Eukaryota > Metazoa > Chordata > Amphibia > Caudata > Salamandridae > Lissotriton > Lissotriton vulgaris. Next base: position 379,097,878 of record NC_141696.1, read on the forward strand.
AGGTGCTGTTAATCCCTGATGAGTGCTGGGTACAGTGGCAAGGCACTGTGTTTATCTACGGGGTAAAATGGGAGGGGAGGAATGGTCTCACGAAGATATGGCGAATGGGAGAATATTCAGTTTTTTAGACTAATTCTTACCCGGATCGTATTTGTGACTGGACGGATCTCCATATCAGTGGCTGGAATCCACGTGAGTCAGCTTCAGTTCTGGCCGTGTGAGTCAGCTCTCGGTGCAATGACACTGATCGCTCTGGATGATGTCTGCTATATGCAAAGTTTTCCCGCCGTTCTACGTGGAGAACCGGCAGGCCTAGTTGTTGATAGCCATATCACCGTTCATCGATCGGTAGCCGAGAAAGGTAAACCATGAAGAGAGACCTCCGCGTGTGTGCAAGTCTGTTTAAAATGTGGCACAGAATAGGAAGGATGCGCTAGTGTTATTTACAGGTGGCAATGCGAGGCATTATGTAAACAAAGGGTGCATTGTAAGGAAAGTGAATAAACAATCGGAAGTGAGACTACTTATTATATACAAAAAGGCATAATCCGAGGTACATTCTACATCGTGTATAATTGCGATGTGTGGAACCAGCATACATTAGAAAGTGCTTCATAATACAAAATGTGATATACATAAGTAGGCTGTGGGGTTTTAGGTTAAAACCTATAATAACTGATAAAACTCCACTGAAAGAAAAATAGCCCTCACCGGTGAAAGCATATAAACACTGAAAAAACACCCGGACAACCACAAACTAAATGCCATTCAAAGGAAGAAGAGAGTGAAAGAGTCATTTTTTTCTTTCTGAAGGGTTCAATACAATGTAAAGTTGTTATACAAGCTAGCAGAAAGAAAGACTGGCTAACATTATTCTGCTTGAGTTTTGTTCTTTAGGGATGCCACTAAAATATTTTTTCTTCCTTTTACTTTTTCAGTTTTTTGGCCTTTGGTCTAAAGATGCAGGGTTTAGTTTCCTGTTTTAGGTCTAGTTTAATTATTTTATAAACTATAGAGAATCAGGAAATATCAAACTCATATTTGATATTTTTGCTGCATTTGATTATTTCACTGATAGGTAAAATGGCTGGTTTTTATAAACATCTTTCATAATATGTGTCATCACATTTACCCACAGAATGGGTAAAAACCCTTAATACATCAGACCATAGTTTTTAGTGGGTCAGTATTGATAGTAGGTGAATTGTCAACACCTCAGGCTTTAAACATTCAATGCAAGGTATAGTGACAAGTATATATATCACCAAGCATCTGGGATAGTGGTGAAAACAGGACACCAGACTTTTGGAAAACATGGAACGCAGTGTCACTGCGAGTGATATTGTTTGTATTTGCAGTGATTCAGCTACGTATCTAAAAAAGTTGTGTGATGACCTGTCAAAATTGATACCCGAGCTGAAGTGATTCCCTGTAGTAGATCCTTGCCACTTGTTAGATGGTATGCTGAAAGTATCTTTACAACCTTAAGAGTTAATGAGGGATGCTATTGACTTTTTAGTCCATTCTGATGCACTGTTTTCTTATGCACAGGAACTAAAACGCAAATATTTATCATGTCAAGCTTTGTGGCATCAAAGAAAAAGTAATCCCAACTGTGTCCCTTAGCTGATGGTTCTCAGCCCAATGGGCTATGAATGCTCAGAGGGCCTTTTCACAGAAGTTTACATGGGAAGGAAAGAGCGAGCGCACATGACCCAAAGACTCACTGAAGAAGTATTGTATGGTGTACTACAATAAGATTAATTTGCAAAAATCTATTTGGACCTCATATGCACTATAAGTACACTGTCTTTAGTACATGTTCTTTCAGTGCAGAAGCAATCAATAATAAAAGTAAAACGTTCCATAAACACCGGAAAAACACTTTTTCTGTTGTTTTTAGTGGCGCGAAAATGTGTAACCACTGATAACAACTGTTTTTTAAGATATTGAAAACACTGAAAAAACCCCACCAGAACTTACCAAAAATAAAAACTGAAAACAGGAAAGCCTATACATAAGGTACGTGATAATATACATTAGTTAACACATGTCAAAAGTGTCATTCTCAAGTCTAGGACAGGCATATTCTGTAGGCGCCTTCATACAACACATATGTGTTATGTGACTTCTACTGTATGGTTATTGTACAGGGCATTATAGACAAGATCTAGAGAGGGTTCATCAATGAAGGGTGGTGACATACCCTCACAACAAAAAGAGATACCGCTGGTCAATTGGTGCAGTGACATATGAACCGAAAAATCAATGAGCAAGAAATGTGTCTGTGGTTAGTCTGAATGTGTCACAAAAACCATGAAATGAATCCCATCAGCCCACCAAATAGCAGAGCTTCATCATCTGGGATTTAAGCGGAAAATGGTCTATATTCAGGCAACTCACCTCATGTGATCGTGCGTTGCCTTAGTCATAAACCACCAGTACTGGATCCAACCATGTAATATGTGATTTGTGGTGAGCTTATGGACTTGCAGGGAGAAATTAAATGTGGAAAAAGTAAAATAATGTGATTAAAATTGACTACCAGGATATTAAGAGTCAATTTATTAGGGAGATATCATGATGTCAAGGGTTAAAAGCCAGTGTAAACAGTTTGAAAAAATAACTGTTACTAGTTGGAAAAAAATGGTCTACATGTTTCAGCCATAATGGGAAAGGAGGACCCACAGGCTTTCGTCAGGACCGCTGGATACACTACTGCAAATAAACTTAAATGTAAAGTGAAAAATAATTATGTAAACATACAATCATGGTTACGATACATCCTACTGATCATAGGTATCCGGTGTGAAGGATGTAGGTTCTCGGAAATAGGATTCTTTCCTGAAAAGGGGCACAAAACAGGTAGAAAGATACAATAAACCGCAAACATGTAATATGGACTTCCCATCTCATTTCATCCGCTTTGTGTGACAAAGCGGTACATAGACGACATCTTCCTGATATTGACAGGGACTGACACTGACTTTAACAACTTTGTCACACACCTCAACACTGTGCAGACACATCTTACATTCATGTCAACAGTACATGAATCCACCATAGCATTTTTGGATCTAAACATTAATCATGACAATGGGGTACTCTACACCTCCCTCCACAGGAAAGCAACCAATTAATTATGCTTTTATCATACCGCAGCCAACATCCTCGTGCCCTAAGAGATGGCCTACAATTTGGCCAATTTTTGAGGATACGCCGCAATTGCACATACAAAGCTGACTACATGCGAGAGGCTGAAGTCCAAACGACCCTTATGGTGATTGGTTGTAAGTCAACCTTATACACCAGCTATCCTAGTGGTAGCATGGACAAAAGCAGTCTTAGGCTAAACTCAAGAGGGCATGTGAAGCCAGCTGTTTTACCATATGCAATCCTTTTAACATCAAATGAAAGGACACCACACAAGTTATATATTATAAAATATATGTATTTATTTCTAGAATAATCCCCTATACTCTTTATGAGCACAGAAGCACAAGCGTTAAACAAAGAACTTAATATAACATACAATAAGCTGCCCAATTATGGATAGGCAGGGTGGCCACTCAAACCATATATTAAAAAAATGGTATAAGTACCACATTATGAACAATGGTAAGGCCTAGGGCCTTGGGAATTGCTGGGCCTACACTGGACTAACAAAGGTTAGGACATAGGAGACCCACAGGATGTGGGTGCAGTGTCTATAGGCAATGGTGCGTAAAAATCAGAATGTTATAGGTTTGGGAGTCTTCCGACTGGACTAGAACTTAGCCACTTGAAACTAGGACACTAGGGATGTAAATCACTACTACAGAGGCACCGGAGTACCCTCGTTACCTCACCCACAGGAAGCGGGTGCATAGGTGCCAAAGTGCGTCGGGTTTCTTCGTGGAGTTCTACAGAGCCTGGAGGAAAAGATGCTGCAGGCGACCAGGAGAGAAGAGTCCGGTTGGATCCAAGGGTGGATCGAAGATGTAGAATACCTGAAAACAGAGGGGACAGAGTCTAGGTCACTAGCCAGTGACCAGGATGGAACCAGGAAGGAACCAGGCAATGTCGGGTTGCAATCAGGTGCTGTCAAGTAGTTTTGTCTCCACTGCAACGTGGACCAGGAAGTATCGAGGACGTCCAGGAGTTGATCACGGGCTGTCTCACGCAGGCTCTCGCTGTCGGCGGTATCGGTTCTCGAATCGGAGTCAACAGGCATTGGGAAATGCAACCCACGCAGGAATCGAATATGGCTTCTGGATCGGACCAGCAAGGTCAGATTGGTGGCTCCTTTTCAGGGGAACTAGGGCCAGTCTGGAGCAACCAGACCAGCAGTGTAAAGTGGAAGGATCGTTGTAACAGAGGCCTCTAGCCAACGGGCAAGTGACCGGACAATGCATCAAGCAGGAAAAGTGCAAAAGGGCCCCACGCAGCACTCAGTGAGTGTGGAGAGGTGATCTTTGGTGCACAGGCTGCTCAGGGCTGGGGATTCTCAATCCCCAATGCACATCTGTGAGGGTGCCTCTGGAGCTGCACAGGAAGCACTTTGCTGGCTTTCCAAGATGGCCGGTCCCATGTCTCACGTCGCCTCCACGGGTCTCAGCTTTGCTAGGACTGTGGATCGGGCTGTTGGAAGTCAGGAAGTCCAGGTCTTGTTGGTCTCTGTTGTTCGAGCTCTGGCGGGAGCAATGGCAAAGAAAACCTTTGAGCACTGATGGTGCTAGACCACCATCTCACATAAAACCAAGCACTCTGCCTCCAGGATTGTTAAGGCCTGCCATAGGAGTGACTTATAGGTGTATGTGTCCAGATATAGGTTTAGACATAGGTATACTATATCTAAGCAAGGGGTGATTACACCACCTTGCCCCAGCTGAGTGATCAGCCAGTTGTGTCAGTTTGGATGGCCTGCGAGGGGTGGCAAAAGATATGCTGCAGCCCCTGGTAGGCCTTGGATGCACCTACGCCCTGGGTACCTATAGTACACTGTACAGGGGCTGATAAGGTGACCCAATACCCAATTGGTAATGTAATGTACCTAAAGTACATGGTTGTGAATTTAGAGAGAGAACAGCAGGGCTGTGGGTCTGATTAGCAGGCCCACAGCCACATTAAGTGGAAAACCAGTGAAGCAAAAAGCAAAAAAATGGGGTCACCATAGGAAAGCAGACCCTACTATCCTACATAACCCCCCCCCCCCAACGCAGGGACATTAAACTTAACCTTGACCAGATAAGTCTTAATGTTCTAAGTGGAAATACCTGGAGAGACCATTTGCATCGCCATGGTCAGTCCCTGGTCTGTGCTCCACTGTAAAGTCTATCCCCTGTAGGGAAATGGACCACTTGAGCAGTTTGGGAGAGGCGTATGGTCTGTCTGAATCTTGAAGTGAGTGCCAAACAAGTATGGTCTCAACTTCTTCAGGGCCCAAACCACAGCAAAGGCCTCCCTCTCAATGGCTGACCAACGGTTCTCTCTAGGGGTCAGCCTTCTGCTAATAAAAGCAATGGGCTGGTCTTGACCATCTGTTTTAAGTTGTGAAAGCACAGCTCCCACCCCCAACTCAGAAGCATCTGTTTTTGACAATGAACTCTTGGAGTAGTCAGGACTCTTTAAGATAGGTGCAGAGCACATGGCCTTCTTCGGTCATCAAATGCCTTTTGACAGCTAACTGTCCATTGAACCTTTTTTGGCATCTTCTTGGATGTCAGATCACTTAGTGGTGTCACAATGGACCCATAATTCTTTACAAATTTCCTGTAGTACCCAGTCAGGCCCAAGAAAGCTCTGACCTGTGTCTGGGGGGTTGGAGGAGCCCAGTCCTGTATGGTCTGGATCTTACTCTCCAGTGGTTGAACCTGACCCCCACCTACAAGGTGGCCCAGGTACACAACCTTATTCTGCCCTATCTGGAACTTTGTTGCCTTGATAGTTAGGCCTGCCTTTTGCAGGGCCTCCAAAACATTCTTCAGGTGGATCAGGTGATCCTCCCAGGTGGAGCTGAAGACAGCAATATCATCCAGATAAGCTGCGCAAAAGTCATCCAACCCAGAAAGGACTTGGTTCACCAACCTTTGGAAAGTGGCAGGTGCATTCTTCAAACCAAAGGGCATCACCACAAATTGATAATGGCCTCCAGGGGTTGAGAAAGCTGTTTTGGGCTTGGACTTCTCAGCTAACCTGATTTGCTAATAACCAGCTGTCAAATCAAATGTGCTCAGAAACTTGACAGAAGCCAATTTGTCAATGAGCTCATCTGCTCTTGGAATGGGGTGAGCATCTGTCCTAGTGACAGCATTGAGACCTCTATAGTCCACACAGAACCTCATCTCTCTCTTACCATCTTGGGTGTGAGGTTTTGGTACAAGGACTACTGGGCTGGCCCAGGGGCTCTCTGATGGCTCAATTACTCCAAGCACAAGCATTTTCTGCACGTCAGTCTTTATACAATCACTGACATGGTCAGGTTGCCTGTAGATCTTACTCTTCACAGGCAGACTGTCACCAGTGTCCACCTCATGGGTGCACCAGTTAGTCTGACTAGGTGTCAATGAAAACATATGTCTGAAAGACTGTAGAACCTGTCTGCAGTCCTGTTGCTGCTGGTCAGGGAGGCTGCCAGCTAAGGCCACACCACCAACTGAGCCATCATCAGGGTTGTGGGATAACAGGTCTGGGAGAGGGTCACTCTCTTCCTCCTGCTCCCCATCTGTAGCCATGAGCAAGCCAATGTCTGCCCTGTCCACATATGCCTTTAGTCTGTTCATGTGGAGCACCCTGTGGGGGCTCCTAGGGGGCCAAGGTCCACCAAGTAGGTGACCTCTCCCTTTTTCTCAATTATGGTGTGGGGTCCATACCATTTGTCTTGGAGGGCTGCTGGGGCCACTGGCTCCAACACCCACACCTTCTGCCCTGGCTGGTACTCAGTCAGCACAGCCTTTTGGTCATGCCAAGTTTTTTGGAGTTCCTGGCTGGCCTCAAGGTTTTTGGAAGCTTTCTCCATGTATTCAGCCATCCTGGAGCGGAGACCAAGTACCTAGTCCACTATGTCAAGTTTAGGCTTTTTGAGAGGTAACTCCCATCCTTCCTTCACAAGACACAAGGGACCCCTTACAGGAGGCCCAAACAAAAGCTCAAAAGGGCTGTGCCAACCCCCTTTTGTGGGACCTCTCTGTAAGCAAAGAGAAGGCAGGGTAAAAGGATGTCCCATCTTCACCTAAGATTTTCAGGTAACCCTTTTATCATCCCTTTTAGGGTCTTGTTAAATCTTTCAACAAGCCCATTGCACTGCGGATGGTAGGGTGTAGTGCACTTATAGTTAACACCACACTCTTTCCACAATGCTTTTAGATATCCAGACATGAAGTTGTTACCTCTGTCTGAAAGTACCTCCTTTGGAAAGCCCACTCTGGAGAAGACTCCAAGTAGGGCCCTTGCCACAACAGGAGCTGTTGTGGTCCTCAGGGGAATTGCCTCTGGATACCTGGTGGCATGATCCACTACCACCAGTATAAATCTGTCCCCAGATGCTGTTGGGGGGTCCATTGGTCCAACAATGTCTATCCCCACTCTTTCAAAGGGTACCCCCACCACAGGTAGTGGTATGAGGGGGGCCTTTGTAGTGCCACCTGATTTGCCACTGGCTTGGCAGGTAGCACAGGAGCGACAAAACTCCTTTGTGTCCTCTGACATATGGGGCCAGTGAAAGTGAGTGACAAGCCTGTCCCAAGTCTTGTTCTGGCCTAAGTGTCCTGCTAGAGGAATATCATGTGCAAAGGTTAGAAGGAAGCCCCTAAATTGCAGAGGTATGACCAACTTCCTGGAAGCACCAGGCTTGGGGTCTCTAGCCTCTGAATAAAGGAGCCCATCTTCCCAATACACTTTATGGGTACCTTGAGCATTCCCAGCAGCCTCAGCAGCAGCCTGCTGTCTGAGGGGTTCAAGAGAAGGACAAGTTAACTGAGCCTGCCCCAGATCTGCCCTTGAGGGTCCCCCTGTCCCCAGAAACTCAACCTGATCAGGTTCAAGCTCTTCCAGGACAGTCTCCTCTTGGATCACAGAATCAGCCTCCTGAGAGGGCTGAACCCCAACCTGGGGCAAGTGGGAAGACACTGCCTTAACCCTCTTGCTCTTTCTCTTGGGTTGTGCTTGGTCTATAGTTTCAAGATCCAGCACAGGTTTGGGTAAGCACTTTTTGGCCTGTGACCTGGTCACAGCAAGGACATGTGCTGAAATACCTAGCATCTCTGCATGAGTCCTGTACTCCACTTCTGACCATACTGAGTCCTCTAGATCATTGCCCAAAAGACATTCAACTGGGTGGTCTGCACTAACCACAACTCTTTTGAGGCCAGTTACCCCTCCCCAGGAGAAATTAACAACTGCCATACTATGGGAAGTAGTGACATTGATAGCATTGGTCACTAGGTAATTATCACCCAGTATAATTTGTCCAGGGTCCACAAAGCTAGGTGTCACCATAGTGACACTGGCACCTGTGTCCCTGTAGGCCTGAGTCACTTTATCATTAATCAAAGGCGTCTGCCTGTACTTGCCAAAGTATTGGGACTCATAGTAGTGGACATGTCCATGTCCACATCACAGATCAAGACTGCCTGAGTAGGAATCCTGACTAAGCCAGACTCCATCTCAGTACCCATGGTTAACCCCACTAAAGCTTTAGGCTGAGGGCTGCCACTGCTGACTCTACTAGTGGGTGCAGTTGTCTTAGGGGCTGCAGTGGCAGGGGCTCCACCTTTCTTAGTGCACTCACTAAACCAGTGAGAAACTGACTTACAGTAATTACACCAAGGTTTCTTTGGGCCATCATTCTTCTTCTTTTTCTTTCCAGTTTGGGACCCCCCCCTCATTAGTAGTATTTTGGGGGCCTGAAGAAGACTTCTGTTCTTTTTGTTTCTGATCTCCACCCTTCAGGTCTGCCTTTTTCTGATCACCTCCATGGTTCTGGGGTTTCTGCTTAACCCTGGTTCTGACCCATTTGTCTGCCTTCTTTCCCAATTCTTGGGGAGAGGTCAGATCTGAGTCAATCAGGTGTTGGTGCAACAACTGGTTCTGACAGTTATTAAGTATTTGTTCTCTCATGATCAAATTATGCAAACCTGTATAGTCCTTAACTTTACTACCAAGCAACCAACCTTCCAGAGCCTTAGTGGCACAATCAACAAAATCAGTCCAGTCCTGAGTCTGAGCTTTTGGGTATCTCTGAACAACAACCTGTATTGCTCAGTGGTTATGCCAAACCCCTCAATAAGAGCACTCTTCAGGACAGTGTCGTTTTTAGCAAACTCAGGTCTAACAGTGAGGAGATTGTCTCTCCCTTTTTCTGAAAAGGAGAGCCACAAGATTGCTGCCCACTCATCTTGAGGAACCTGCTGTACCATGCAGGCTCTCTCCAGAGCAGTTAATCATTTGTGGATGTCATCCCCATCTCTGTAGAGGGGCACAATCTTACTCAGGTTTCTATGATCATAGGACCTGTCTTTATCCTTAGGGATACTGTGGCCACCAGTGGAATCTAATCCACTTAATCGTTGCACCCTTGCTAAAGCAAGTTTAGCTTGGGCCAGGGCTATCTCTTCTTTCTCAATCTGAAGTTGGACAGCTCTCATCCTAGCCTCATGTTCTCTTCTCTGGGGGAAGTCATTCCCCTTTGAGATCCCCTTGACGCATTAGATTGGTTAGACTCCCTGGAAGGAGATCTATCCCTTTTATTGCCAGGGTTCAGTCTACTATTAGGTCTGGGAAGGGATATCACCTCTCCATCTCCATGTAGGCTTACATTGGCCCTGCTAAGTCTTCTGACCTGAACTTGGCCTTCCCCCTGATCATCTGACTCATCCCCATCTCCCTCCTCGTATTCTGGAGCAATGATGTCATCTTCTCTGGGGTCCCCTTCTCCTGTATTAACTGGGAGGACTTTTTCAGCCTTCCCAATATCAGCTGTCTCCAGGATATGTATCAGGATGGGGATTGTGGGGTTATGACCCCTTCTCAGTCCTCTTGAGACGCGCAAGGCACTCAATTCTCTGAAGCTGAGTTTTTCATAGCTGGATGGTGCCTTGGGAGGGTCAATCACAGGTAGAGAACTGGATGGTTCACCTGTGCCAGCCATGACTAGTGAGGTGAAGGTGGTGCACCTACCTACACTATGTGTTTACCTACTTGAACCTCTCTAGAGGTTGTAGTCAGGGTGTGCTAAGCCCTTTGGTCTACACCCACTAAGTTCAGTAGAACTTAAGCATGTAAAGCTTTGTTTATATGTACCTAAGGTACTTGATGTGATCTTTCAAATGATATTGTCAAAGATTACAATTGGTAAAACAAACAGCAAGCTCAAATCCCAACTGCTGCACACCAATGTGAGAAGTTGGCCTGGTATATGATGATCACTATTCCAGTGAGCACCTTGCACCAGTCCAAACGACCCTTATGGTGATTGGTTGTAAGTCAATCTTATAGACCAGCTATCCCAGTGGTAGCATGGACAAAAGCAGTCTTAGGCTCAACTCAAGAGGGCATGTGAAGCCAGCTGTTTTACCATATGCAATCCTTTTAACATCAAATGAAAGGACACCACACAAGTTATATTTCATAAAATATATGTATTTATTTTTAGAATAATGCCCTATACTCTTTATGAGCACAGAAGTACAAGCGTTAAACAAAGAACTTAATATAACATACAATAAGCTGCACAATTATGGATAGGCCGGGTGGCCACTCAAACCATATATTAAAAAAAAATTGTATAAGTACCATGTCACGAACAATGGAAAGGCCTAGAGCCTTGGGGATCGCTGGGCCTACACTGGACTAACAAAGGTTAGGACATAGGAGGCCCACAGGATCTGGGTTGCAGTGTCTATAGGCAGCCGCGTTTACCATACAAGTCAATGGTGCATAAAAATCAGAAAGTTATAGGATTGGGAGTCTTCTGACTGGACTAGAACTTAGCCACTTGAAACTAGGACACTAGGAATGTAAATCACTACGGGGGCACCGGAGTACCCTTGTTACCTCACCCACAGGAAGTGGGTGCATAGGTGCCAAAGTGCGTCGGGTTTCTACGTGGAGTTCTATGGAGCCTGGAGGAAAAGATGCTGCAGGCGACCAGGATAGAAGAGTTCGGTTGGACCCAAGGGTGGATCAAAGATGTAGAGTACCTGAAAGCAGAGGGGACAGAGTCTAGGTCACTAGCCAGTAACCAGGGTGGAACCAGGAAGCAACCAGGCAATGTCGGGTTGCAATCAGGTGCTGTTGAGTAGTTTGTCTCTGCTGCCACGTGGATCAGGAAGTATCGAGGACGTCCAGGAGTTGATCACGGGCTGTCCCACGCAAGCTCTCGCTGTCGACGGTGTTGGTTCTTGAATTGGAGTCAACAGGCCTTGGCAAATGCAACCCATGCAGGAATCAAAGATGGCTTCTGGATCAGACCAGCAAGGTCAGATTGGTGGCTCCTTTTCAGGGGAGCTAGGGCCAGTCTGGAGCAACCAGACCAGCAGTGTAAAGTTGAAGGATCATCGTCACAGAGGCCACTAGCCAATGGGAAAGTGACCGGACAACGCATAAAGAAGGAAAAGTGCAAAAGGGCCCCAAGCAGCACTCGGTGAGTGTGGAGAGGTGATCTTCGGTGCACAGGCTGTTCGGAGCTGGGGCTTCTCAATCCCAAATGCACAGTTTCGAGGATGCCTCGGGAGCTGCACAGGAAGCACTTTGCTGGCTTTCCAAGATGGCCGGTCTCAAGTCTCACGTCGCCTCCACGGGTCTCAGCTTTGCTAGGACTGTGGATCAGGCTGTTGGAAGTGTGGGAGTCCAGGTCTTGTTGGTCTCTGTCGCTCGCGCTCCGGCAGGAGCAACAGCAAAGAAAACCTTTGAGCGCTGATGGTGCCTGCTTGCACAGGGTGGCCACTCCTTGACCACAAGGGAGATTCTTCAGTCTTCTACGTTGAGTAGGATGTCGAAGGGTCCAGAGTTTTGTTTCAAAGTTTCAGTCAGGATGATCTGATGTGCCATGGCACAGCTCCTACCTTTATTCCAAATCAAGTGGCTGGATCACCTGCTAGGTCCCTCCTATGGGTGGGACCCAGGAAGGGGGTGGTTACACCCCTTTCCCTTTGTCCAGTTTCATGCCACAGCTGGAGCTGGAGGGCCCCAGCACCGGTTTGAACTGGACTTTGCATGGGACACCTTGTGTGATCCAGGCAGTGTCTAGTTTAATTCAGCCCTCCCTGCCACAATCCACTATCTCCTGTCTGGGGTGGTGTAACACCTCCCTATGACAGGAAACCTTTTGTCCAGGCCTCCCCTGCCGGAGTTTCGGTCAGCAGCAGGAGGCCAGACTTGTGTCTGTGGCAGCAGCATCCATTTTGTGATGCTGAGGCTCTGGTTAGATTTAACCGTGTTTAAGGAAAGTAACATGTCTTCTCCCTCTAGAAGGGTGGAATGCTACCCCCGTCACCAGGACTGGTGAGGGGGCAGTATTCCAAAGCGTATGACACCTTACACGACATGCTTTGATAAAGCCAAACCAAAGTTAGCAAGTAACCGCGAGGAATATAATGCACTTAATAGTATATGGTATGGCAATATCCCTGAACAGCTATAGGGACTTGGTTCCAAAAGCTGCAGACAGGCTCAGCTCGTGCTAGAGCACCATCTCACATAAAACCAAGCACTCTGCCTCCAGGATTGTTAAGGCCTGCCATAGGAGTGACGGATAGGTGTATATGTGTCCAGATATAGGTTTAGACATAGGTATACTATATCTAAGCAAGGGGTGATTACACCACCATGCCCCAGCTGAGTGATGAGCCAGTTGTGTCAGTTTGGATGGCCTGCCAGGGGTGGCAAAATATATTCTGCAGCCCCTGGTAGGCCTTGAATGCGCCTATGCCCTGGGTACCTATAATACACTGTACAAGGGCTGATAAGGTGACCCAATACCCAATTGGTAATGTACCTAAAGTACATGGTTGTGAATTTAGAGAGGAAACAGCAGGGCTGTGGGTCTGATTAGCAGGCCCACAGCCACATTAAGTTGAAAACCAGTGAAGCAAAAAGCAAAAAATGGGGTGACCATAGGAAAGCAGACCCTACTCTCCTACAATGGTCCATGTAGATGTTTACTAAATTGGGTTCAAAAATTGCTCCCATGCTGGTACCGGAGCACTGTCGGTAGTAGTTGCCACCTGATATGAAGTAATTGCTTTGCAAGGCGATGTGCAATAATTTAATTATGAAATTGGAGGGTACTTGAAGGGGTCTAGGTCTATTCTCTAAGAATCTTTCTATGACGTCTATGCTTTCCTTCCGGGCTATATTGGTGTACAGTGAGCTTATATCTAGGGTGGCTAACAAGTTAGTCCCAAAATTAAAAGGCATCCCTTCCACCAGATTAATCATATACACCGTGTCTCTCACGTATGTATCTTGCAAATGGACAAAGTCCTTGATAAAGTGATCAATTTATGAACCAATGGTTTCCAGAATGGAACCACATCCATTTGTTTCTCTCAAAAATTCATAAAACATGTTATACTGAACCTACTGTGTGGATGGTCTCTTGCCCTCTGACATTACTCTACCCTTTGTATTGTAATTGTCCCTATGTATTGCTTAAATCAGTCGCATTAGTCCACAGGAACTGCTGTTTCCTTATATAAACGTTCTAATATTGGTATTTTTAGAATTTTGGCTCAAAATCAGACTTTATCATTAAAGAGGGGTTTACATTACAATTATTTACACATCAAACTCAACATTCCTACATGCTCTCAATTGAAAGTTATAATTTATTAAATGCAATGAGAGAACCCAAAGTTATCCTGTGGAAGAAGTAGACCTTGCAGTAGTGAAATGCGACTTTCAGGGGTTTTCACTACCAGGACATGTAAAACTTAAAAGTACATGTCCAAAATGTTAAATACACTACACTCTGCTCTATGGGCTGTTTAGGGCCTAGCCTACTGGTGAAGTATATTTATTAAAAGAGAAGGTTCAGGCCAGGCAAAAACTGCACCTTGAGGCTGCAATAGCAGGCCTGAGACATGTTTAAAAAGCTACCTAGGTGATTGGTACAATTAGGTGAAGCATGCCCACCAGAAGAATTTAATTTTCCTGCCCTGGGTACAAGTAAATTAAATGTACCGGTTGGGTGTAAGCCAATTTTAAAATTTTTGAAGGAGTGAGCAACAGCACTTTAGCACTGATTAGAAGTGATAAAGTATGCATAGTCCTAAAGCCGGCAAAAATGAAGTCAGCAGAAATGGAAGGATGAAAGGGAAAAAGTTGGGGAAAAACCAGGCTAAGGATGTCAGGTCCCACAATGAGCATAGCTAAACATAGTTATTGTTTGGGTAATCAATCTTTCTGGTAATATGCAGCTGCTTGTCTGGCTGGGTTCAGTATTAGAATGGCCCTTATTTAATGGTACCACAACTTTAGGCTTCACACTCCCAGACTCCTTGCACATGAAGCTTACTTTTATTATCAAATATTGTAATCTTTCTTTCTCATTCCACAGGCCTTCATTTATGCAAGGATCCTCCCAGGGGCTGCTGCTCTAAGATTTAGCCATGTTTCTAAGACACATATTTTTTTAGAAGAAATGCAGTTGTGCCATTTATATACAGTATCAGTTTGTTTACTTTCATTATAATTGTTTTTAACTGTGTGTCCTCTCTATTTGCGTTTCAGCTGAGGATTATTTAAATAGGTTAACTTAACTGCATTCTTCCTTACAAGACAGATGTGCTGTGCTCTAGGAGTTGGTGATTGGTATGCTTGACTCTCTCTCAACTTTTCTATAAAATACTTAACTCTCTTCCCTCAAGTTGTGAGATCTTTTCTGCTGTTCTCTATATCCACAGTCAATAGACAAGTGGGGAGGATATGGCTTAAGCAACTCTAATCCCTTAAAGGGGAAGGTTATAACATGTACAAGTTTGTCCACATTATATCTACTAAAGGGCATAAGTACCATTTGGTTGTGTCACCCTTTGGTCATGCAAATGGGCGCAAGGGTGACACAACTACTAAGTCAGATTTATGAAGCAACACAAGACCACCTTGCGTGGCTTGATAAATCCAGAGTAATGCAACACAGCGCAAATCACTGTGTTGCATTACTTTGCCACAGGGAGGCCTTATACAGGTGGGGCGTGGGTATTTCCACACATCCACCCACGGATTTTGGCGCATTCCCAAATTTACCATTATTAGTTGACCTGGAAATGATTCAAAATGCTATGCCTCCCCAGGTGAGGCATAATGAGGAGAAATATGTTATTTCTCCTCGTTTTTTCCTCTTTCTATGTGTGCTATAATCTGCAGCACACAAATAAAGAGGAACATGCTCAGAGGATTGTTTTTGTGCAGGTAGGTGCCCTTCCTGCACAAAAACAATCCTGCTTACAACGCAGGCTCCCTTGCACCATGGTATAAGGGTGTGCTCGTTGGCACTATGCAGCCGTTTTGCGTGCCACTGCATGGAACGGACAGGAATATGCTGTGTAATGTTAAACATTCCTGCCCTTTAAAGTAGAGCAGCAAGATGGCTTGCTAGGCTGCATGAAACTTTGATAAATACGCCCCTTAAGGTGGGTGATTTCACAGATATGCTTCATATTTTGCTTTTTCTGCCTATTGGAAAAGAATTTGCCCATTAGTAATATGGAAAATTGTGTCCATGTCACCCTTCCTGTATACTTTTCAGGTTGAAAAGCTTGTAGCAAAAAGTAATATCCGTTGCATCATGTAATCAGTGATGTGATCAGTAATTTGATCAATGATGTATTTTGAGAAGTCATTAATGACATCATCAATGATGTCATTTAACATGTCATTAGTGCTGTTATATATGAGGTCATGTTTAGTGTATGGCTGAGGTCACGTGTTTTTCGGTGTTCATGTTTTTTTAACAGTTTTTATATTATTGCAACACCTATATGTAATGTCACTTTAACCTTTATTATTTTTAGTATATATATGTATATATATATGTGTGTGTGTAAATGTTCTACAATCCTGCTGCGATTAAAAATGTCTCACACTGTATGAGGGTGTTTGTATGTGCACTGAATGTTCTTATCCACACCAACACACAAGACTCCCCCTGCCACTCCCATTGTGGAATGCAGCACACTGGAAAATGACATAAAAATAAATCATTCCACCAATGTTTTCATGTTGAAAACGTTCTCAGCTATTACCGTTCTGTTGTATCATAAATAACCGTCTGCAAATAGCCACCGAACTGCATAGCATTTGTTTCCTGCTAAAAAGCCTGAAACGCCATTAATTATGCAACTGATAGAACACATGAACTGGTGATAACATTTTGCTTAAGTAGGGACTATGGCCAGAACGGAAGCCCGAATATGTAATTATATTAGCATTAACATTTTATAGCTGTGTGATAGAAACGCTTCCCAGTAGCTGGAACAT
Organism: Lissotriton vulgaris; assembly: GCF_964263255.1. Lineage (NCBI taxonomy): Eukaryota > Metazoa > Chordata > Amphibia > Caudata > Salamandridae > Lissotriton > Lissotriton vulgaris. The sequence goes on from NC_141696.1 coordinate 379,114,336, forward strand.
TATGTGAAGGGCAGCGCTGTCTGGGCAGCGTAGCAAAAACACTTACCTAATGGCATGGCCTCGCGTGCCCTCTGTCAGAGAGCCAGACAGGCTGTGTTAGTCCAATTATCAGCTTGCCAGGAGTTCGAACTTCAAAATGTCCGCACTTGCCAAAAGAAACAGGATTCCCTGTTACGTTTCCCAGTGTCTGTCTTAGTTGTGAAGAATGAAGCATTTGTACGCTCGGCTGAACTTATCCTCAAGCCTTCAGGCAGCAGCATTGCTGACATCTTAATTTACAGTGAACTTGTATTTTTTAGGTTTGTTCTTCAGTGTTGTGACAAAAAGAGAATGCTATTTGAAGGCCAGATTATTTGAAGTATGAACGAACATAACATTTCGGGAAATGTTTCCGAATTCATTTTGGAAATGGTACACAAACAAGATGGTGTTATTAGTGGTTTTCCTTGTACAGAAGAGCCATTTGCTGCTCAAAAAGAATCTCAAATTATGTATTTCGTTTAGCTTTGATAATTTACTCTCTTTTCTGGAGACAGATTTTGATATTCTGAAAACAATGATCTTCTTCTCTCTGATATTGACCAATAATTTGAATAACTTAGGTTATGGACTGACAGCTATCCAACTGAAGATTGCGTTGGAACAGTGCTGCAACTGGGTGTGCTGGCTATTAGGGCTGGCTTTAGAGCTGTTGACGCCCAGTGCGACAATCAATTTTGCACCTCCTTCCATTACCTCATGACCACCAGGCAAAAGTGCCCGGCATCTCTCCATAGCCCCTCTTACATACATTTCATTTGTTTTAAAGCTCTGTTAAAGGCTAGATTTACTAATAAGAAGGTATAATCAAACAAACCCTTTACAGCAACATTAGGAATAGATAATGAAAGACTGGGGGAAAATAACAGAACGTCCTAACCTATTTTATGCAGTTTGCATGCAGCTCTTTGATGACACTTCTTAACAGTCACTGTTGTATATTCGCGTTGTGTCTTAAGAACTGCAGTAACAAAAGGATCTCTATGACAAAAGCAGTAATCCACTCAGCTAGCCACATAAAATACAGATCTGTGATCTGCACCCTGGGCGTTATCTGTAGCAGGCATATTAACCCTCTGTGCTACTTTAAGGAGAGTCAAAACTGGCACTAGACTAAATTCTGATCTCTCTAACAAGCAGGAACATTAATCACAAGAGTTATAATGGCATTTTTAAGGCTACCTCAAAACTGAATGCACAAGGAACACTGCTGCAGGTGTTATTTTAACCCCTCCCATGCTCATGACGAGCTGAGCTCGTCATGAGCCACGGCGCTCCGGTGCTCATGACGATCTCAGCTCGTCATGGCCCGTGGAACACTCAGGTGCGGGGAGAATTCCCCTGCTGTGCTGAGTGTTCCACAGGAGCCGGTGCACCTGTGATGAGCTCAGCTCGTCATGAGCACAGGAGCGCCGTGCCTCATGACGAGCTGAGCTCGTCATGAGCATGCGGGCGCTGTGTGCGCCCCCCTCCCCCCAACACAGTGGGGGAATAACCCCCGCAGCGAAGGGGTTAAATCGTAGGTTATTGGCAAACACAGCGCCTCTTCACCGAGGTCCGCGCCCTCTGCCTAGGTCACCCCCCAGTGCAACTACTCCAGTCGTACTGCCCTAAAGCTCTCCCTGTTGGTCATGCACTTCTTTGTTTGTACTTACCATGCTGCTGTTTAATATTTTGAGATATTTGTAAATTTAGCATGTTTGTATTCATATGTTAGAAAACCTCAGGAATACTGTGTCATTCTCTCTTCACCCAATACTCAGCAAGAATGCCTCTTGTTATAAGTACACAATACTGTACAAATCTGCATTCAGAGAACCTAACAGTAAATATAGTTTTCCATGTAAAAAGAATTAGCAGCACTTTGTCAGAGTTTCCTGTCATGTGACAGCCATGCAACAGTTTGTTCTTGAACACGTGGTAAATGCTCCAAACCAATAAATAATGACTTCTTTATTGTTAATTCTTCATCTGAACTTCATCAAGAATATCTGAGGGTCATGGCTGGCTTTAGTGCTGGTGGGACATGATGTGACAGTCTATGTGCCTCAATTGACCCCCTTCTCCTCGGATTCCCTCACTGACAGCCTCAAACAGTGGCCCTCATCTCTCCATAGCAACTATCCCACTAGCTAATTTTCTTTTGCACTACCCATACCAAAGGAGGGTGCCAGAGCATTTCACATCACACATACACACAAACTATACAGAGACAACGAATCATACAAATATCTAAATCAATGTATTGAAATGTTTACATAAAACAATTAGGACTATAAGGTGTAGGAGTCCCTCGTCATCCATACTGGGGGTGAGCAAGTTTTAAGAAGGCTTGGTCTGATCCACATTCGGTCCATCACCTGTTGTGTTTGCATATTCCTCCCTAAGTGCGCTGGGGATGCCCAGACGTGGGTCCCAGGCACTCCACACCTCTGGAGTCAAGCTAGCCAGGCTGATGAGAGGTGTTACCTCGAAACCGGTCCGGTCCTCGGATGCTTGATTCCGTTCTGGGAAGGACATGGCTTTTGTAGTTCGGACTGGACTGTTCCCATGGGGCACAGGGTCAGAGCTGATTTGCATATCGCCATTGTCTAACCCGGGGTGGTGTGGAGTGCAAAATAACGATGGATTTGGGCCCAGATCTTTGGACTGGGGTGAGTGTGTGACATTGATCCACATTCGGTCCATCACCTGTTGTGTTTGCATATTCCGCCCTAAGTGCGCTGGGGATGCCCAGACGTGGGTCCCAGGCACTCCACACCACTGGAGTCAAGCTAGCCGGGCTGATGAGAGGTGTTACCTCGAAACCGGTCCGGTCCTCGGATGCTTGATTCCGTTCTGGGAAGGACATGGCTTTTGTAGTTCGGACTGGACTGTTCCCATGGGGCACAGGGTCAGAGCTGATTTGCATATCGCCATTGTCTAACCCGGGGTGGTGTGGAGTTCAAAATAACGATGGATTTGGGCCCAGATCTTTGGACTGGGGTGAGTGTGTGACATTGATCCACATTCGGTCCATCACCTGTTGCGTTTGCATATTCCGCCCTAAGTGCACTGGGGATGCCCAGCCGTGGGTCCCAGGCACTCCACACCACTGGAGTCAAGCTAGCCGGGCTGATGAGAGGTGTTACCTCGAAACCGGTCCGGTCCTCGGATGCTTGATTCCGTTCTGGGAAGGACATGGCTTTTGTAGTTCGGACTGGACTGTTCCCATGGGGCACAGGGTCAGAGCTGATTTGCATATCGCCATTGTCTAACCCGGGGTGGTGTGGAGTGCAAAATAACGATGGATTTGGGCCCAGATCTTTGGACTGGGGTGAGTGTGTGACATTGATCCACATTCGGTCCATCACCTGTTGTGTTTGCATTGGTCTGGAGAAGCACAAACTCAGGATTTAAATATAAAACAAAGTGATTGGGGTTGGCTTTACTAATTAGCCTTTATTTCAACCCAAACAAACCTTTTATTAGCAGCATTAGTATAAAGAAAGACTTTGGGAAAAAAACATAAGGTTCTAAACCTATGCCTTAAAGTTTGAATGCAGCTCTTTGACGTCAGTCCGTAGCCCACTGTGATATATTAATGGATTGCAACTTATGAACTGACAATAACCAAGGATTTCTGAGACAAAAGCAGTAACCCTCCGAGCAAGCTATATAAAAAAGAATTCTGTGATCAACGTGTTGACACATAGTTTTCAGGTGGAACATTGAACCTCTGTGCTACTTCATGATGAGTCAAAACTAGACAAGATTCAGATCTCTCGAATCTGTCCATTAATCACCAGATTCTAACATTTTTATTATTGCCAGAACATTGTTGGTCACACAAGGAACTCTGCTGCATGTGTTTTTAAAGCCACAAGATATTTAAAAGTACTGTGCCCCCAAGCTCGACTCCCGGTGCGGCTGCACCGGTCACACCAAGCTAAAGCCAGCACTGCTAGATTTGCCAAGGCCAGACAAGACATCACACATAAGTCAGTGGAAGGTGGGCAGGGGCAACTCAAACAGAAAAGTCATTTAAAGCACCAGTACCATTCCTTGAAACACCTGTTGTGTTGCCAACTCCTAGATGCCATGCACAGTGCCACTCAAACATTTGTCTGCACATAGTATGTGGTCACAAGATGACATCTTGAATGTCTTTGCCTGGGGTGAACAAGGCTTCCACGGGTACTGCAACTCAGCTGTCTGGTATTGTATTCATCCTTTGTGAACTGAGGGTGTTAGTGACTGTCTTGCAGCAGATTGAGTCAGTTAGGGATATGGTCAACCATGCAGTGCTGGTTGACCATATGTGTCTTCTGTGGATTTAGGGTTCTGCCCTCACTCTATTGCAATCCTTTCTTTTCAATAGGCAACAGATGGTGGCAGTGGGAGAGTTTAAGTGTAGGCCTTACTCTCTGCCAATCAGAGTTTCACAGGGCTCATCGCTGAGGCTCACAATGTTTAACCTATACGTGACTCCACTAGCCATCCTCATAAAATCCTTTGACCTATCCCTAGCATCATATGCAGATGACACCCAAATTGTGGCTTCACTCTCCAATAAGGAGGCCAACTCCGGTGGTGCTTTTAGAAATTGTATGAGAGAGGTTAGCACATGGATAGATGGAAACTGTTTGAAAAGTAATTCATCCAAAACCGAGGTGATACTATTTAGATCTTGTAAAAAATTGGGAGCAATTGGTCCTGGACCTTCTCCATAAATCCCCAGCAACATCAGGGACACAGATCAAGTCTACCCTCAAAAAGGAGCCCTGGTTTAACATGGAACTAAGAACAAAAAATAGGAGGGTAGCCAAAGCGGCCCGAGATCTAGCACGCCAAAAAAGACTGGGGTTACAAACAAACAAGGGAGACCTGATCGAAGCCAGAAGCGCTTATAGAAAGTCACTGAGCATCGCAAAATCCTCCTACAAGGAAAAGCTATGGAATAAACTCCTAAGTGCAGGAAAATATCCTAACAGCCGTTACTTTTGGGGCATTATTAATGATCTAAATAAAGGATCTAACCTCCATCAGGAAGCAGGAGTAGGAGCCGACGCTTGGTCCCAGCACGTACAATCCCTATATTGCACAACAACAGCAGGTCCCTCGAACGACATAAGGTCTACAAATTTAATTGAGGATGATCCGACGGGAATCAACAACACAGGTACAGAAGGTCTAGGGACGAAGGGGGGTTCAAAAGAGGAGACGGTATTCCCGAAATTAACTACTAGAGGAGAACTCTGTAAAATTATTAAAAGACTAAAAGCTGAAGGAGCTGCAGGCCCGAATGGGCTGCCCAATGCCATCTTCAAATACGACCCGGAATTCTGGGCAGATACCCTAACGCCACTTTTCAATCATATTTATAATGATGCCCAGGTTCCCGCGTCTTGGAAGGGTAACGTCATCCACCCAATATTTAAACACGGTGACCATCGTATTCCATCAAACTATAGGCTTATATCTTTGATAAATGTAGAAGCAAAGCTTTACGCCTCCTGCATCCTTTTAAAGCTGCAAGAATGGATTGAAGAATCAAACAGAATTCCTTGGTTCCAGACAGGCTTTAGGTGGAAAATGGGAACAATCACTAACCTTACTTGCCTGTCATTACTAACGGACAGAATGGCAGCAAAGGGCGCACGGTTGTACGCCTGCTTCGTCGATATCAAATCGGCCTTTGACAGAGTTAACCGAGAGCGTTTATGGGGTAAACTACAGAGTTGGGGGATGCCGACCAAACTGTTAAAGGCAATAAAAGTTCTATACCAAAATACATGGGCAAAGGTGAAATAGGGAAATGGAGCCTATACTACGAGGAATATACCAACGTACCAGGGCCTAAAACAAGGCTGCGTCTTAGCACCCACCCTTTTTAATCTTTTCCTTTCCGACCTCGCTAAAGTGCTGGAGACGGACGAAGTTCACCCTCCATCATTGGCAAATCATCGAATTCCTTGCCTGCAATATGCAGATGATATAGTACTGCTGAGTAAAACTCCAATTGGTCTACAAAGAGCTCTTAACCTATTAGCAAAATACTTAAAGCAAGAGGGCCTGGACCTAAGCAAAGAAAAAACAAAAGTGGTCCGTCTGGTAGACCCAAAGAAACTAAGATATACATGGATGGTGAACGGGTCAAAGGTGAAAGAACAAGGGTCGTACAAGTACCTCGGAATCAAAATATCTCAGGGCGCAAAACAAACGGAGCATAAAACTGCAATACGCGCAAAAGCCCAAACCCTAATTTTCGCTTACCGTCTACTAAAAACAAAGATGGACTGTCCAAATCACAAACATCTGTTGAAGGTCATGTCGGCACAAATTTTACCCTCTCTGTCTTACGGTCTAGTCACCTGGTGTGGCAAGGAAACAGACTTACTAAATGATCTCCAAACTAAAATCTACAAAGCAGTTTTTAATCTTCCAAGATGTGCCTCAGCCGCGCAAGTTAGGCTTGAATTTGGTCTGCAAAACCAGAAATACAGGAGCATGAGCGGCTTTGTAAAACTGTGCTATAAACTTAGATCTGCAAACCCGGAATCCATGGACTGGCTAAACTGGGAAGTAATAAAAAATCAAGGGGAGACCGGAACCCCGTGCTCCTGGGGAAACTACCTGAAAATCTGCGTAAAAGAGCTGGAGTTGGAAGCTGCATGGGAAGTCGCGATGGACAAAGCAAGCATAAGTAGATTGGCCAACAAGGCAGCAAGGAAGAAATCCTTTCAAGAAGATAAAGGGACACTACTAAAACGGCGACACGGCTGGACCATTATCAATTCCTTCAAAGCAGGATTACCACATGCTTACTTAACCTCTCACTTCAACGTGCATTTAAAAAGAGCTTTTACAGACTATAGGATGGGCATGCACATCTCGAAGGATCTATTACCATCCTGGAAAGGTAACCACCAGACTGTGCAATGCAGACTATGCGGTTATAAAACAGAATCACTAGCTCATTTTTTGTGTGTCTGACCTGCACTTATGGCACAACGGCAACGACTGTTAAAAGGTATTTGCAATGAGCTAAACATCCGCACCTGCAGACAAGCAGTAACTTGTTGGTTGGGAGGGAGTTCTATCATTATGGCTTGCCGGGGAACAAAATTCTTGGCAGAAGTGAAAAAAAGTTTGAGCCTAGTAGAACGAGGAGAAGGTTAAGAAGCAGGACACCAAGGCTGCCTTGACTCTAACGATTGGTAAGGTTTGTATAAACAAGCAAAAACATTTTTCAAAGACAGTGGGAGCATCTCCGGAAGAAACTTTTAAAACATCGTCCCACACTATTTTTAATAAGGGAGGAGACTTAATTTTATCAAACATATTTACACTTTGTATTATTATTTATAATGTGAAAATTGTAATAATTTTAATTAATTATGCAATAAACCTTTTTGACTTTGACTTTGACTAGAAACAACCCTTCCTTTTGGTCACCATCATGGTGGGCTTCTCAACTGGGCCCACATTCTACCCCCATGCCAACTGTCAAGAACCTGGGGATTCTGATAGACAGCAAGCTAAAGCATAATCAAGGAGCAGGTCAATAAGGTCACCTCTGCCTCCTTTACTCTTTAAGACTGGTCAAAAAAAATTGAAAAATACCTAATTGTGGTTATCTCACTGATATTTGTAGGACTTGAATATTGCAATAGTCTCTATTCAAGTCTTTCAATGAGCTCATTGAAGAAACTTCAGAGGCTGCAAAATTCTGCAGCGCTTTTTGCTAAAGAGTCCCAAATTTTAATCAGCAAAAGAGGCTATTAAGAAACTGCACTGGTTACTGGTCAGACAACATATTGCCTTTAAAGCTCTCTGTGTTGCCTATAAGACAGTGCATGGCCCATCATATTTCAAGAAACCAGAGATGGTACACCCCTAACAGGACCATTCTCTCTGGCTCTGCCAGAAATTTGGTGGCACCTGCATTTTAGATGACCACATGGAGTGGCAGAAGCTTCTTTAGGTCCACAGCTCTACTTTGGAACAGTATCCTGATGGATCTTAAAACAGATCCATCTCTTGTTATTTTTAGGAAGTCCTTGAAAACCTGGCTTTTCTGTCAGAAATAGGACATTAATATTTACCTTCCTTTTTTCAACTAGCGCCAAGACACATCAGGGCATTTGTTTGCACTCAATAAAGCTTCTCGTTTATTCATTCATTCATTCATTCATTCATTCATTCATTCATTCATTCATTCATTCATTCATTCATGAAGATTAAAAATCTGCCAGAAACTGCAACAGCCTCTGTGGATGGGGGAACCACAAGTCCTGCATTGCTTAGCTAGCCCAATTGCAGACAAGATGGGGGGGGGGGACTTTGTAGTGTGTGTGCAGTAGTGCAAGACTCTTACTCTACTGCTTTTTCCTGTATGTGACAGTGCTCCTGCTCTCTCTGCCCCAGTGAGAAGCTCTTACATGCAGACACATATTGACAATACTCAAAATCATATAAATATATGCCATATTTGTTCTCCTTCCACCTGTGCTGGTCCTGTGCTGAATGTCAATTTGTAGTAATGTTTTTCATCAACCTTACTATAAGAATATAGAGAACACAAATACTCTCTCCAATTTAAATATCACTTTAGGGATAAATATATTAAGCTTTGTGGTTTTTTTGTGTTCTCTGCACATTGTAGGGCTGTAGCGAGAGCTCACAGTGCTGAAAGGGAGAACTCTCACGAGAATTGGAACATACGATGAACATATCCATACACTGATTTCTGCAGCATTCTTTTATTTATCTCAATTGGACTGGGACCAGATGCATTGCAGCGCTGCAGAAAAGGAGCCGCTGCTCCTTGCAGCTTCTCATTTGTTGACACTGGGGGAATTTTATGAAGTGCATGTCAAGGGAGCCTTTTTTAAATTCCTATTTCTATATGAGACTTTCTCAACATACCATCATCATATTTGGCAAAAATGCAAGTCCTGCCTGTATTAAAGACTCACTTGCCAATCAACCTTTATTTTGCATAGACAAAAAAAGGTTTGTACTGAAGGCAAAGATACTTTCAATATATACTGACTTTTGTCTCTTATACTTGTCTGAGTCTATTGTGCTACCGCTGCATCTGAGTGCGTTACTATGTTAAACCCAGGCGTGTTGACTTGGTCAATGCCTGTTTTCCCCATAACCCTTAATTTACCCTTACCTCCCTTCTCTGTTACTGACTCCAAACCCAAAAATTATCCATACCTTCCTTTACCATTACCCACCCTTAAACCCTAACAATATATGTTTACTTTGAGTATACTTATCATGCGTGGTAAAGGCATTGCATGGTAAAGGAATCATTGTAATGACTGTTTCCCTATTCACCATACAGGTCAAGGCTCTAGTTCATGGCCTTGTCAGGTTTAAAATTGCGGCACCTTTCTGCCTTCATGTGAAGGGTCATTTCATGTGGTAAATGTCTTTGTATTTTTAAGTCATTGTCACTTGTTCTATGACTTTTTATCAAGATTGTTTTTCCGTGGCATTGCAGACTATTCTCTCTTTTCGGGAGAATACAGGACTTTCTGGTTGCAACATTGTGCAGTTATTGTTTTAAGTGTGTTGTATTTTTCCATTTCTATAGCACTTGCCTGTCCTTTGACTACACCCTACACCGACCACGGATGGTCATGTTTTGGTGGCCCAGAGAATGTGCTCGACACTAGGCACTGTAGAATATAGAAGCTTCTCACAGATGGAATGACATGCACATGGTGTGTGAGGACCAGTTTCATGCACTGTGAGACTGATATACAAAGGTAAACGTGCAGTTTTGAGTAAGTGTATGATTGTTTGCTAATTACAAAGGTATTTTATGAGTAGTATCTTTACAAATGCGGAGTCTACGCATATAAAAAGATAGAACTGTCCATGCTGGAGACTGCCCTGCTGTGACAGTGGATATCCATTTCCTGTCAGAGTTTGTTGATTAAAAGTGGGAACCCACAAACCCATTTTTGGTCCAGTTTCAATACTTCTATGACCAAGCAAAGGAGTAATCTACAGATTACTCTGAGGACTGCTGTGTAACTAGATCTCATTTCTGTCTGACAGCCAGCTTCCTAGAGGTGAGTGCATAACACCCTGCAGTGATTTCCCTTCTGAGCCCATTTTGGTTCTCCCTTTTTTATACATATTAGCTGCTTTATGATGCCTCGGCTTTGCACAGCCGCACATAGTACATTTTATTTGTCACATGAAAGTACTTTAGAAATATGCTGTATATATTATTTGACATTCAGTGACTTTTCTTGGAATTCAGTCTGAACATTTCGTACAAGGTAGAACAACACGATGTACTGTTTCCTGTGCCCAGTCAGCAACATCTAATGTTTTTAGACATAACACGACAGCACAGCTGCAGTTTTCCAACACAGTAGTTCTTATCATATAAACCATTTCTCATCCCCTCAGAGGTCAGAGAGGAGAATGCCAGCAGAGTGACGTGGATCCCTTGCTCACTGTTCCACTGGATCCAAGCTATCCTGGCTGATGAGAGTTGATACATTGAAACTGGTCCCAGGATATTCCAAGCACCTCTGAGGGTGGAAACATCCAGAACCTCCTCGTACTTCAAAGTTGCAGCACTTATAAATAATGGATCCTCAGACTCAACTCTTCAACAATCTCTTGAGCTGTGGAAAACTCAGAAGGACAGCTGTGCTGTTCTGCAAGAAGGACTGCTACTGTTTTGCATTGCTGCCCTGCTACCATTCTGTCTGAGTGAAAATGACTGAATTTGTAGCTTGATTACAGGACCACCACAGTGACTTCAAGGCCTGGTTGGCTGTCCTCCTGACTAGAGCCTCACAGACAGTAAAGGCTCCAACCACTGTAATCCTAGTGCCCGGACTCAGTTTGCTGTCTATAGGTGATCTGACGGCCCAGCTGTGGGGAATACCAATGAAGCGCGATTAATCTTACTGGTGCTACACCGCAGAGCAGCTGCAGCGCGACCATTCATATTATGCCAGACCTCACATCACAGTCTGTAGCCTCCTCGGAACCACTTCTGCACGATGCATTGTTGATGCAGGACGTCACATCGCATGGTCCTCATTGGCATCCCCGACGGCTATGATGGACTTCGCATTGCAGCCCCGCTGCCTCTCTGGAACCTCTGGTGTGTGATGCATCTTCGAAGCAGAAATCTGCATTGCAAGCCCCTCATCGACGGCATCCTCAGCGACAAAGCAGTCCTCAGAACTGCCACTGAAAGATGCATAATGAGCATGGCATCTCGCATCTCTTTAACTTGGTCTCTGTATCCAGCGTGTGCCCCAACGCGGTCGACCTGAACTTGTGACTTTGACACAGTCTGGCAAGATCAGATAGCCACAGTTAGCGATTTGTGTATTTAGGCACTACTTTTCCTAAAAATTTAGAAATTGCATATGCCCAGTTCTGCTGATTGGATTTTTGACATTTTGGGGCTCAATTAATTTATTAAATATCACTCTATTTTTCCAAATTGGTATAGGACTTTTCTTGTTTGTGTTTTCTCTTTATTACTGTTTGATGTGCTGCCGAAATATTTTACACATTGCCTCTAAGTTTCATATTATTCAAGATATATATTAATGGCATTCACTATAACCTAAATAGAATAACATTTACAAATATATATTAACCTATTAATAAAGTTAAATATTTAGAAATATTTTTACGCTAAACATTATACTTTAAATATTTGTTAACACATTTATTAAAATTGTAGAAATATTGTCACTTGTTTTGGGTTTTGAGATTGCAATTTTATGTAACAAATATTTTTAAATTTTTCTAAATTATAAACTTTATTTAAATATATTTTCCTTATGATTCTTAATTTTGCATTATGATTTTTCTGTCATTTTTTTGGTTTAAACTTAATGGTAGTAAATGTTTTGAAAAAGTATTTAATTACAAATAGTAAATACTTTAATTTTTAAATCTGTTTATACCGGTTTGTGGTTTTGATTAGTGTGCTGTGTTAGTTTGAAGTGGATATTGAAAATGTCTCCCTTTCATATACAATACCTTCCCCCAATATGGTTTAGATTAAAGTGGAAATAGTAAATGTCACACACCTTCAGTATTTAACATGTTTTTCAAATTGGTTTAGATTGGAGTAGGACTAGCAAATTTCACCTCTTTAGTGTCCAATGACTTCCCCAAATTGATCCAGATTGGAGTGGGAATAGTGAATGTCACCCCTTTATTGTCCAATGACTCCCCCACATTTGTTTAGATAGGAGTGGGTTTAGTAAATGTCACCCCTTTAGTGTCCAACACCTTTCCCAAATGATTAGTGTCCAACACCTTTTCCAAATTATTTTTATATTGAAGGGATAATAGTGTTGAAATGGAGTTTCTGGTTTGTAGAGGTATGCACCCTGTCCAAACAGAAACCAGCATTCTAGTCAGGGTAAGCTAGATACATACTAAAAGATTGCCTGTGCTCATTCTCTGGTAGCTTGGTGCAGAGCAGCCAGGCTTATTTAAAGAGGCAATGTGCAAAGTATTTGTGCAACACACACACACATATGCACAGTAAAGCAATGAAACACCACAGAAAGACTCCACATCACATTAGAAAAATAGACAATAATTTTGTAAATAACTCAAGACCAAACAACAAAAATCCATTAAGAAGAATTTAAGATATACATTTTTAAAGAATAAAAAGAGTTCTAGCTCTTAGAAGTGATGAGCGCCTATGGGGGTCATCAGGTTGCGCTGGACTGGTGCAAAGTCAACATTTCAGGCTGACTGTGATGGAGCACAGGCTGGGGACAAGACTCACTCAGGCCCGGTGAACAGAGTACATAGATCCTGGTCGCAACAGCAAAATGTTGGGTGCAGACGAGCGACTGAGTGTGGCGGTTCTGAAGACACTGCACTGGGCCAATCCACATTGGAGGGCCGATGGGTCGATCTCCACACTGAGGTGGCAATGCTTTGGCTCTGAAGCTGTGGTGCTAACCGAGAAGCGGCAAATCAGAGTGCGATGCACCAATTCTACTCCTTCAGCAGCGTTGATGCGCCATTTCTGCTACACGCATGGTCTACTTCCAGTGAACTAGGAACAGGAGCAGGGGTAGGGAGCCCTGAGTCTCAAGCAACGGGAAGAAAACCAACAAGCCCTTGGAGATCACTTTAGTTGAAAGTCAGAGTTCAGCTCTCCTCAGCAGGGTCAGAGTGCAGCAGGCAGCAGGGCAGCACAGCAGAAAAACAAGTCTTCCACGTCAGCAGTTCAATAGAGTGTCAGACTTCTGACAGAGTCTAGTTGTAGGTCCAGAAATGACTGATTTGGTGGGGTCAGAGACCCAGTACTTACACCCAGTTGTGCCTTTTAAGTGGGGGGTGACTTCAAAGAAGGGTCTTTGAAGTGCACAGAAGCCCTTTCTTCCCTGCCCTGGCTCCAGATTAGCTGTAGGGGTAATCAGCCCTTTGTGTGGGAACTGGACCCTTCCTATTCAGATGTAAGTGTCATCTCCTCCCTCCCTTCCTGCCCAGGAAGAGCCATCCGAATGCAGAGGAGTACTCAGACACACCTAACCTTCCTGTGTTTATGGCGGTGTTGAGAAAATGCACAAAGTGTGGTTGTCACCTACCCCTGACGTATATTGAAGACAGGCCAAAGTCTCACAGAGCTGTCAGATCAGAGAAATGGCCACTTTCTAAAAGTGACATTTCTAAAAAAGGTATGTTAAATCCAACTTTACTAGTAAAGAGGTTTTATCATTATCAATCCAAAAATTTGAAACATGATGCAGCTACTCCTTTATAATCAGGAATTTGAACTTAAAAGTGTGTTAAGGAATTCCCAATGTAAACCTATGAGCAGAGTAGGCCTCACAGTAGTGAAAAACGAATGTAGGTGTTTTTCGCTACCAGGATATGCAAAACTTAAGAGTACATGTCCTACCTTATTCTTAATAGTTTGTAGGATAGATGCACTGCTGTTATTAATGTTAATGTTGAGAAAGAATGTTTAGCTCCTGTTTTTGGTGCTCCTAGAGGTGACGTCGAGGGTCCGACGGCGTCTTTGGAACATCAGTGATAGTGAAACTAGAGGACCTCTAGTTTCATCCCTTTAGGGCACACATTTTCGTTGTCTTTTCGGTAGAAAAAGACTTCCACTCGGTTTTAAATTGTTCATGAATGTCTTTTTTATTTCATTTAAGGTGTAATTCTTTTCTTACAACTCAAATCCTTATCGTATAGGTTTTAACTTCATAAACTTCAGGCTATGTCATTTTCTGATGCCAACCAAAAGAATGTCAGAAAAAGAGGAGGAGGAAGGCAAAAAGTTTGGGATGACCCTTTAGAGAGAGCTATTGTGCAACAAATAGTAAATGACACCACTTTAGTGTCCAACAACGTCCACCAATATGGTTAAATCGGAGTGAGAGAGTAAATGTCACCCCTTTAGTGTCTAACAATTTTTTAGAATGATTATTTAAATTTAGATTTTTCTTCTGAAATATTTTCTTTTTCTTTTATTTGAATGTAGTAGAACTAGATTGTGTTATTTTAGTAGTACTGTTGGTGATTAGAAATATAATAAAAAAAATAGTTTGTTGTATGTCTGTAACCAATAACACTATTAAGTACTTTTTTAATAATAAATATGTGACACTCTTTTCTTACTTTTATATATGTTTCCAAAACTTATTTTTATATATTTTTACATTTTAATTGTATATACTTCAAGTTATATAAAGTTCAATAAATACTTTTATTTTTATTTTTTATTAATAAAAAGCATTTTAGTTATATTTCAAAACTATTGTATTTTGAATATTTTCAACTTTTATTTTCCATTGTTTAGCATGTTTTTAACATTTCTTTACCTTGTATATACATGTTTACATACAATTTTTCAGTATATATTAAATCATTGTAAATATGTAATACTATTTAATTTACATTTTACACTTTTTAAATATTTTATCGCAACTTTTTTTGACATGATTCATAGTTTCTTACTTGGTTTGATACATTTATTCAATATATTCCATTCATTTCTTTGAGGAGATAGTCTTTTATTGTTTAATTTTGTGGCCATTTTGTTTTTTTACCACTACCTTCTATTTTGTAACCTAAGTGTATTATTTTTAGTATATTTTCTCTGAACCAGGTCCCAGTTAGTTGCTGCTGTTCGTCGGACCAAGTCAGTCCTTTTGTAAGGATAATTCAAGGGGTTTAAGGGGGTTTTAGGAGAGGCGGCCTACATGTTAGTTATAGTGTTGTTTGTTGGGTTTTGAATATTTAGATGTATTAGAGCACTAGCATTGTGAAGTGTCTGCCATATGTCCCATCAGTATTGCGCCAAGTGAAAGCATGACCACAGAATATGGTAGATGTCACCACCTTCCTGAGTGCATCACCAAAATTCGTTATGCAATAGTAGTTTGGCCCTACCAGTTTTACATGACTAGTAGAGGGACTTGTACCAGTCATGTCAAATCTTAAAGTGAGTACATCTTACCCGCATGTCCAGCTGAGACCGATTGTGTATGGCCAGGAGTTCGGACCAGTCTTTGTCGGAGTAAGTGGCCTCAAGCAAAGCCTGCCAGGATAACTTGAGTGTCTGCCGCGAACTGTGGTAATACACAGCGCCACTAAGGATCTGTTATAAATTAGAAACTAAACCCCTCGAGATGAGCCAACGCCATGTGTATCCTCAAATATGAGAAACTGGGAGAGAGTCTAGGTCCTTTCCCAATATGCCTCATTTACAATGCGGTAATTGCTAATATTTCTATAGTGGCGATTGTGATAATCCAAAATCTAATCTCAATAACTCGAAAGAAAAGAATCCACCATCAGCCAGTTGGTCAGTGACTGTCAGAATCCCCCTCCCTTTTCATTTTGGCTATCTAAGCATCCCTCGATCAATAGCAATCTTACCATTGGTCTAGAGTGGGCGTTTTTTGGACAGAGTCATTGATATTGAAGAGTTTATGAGAGTCCTTCCAAACTGACGCATTGCCTTCAAAGTGGGAGAACATTGTTCTGCCACAGAAGCACTAGAGTCGTGCAATATTGCGAGGCTCAGCAGTGCTTGTATCGTAGCATGTTCCAAGGACACCCAAGCCGGTTGATCATTGGTGAGCTCCGATAGACTAAACCAGTTGCAAGAAAGGATGTGCCAAGTAGTTCAAGTACATATCTGGCAAGCATGGCCCCCCAGCTCGGGTATTGACATGGAGCCAGGCCAGTTTAAGATGGAGTTCTGTTCCAGGCCATGTAAACACATTAATGCTCCTGTTTAATGTACTTCAAGTTTTTTTAGGGACCAGAAGCAGCTACATACCAAAGAGGTAATTAAATCTTGGTGCTGTCACCATCTGTACCCAACTACAAAGGGAGATCTGACACTTTGTATTTATTTTGTAGCACATTGCAAAACAAAGTGTGATAATCCAATACAGAAGAGAGGTATAATATATTGCACACATTCCTATGCAGTGGGGTAGTCGCCAGGAAACCTGAGCCACAGAGATCCACATACATAGGTAGACTCTGTCCTCTTCCAGGGGCAGTCGATGTTACCACCCCTTGCCATCTATATCTGAAGTCCCCCATGTCCACAATACGCACCCCAGCTCCCCACACCTTTACCCATTTGTGGGAGCAGCCCATAATCTGATAGTTCACTTTCTCAGCCTGTTAGCACCAATCCATGACTCGCTTCCAACTGTTGATGGTAAAGGGGGATCCCCAAGTTTGTGTCACATTCTGCTTTGCAACTCAGGCTCCTACCGCCAACCACAGCCTTGGATATTTCAGCCAATCTAGGTGCCTGTGTATGTGAAGGAGAAGACACTTGGCATCTGAAGTGACTCTCAGCAGGAGTTCACCTTTTTCATACCATATGGGTTGTTCTGAAATACTGACATACTCTATGGCTACCCTGTTAAGGGATCTCTCAGCCTTGTGGCAGAGGGGTGGGAGCAAGCTCCCAGGAAGTCCCCTCAGGTTAGATCAGCTACATGCTGGCTCTCTGTAGCCATACCTGGCACCAGTAACTGGCGAGAAGGTGTGGGTCATGGATCTCTTAGAGCCTAGAGCTCTGGAAGATCGATGGACAGGCCCATATGGGGTGAAAGAGAGGAAAGGGGATGCCATCTACCTGGTGGATCTGAAGACCTCTAAAAACCTCTAATGGGTGCTCTACATAAACCAAAACCACACTTGGAGAGGTCTGATGTCAGCATGCACTTGATAACACATGACAGAGTGAAAGAGTAGAGTGAACCTCTCCCATATCTCCTTTCTACTCAGGAACACAATGGGTCAGTAGAGCGTTGACCTCTCCCCTACTACAGCTTTGGAAAAGCCAAGTGACTGTTGCCTGCTACTGGGGCTGTTTTCTTCTCTGTTCTCCCTCATGCCTGGGATCACACATATGGCATTGGAGACAGTATGCCTGTCAAGAACAACATTTTATGGCTGTCAGAAAAGGTGTGGACAGGTATCAAGAAGGAAGTCCCCAAGATTTTGGCGTTAGAGGTGATTAAGCCCTCCAAAAGTCCCTAGTCCAGCCCAGTTGTGCTGATATGCAAGGCAACCACACTGGGTACCACCCCAAAATATAGGTTCTTTTTGGATTACAGGGGACTCAATTCACCCACCAAGACTGACGCTGACCCCATCCCCCGAACTGATGATCTCATTGACAGGCTAGGCACTGCCAAGTTCTTCAATGACTTTGATCCCACATCGGGGTACTGGTAGAAAGCTCTGACTAAGGGGTAAAAAAAGAGGCTGGCATTATAAATCCCAGATGGCCACTTCCAGTTCAGGGTGATGGCCTTTGGCGTAAAGAATGCCCGTGCCACCTTTCAAAGTTGTCGAACAGGGTCATGGCTGAGAAGGAGGCATTCTATACCTCCGATCTAGATCTTCAGCTCCAACTGAGAGGAACACCTGTGCCACTTTCATGAGGTCCTTCAGGCTCTGCAGGAGCCGGGCCTGACTATCAAGACCAGTAAGTGCCAGATAGGGCAGGGTACTGGGGTGTAGCTAGGTCACCCGACAGGTAGGGACAATGTGCAGCTCCTCCAGGCCAAGATTGAGACTATGCTGGCCTGGCAACCCCACAAAGCACAGTCTGAGGCAAAAACCTTACTGGGTCTCACTGGAAATACCAGGAGGTTTCTTAAGGGATATGGCACCATTGTTGCCCCTTAACTGTGCTGACTTTTAAGAAGAAGCCCAAAAAGGTAATCTGAAAAGTGACCTGTCAAAAAGCCTTTGACTCCCTCAAGGAAGCCATGTGTAGGTCATTGTGCAGATGAATGCTTCAGCGCATGGCATAAGGGCTGTCCTAGCACAGTAAAATAAGGGGGGCCTAGACCACCCAGTAGCCTTTATTAGCAGGAGGTTTAATCTCTGGGAACAGAGGTTGAGTTCTATTGAGACAGAGGCTTTTCTATGGTCTGTGCACTGAAGAAGCTGGGTCCATATTTATTTTAGACTCACTTCCGGATTTGGGAAATACCACAGATCCCTCAGATGGCCCATGTAATTGAGGGGTGCAAATCTCAAGCTGTTGAGGTGGTCTTTAAATTAGGGCACTGTTCTGGGTCAGACCATGCCAATGCTCCAATCTCTCCAGGTTCTTCTGCTTTAATGATGAGAACTCCTTGGGCTTGGGGAGAGGATGTAGCCCAATGACTAGAGTGGTAGACTTCAAAGCTGGGGAACTGGGTTCAAGTCTTGGCAAGGGGCGCTCAACATTCTGTGATTCTGGGCAAATCACCTAATCTCCCTGTGTCCGATAAAATTAATGTGTCCGTTTGTGATGCAACTTGTGCTCATGTAAAGTGCTCTGATACCTTTGGGTCAAGTTTGTGCTATATAAAACTCCAGGAAAAAAACCTCCCAGCAGGCTGGCTAATTATTTCACTTTCAGCGCTGGGACACGCGTTAGAGTTGTCAGCCTTAGGGTGGTCTTCCCACAAACTTTTTTGTTTACTCCTGCATTTTCTTCTTATCTTGTTTTTGTGGGCCTTAGGACTCTATGCACTTTACCACTACTAACCAGTGTAAAAGTGCTTTTGCTTGCCATTCTAAACATGGTGAAACTGGCTTACACAAATTGGCATATTTAATTTTGTTCTAAGCCCCTATTAAAGTGTTAATACATGTACATAGGGCCCATAAATTAAATGCTACTAGTGGGTCTGCAGCACTGATTGTGACACCCACTTAAGTCGCCCTTTGAAAATGTCTCAGGCTTGCTTTTGCAGACTGTATGTGCAGTTTATATGCCACTTTGACCTGGTAAAATAAAGCTTTTGCATGCCTAAATCTTTTTTAATAGCTATCTCACCCCTAGGAAATGCCCTTCATAGCCCATACAGCAAGATGCAGTGCATTTAAAAAGTTGGATATGTACTTTTAACTTTTACATGTCCTGGTAGTGAAAAATACATTTTCACTACTGTAAGGACTGCCTCTCCCATGGGACAACATTGGGTTAACCTATTACATTTAATAAGCGATAAAATTCCATTGAGAGCAGGTAGCACGTTGAGTTTGGTGTCCGAAGAACTGTAATTTAAAACCCTCTTTAATGACAAAGTTGAATTTTTAGCCACAATTCTGAAAATGCCACTTTTAGAAAGTTGCCATTTTCTTGTCCCAAGCGTTTGGTGCCTGCGACCTGTATCCTGGGTCACATGATTAGGTGTAGCAGGCAGTTGGTCTTTGTGAATTGCTAGACAAAAAGAAGAACCGGGGGTCTAAAAGTCCATATAATGGCGGGTTAATCTAAACTTCACGGTGGTAAGTTAGTACCCAAGTTACAAAAAGAAACCCAAATAAGAGAACTCATAGAAGGAAGAGAACACTTAAGTGATAAGTGGTAAGATCCAAGCTCCTATGTCTGGATTGCATCAACTTAACCTTGTGATCAGTATTATCATTTGGTCGTCCAGTTGATCAAATGGTGTGTCTCTTGATGATAGAGACGTACTACCATTATAGTGATAGTAAGCTGGATCTTGCCCACCGTGACTTATCAAATAACAACTGAATAGTTGATTGCAAAAGAGAAAGTGCAGTGCAAAACACAAAACAAATGTGGTGAATTAAAATATAGTCATGTGACCAAAAATAATGCACATTTTATTGAGATATGTTCACATCCCCTAGTTAAAAACAGAACAGTTCAAAGGGCAGTGTAAGCAAATAACTGCCAAAAAGGGCCAACATGTTTCAGCCAGTCTGGCAAATAATCCCTAGGCTTTCGTCAGGGCCTCTGCTCTCAAAGATTGCTACTGCACACAAAGCAATGCATCTCCTCGTAGCTCCACTTCGGAACCGCCCCAGCGCAACACATCCCTGATCTTGCATTGCAGCTGGCAGTCTCTTCGTAACACCGCTGTGCGATGCAGTCCTTCAATTAGTAAGCCCCTTGTCGGCGGCATTCTGACAGCGATGCAGGACTCCACATAGAAGCCCTGCAGCTTCTCTGGAACCACAGGAGCACAACACATCTTCAATGCAGGACTTCACATGGCAAGCCCTTATCGATGGCATCTCATTATTAATGCAGAACTCCGCATTGCAGCCTGCAGCACATTGGAACCGCTGCTGCATGACACATCCTTGACGAGGGACCTCGCGATGCACCACAACCAGGATTTAAGGTACTTTGTTCAGCGAGCCTAACTTGGTCCCTACATACGGCCTGCAGTCATCACAGTCAGCCTGACCTTATGACTTTGTCCTGCTCAGGCCCAACCAGATAGCCACAGTAATCGCTTTGTGCTTGCTTCTAAGCACTTTTGTTTAGTAAAGACTTTAAAATTGCATATCTTCAGTTGCACTGATTAAATTTGTGTTATTTTGGTCTCAAATAATTCATTAAGTTTTAATCTATTGATCTAAATTGGTGTGGGGTTTTGTTTCTGTTGTGTTTTCACTTTATTACTGTTTGAAGTGCTGTTTAAATACTTTACACGTTGCCTCTGAGTTAAGCCTTACTGCTTTGTTCCATGCTACCAAATGGTTCATCACAGATTCATTTGGGGTTTACTTGTGACTTCACCCAGAAAGGGTTTGTGGTATCTGCAGAGTAGGGTTCCACCCCCAAACCAGTAACCTAATTTCCTACAGTAGGACTCACTGTTTTAGAATACATTTAACTGCTCTGGCATCAGTGGGCAAGTAGGCACAAATCCATAATGAGAAAAGCTGAGATATTGTTGGTACTGTTCTAGACAGTGCACATAGTTGTTTTTACTGCACAATGATCAGCAGTCTTGAAGGTGATGAAATGTAGAGTGCTCTTGATTTCAGCCACCTGCCACCTTGCCCTTGTGGGCTGAGGCATAGAGTGAACCAAAGAATAAAACTAGCAGCGAACAACACTGGCCAGATGTATAGGGGAATCAACTAGCTAGGAGGATTCTCACTACGTTGGTCAGAGGTGGTATCTGTGCATGGGAGGAGGGGCTACATGAAAACTAGAGCAGGGCTGATCTATTTTAGGAGTGGGAGCCCCTCGTTGTTGTGAGGACCCACAGCTGTAATTCGAATCAACAACAAGATGCTTTGGAGGGACAATGCTCACAGAGTCAGCATTCAGTTGGAACCCTTAGATTGTGGATTCCTTTTACACTGCTTGGTGTGCATCCAGGCTGCTACTACATGACTCTTTACAGCAGTTTTTATAGTGAGCAGGACTTTGAAGGGACAATGCCAACGGGGCTTTGAGGAATGACTTCCAGTGGTGCCTTTGGAAATCAACCCATTCTCATGGTTGCAAATTGTGGTAAACTATGGTAGGACAGTTATGTAAGACAGCCCAAACCTGAGAACGAAAGTTTAGAAACAGCAAATACGTTATTTGCAATATTGGCAAGTTATATAGTTTTTAGGTGCCAAATAAGTAAGTTTGATACAGTATGGTTTTATGGTAGCAACCTGGACTGCCTCATCACAACTTCATAGATATTTAGTCTTTGCTCATCTGGCTAGGGGGGCTCTTATTAACCGGGGGAAAAGCGTTGGGCCACTTGTAACCTATCTCAACACAAATCCTGGAGGATTGTGGGTGGTATGCACAGTGAAAATGCTGTTAAATTCCTAATGTTTTGCATAATTTTGAAATACTGAGGACTCTGAGAGCCTTATTACAAACCAGGCAGAGTAAAAGTGTGTCTTTCTCCATACAAGACTTTGACAGGAGAAGTAGTCAAATCTCGTTCTGCTTTTTCTAATGAGGGAAGCATACAATGCTTCCTCCTGCTTCAGAAATAACGTCACCTTCAATCCCCTACTCGACCATCCCCTTTCATTCACCAGCCATCCCATGCTGTGGTCCACATAAACAGTTACCACCTGCTTAGAGCTGCTCATCTGCCCCTATACTGTGCAGCTCGTAGTTAGGGCCAGTGTGAACTTAACCACATCGCTGCGGCGGCTATTCCGCCGCAGCGCTAAGAGGGCGGGGCGGCCGCATGCTGGTGACGGAACCGCTCCGTTACCAGCCGCGGTTAAGCTGCGCTCGTGACGGAGTGGTTCCGTCATGGCCCCGCCCGCTCAATAGAATGCGCCGCGCAGGCGCGGCGGCCGGGCCATGACGGAACCGCTCCGTCATCAGCACAGCCCAACCGCAGCTGATGACGGAGCGGTTCCGTCATCAGCATTGAACAGGTTAAGGATTGTGCTTGGCCTGGGCAATATATACTTTAGGGCCTCAGTTTAGAACATCTTTGGGCCTTATTACGATGTCGGCGGAAACTTTCTGCCCGACACTCTCGGATTTGGGAACTGTCCAAATCCTGTCAGCAGTTCCGCCCGACCGATTACAATGCGACCGAACACTGTTTGGTTGGAGTCCCATTGTTCCCTATGGGAGCCCGTGTCCTGCCTGATAATACAGGCTCCAATAGGTAAATTGTGTGTGTGTGTAAAACCCTACACCCTGTGCCAGGCAACTCAGGGTGCCAGCCACATAGTGCAGAGTTTTACAGGGGGGTCCCTTAGGTCGCCCATCGTCTCCCAACCTTAGGCAGCAGGAGAAAAGAGACCCTGCTAGGGGCCCAAAAGTCACTTTCTGACAGCCTTTTTGTGTTGGACAGGCCAACTCGGAAATGCTGTTGGAAATCAACATCGTAATCGGTCAGTTGGAAACGCTGTTCCAAGAGCTGCACAATACGGTTCCAACAGACACAACTTTTCTGAGAGACGGTCAGAACCGATTCGGAATGACTGCGTGGTTTACAAATCGACCCGGAACATTGTAATCGGTCGGGCAGATTGTAAACTGACCAAGTCGTTCTGAAGGTTTCCGATGTGGTCTAGGAAAATTCCGACTGCAGGGCAGAAGCTTTTCACACGGCATTGTAATGAGGTCCTTTGTATTTTGTTATCCATTTTCTACTAATTCAAGCCCCGTAATGCTAAACAATATTGAATAATAGATTAAACATTGAGATGGAGAAAAAAGACAGGTGACATAGGGAGAAAAAAATAATTTTGCCAGGGGCTGGGGTAATTGCAGACTTTGCCTATGCCATAAAATGCCTCTGGTTGTGGCCATACTGGATACCTTTGTCACTTCTTAATTACAGGGGAGTCCAAACGCGCAACTTTAATTGAATCAGGATAATTGCCTGGGTACGTTTTGATCAGCCAGAAAACATACAGACTAAAACAAGGGCATACATAGCTATTCATAATGGCAGCATTTGGATGGTCTATTTGAATGTGGACAGAGTGGTTATTTTAGCTGGGTAACAGATGGAGAAAATGGAGCAAACCAATTAGTACTTGTGTCATGAATCTACTACCTACTAACATGGGTGGGACTGCTATATAGTCGGGCTAGGTTAGGGAGTATACATTTTGAGGCAACAAATCCTCCAGTACTCTACTTCCACAATGTATCAGGATCCTTTAACGGTTCTGCTTTACCAAAGCTTGTTTCTCTGCCTCAGAGGTGCATTGCTGCAATTCAGACTTCTGTCTTTTTTGGGAATACCAACGACATTCAACAGTCTGAGAGACATGCATAGTTATTTACAAGTTCTGAGACAAAGCAGCCATTTTAGTAGTTTGGTTAGCAAAACCTGTTCCCACTAGAATTTTTCACGCGAGGATTGGTGTGTGCAGCACACTTAGCATAGACAAGTTTAGGAAGCAACAAGAATGCATCAATGAATCCTTTAACATAAGTACCATTCTTATTAGACAGCCCTACTGAGGAAAGGAAAACCCAATGCATTTAAAGGAACCCAGAATCATGGACCACTTCAAAGGCATATTTTGAGTCTGGAAAAATGGTATTAATCTTTTGTTGAGCAAGGGCGAGAGCAATTAATTCAGCTACTTGAGCAGAGTATATTTCAGGTAGCATCATATGGAGTACATATGGCACATCTGAACTCTAATAAGCCACGATAATTTCTAAGGAAATAACCATCAATATACTAAACAAGATCACAGTTGGGTATTGATGCATCAGAAAGATCAACTTGTGAAACTTTCATTGACACTGGCTTAATCTTGCATATTTTCTGGCAATTGTGTTATCATTGTTACTTAAAAATGCCTGAGATTACACCATTATGCCACATCGCATGACTGAGACTTCTCCATATCATGAAATTGAGATGGGAAGAACGCAAACACACCGAGCATGAGTGCCTGTTGTCCATGCAACATGCCATTTCACACTATTTTGCACCCTCACAACAAAAATAGACCTGAGGATGCATTACAAGCTAACAAACAGTGCAGAATGCTGAATCTTGCATTTCACGTTATAACATGAAATTGTGCGTTCATTTTTGTGCTTTTGTGTAATTTCCAAATTTGAAATTCTAAAAAATTCTCCGAGACCTAATAAAGTGGCTTAGTCAAATGCTGAGTGATAGTGAGATCTGGTTCCCTGTACTGGGGGCACAGCCATGGTAATGGCGAAGTGTGGCTCACTGGTTAGAGCAGGCAGACCCCGAAGCAGAGGTCAGACCCGGGACCAGGGTTCAATTCCCGACGCGGCAGGGTCTTGAGCTCAAATGTCCATGGACTTGATAATTCTCGCTTCGGTGCCTGACCTAATCATGGGTTCACACTCTGCAACTCTGGGCATTAAGCTTGCTTAATCTCCACAACGGCCCCCCGCGGCGGGATGCCTGGCTTTCACCTTGGGGATGCCCTGTAGGGGCTATCTCACAGGGAAAAACCAGGACGGGTTCCCAAGGCAAGCGCGGAGATACCCCTTCGGGGGTCGATTCTGGCACTATATAAGAAATATAATAATAATAAGCTGAGGACCATGTTTTCAGAGGCTTGCACAAAGTGATCAGCTGCCTCTATAGTCTGCAATCGTGGCTGAAGTCCTGCTGGGGCTGTGTCAAGGGCAGCAAAGTAGTAGGCAAAATGCTTCTTTTGATCTCTGTGTTCTTGCACCAGCGTCCCTGAGCAAAACCCATCTTTTTCATGATAGAACCGCATACGTTTTCCTATAATCAGGCAGCCCAAATGCAGAGACAGACAATAATGCCAGTTTTAAAGTCACATATGCTTGCTCTGCCTTCCTTGTTCCATGCAAAGCCTTGGAGAGGTTGCATAATTGTCTGAAATGACCTGTCATTTCGAAAAAAACATGTATAGCTTTGAGATGGTGACTGGTGAACCAAAAGGACATGGCTGTCAAGATCTTTTCCGAGTTCATTTGAGAAGATCAACGGTAAATCTGTAAAGTCTTGTGGTAAACAACAACATGAAACAAAAAAGATACAGTGGACAAAGGGAAGTGATTCTATTGGTCATATCACCTCAACACAGGATGTGCTTAATATGCCATTCTTATTGGCTGAGGATGCCACATCCACCACCAAACTCCAAGAAGCCAGGGGATCCTGCAGATGCCTTTAGGATGCCTGTTGAAAAAAGAAAGCCACGGAAGACATCAACATCTACCGCAGCACCCTGAAAGAATACCACAAGCGCATAAGAGACACCAAGCGGTCGTTCATCAAGAACAAAATACTCACCAATACAAACAATACCACAGAACTCTTCATCGTCATACAGCAATTCACCAAACCCCCCAGCGAAGCCACAGAAGTTTCACAATCCCAGGAACTCTACAACAAGCTCAGCTCCTACTTCCATCTGAAAATCAAGGCCCTCTACGACAACTTCAGAAAACAGACGCCGGACACCAGCCCCCCCCTACACCGATAAAGAGACGACCATCACTACCTGGCCCTGGTTTCCCCCTGACCGTCTCCTACCCAACCGGAAATTGGGCACAGTTCCTCCTCGTCTGCCTGCTACTCACTCCTTCTTTCCCTCCCTCCTACGAATTCTTGCAAGATTCTTTTTGTGTACTGTACCTTTCTGTGCTCTTGTAACTGATGTAACTTTTAAAGTAACAATCCTAAATATAAAGCGCTCTGATAAAACTTTATGGAAAAAAAAATACCTGGAATCCCGCCACCATCGAACTCACCAAACCGACCATGAGGAACACCAACTCAGGAGCCCCCACGGACCCTTGCTCTCCGCACATCTACCATGGGGTAGCTGCCGCCATCGCAGCCAAACTAGTATGGATCATCAATGCCTCCTTTGAATCCGGCATCTTCCCAGATGACTGGAAGTGGGCGGAAGTCAAACCCCTCCTCAAGAACCCCACGGCTGACCCAACAGACCTGAAGACCTATCGGCCCATCTCTCTCCTCCCCTTTGCGGCCAAAGTCTCAGAGAGACTCGTAAAAACCCAGCTGACCGCCTTCATCGAAGAGAACTCCATCCTAGACACCTCCCAGTCCAGGTTCCGCAGGAACCATAGCACCGAGACCATCCTCCTCACTCCCACCGACGACATCTGCATGCTATTCGACAAGGGACATACTGCTACCCTCATCCTACTAGACCTCTCTGCAGCTTTTGAAAACCATCTCACACCGCACTCTTGCTGCCAGACTCCATGACGCTGGGATAAGAAAAATTACCCACCCCTGGATCCCATACTATCTCTCCGGCAGAACCCAGAGGATCAGACTCCCCCCTTTCCTCTCCGAACCCACAAAGATCACCTGCAGAGTAGCCCAAGAATCATCACTAAGCCCCATGCTCGTCAACATCTACATGGCCCCCCTCGCCACCATCGTCAGACAGCATGGGTTCAGCATAGTATCTTATGCAGACGACACCCAGCTCATCCTCTCCCTCACGAAGAACCATGACGATACCAGACTATATTTCCAGGAAGGAATGAAGGACGTTGCCACATGGATGAAAAACAGCTGCCTGAAGCTAAACTTAGAGAAGACAGAGGTCCTCATCCTCAGACCCTCCACCTGGGACAACACCTGGTGGCCCTCCGCCCTTAGGAGCCCGCACACTCTGACAGACTATGCACGGAACCTCAGCATCATGCTAGACTCTCCTAGACTATTCCCTCACCATGACCCGCCAGATCAACTCCATCGCCACCACCTGTTTCAACTGCCTTCGGATCCTCCGCAAGACCTTCAAATGGATACCCCCCGAATGCAGTTGTCTGCATTACCCAGGACAAATTGGGCAGGCACTGTTTAAATAAAATAACTGCATTGTGTTGCTTCTTCCCCTCCTACCCCCCATGCCCGGATTGCTTCTTTTCCTTCCTTTACCCTTGTCTGTGTTGCTTCTTTCCCTTCCACCCTCACACTCACATTGTCCGTGTCACCAACTCCCCACATGCCATATGGAAAAAAGTGCCATGACGGGGCTAGGGCTCGCTTCAACATAGTGCTTTTTTCTTCCCATTACCCTGTCCCTTCCTCCCTCCTGTTGACAGTTTTGCCCATTCCGGTCCACCCTGCCTCCCATTGACCGTCTTGGCTACCCCCCACCTGCCATAAGAGAAGCAATATGACACAATTTTAATAACTTTTAGCCATGCTGCAATGTAGCCACAATGATCTACCACATGACTAAAATACACTGGCAAAGCCAATAGTGCTTGCATAGACAAGACCTCTTGACTTTGCCAATACCCGCTTTAAAAATGTAGTTAATTTTTAGTTTGAACATATCTTTGCTGTACATTTCCCACATCTTCTGGATTTTTCTAAATAAAATTAAGGGCCTGATTTAGATCTTGGCGGAGGGGGAATACTCCATCACAAACGTGACGGATATCCCGTCCACAGTATTGCAATCCCATTTTATCCTATGTGAATCATAATACAGTGGACAGGTTATCCGCCACATTTGTAATGGAGTATCCCATCCCATCCACTGAGATCTAAATAAGGCCCTACACTTTTTTAAATTTGCAAACATGTCCTGTGTTGAATGGTTGATTTCATGATACTCTGTATATAATAATGATATGTGGACTTTCAACAGCATTTAGAAACTCTCAAAACAGGAAATAGAATTTCGAAAGTTGTATTGTACTTATCCAAACACATACAGTTAAGTTTTACTTTCTTCTGTTTCAGTCACTTTGTGTAGCTGCTCTACTACCGTCTTTACCTGGTGCAATATTTTGAAATACAGACTCACATTTTACACGGATGTCCATGAATGATGAACTTCCTAACTCATCTGGATATTCTCTTTCTAATAGAGTACACTCATTTAAAAACTCCTACAGACTCTAAATAGCTTTTGCACAACATACTCTGGATGCCTTGCTTTGTGTGTGTTTGCATGTGTGTGTATGTGTGAATATGTGTTTGATTTCCCCATAGTGGTTGTGTGATATTTTACTTCCCTACTTATATTAGCATATATATTTTATTGTTTTTTAAGACAGTGTCTAGTGGGTGAACTTTACCATCAATATTAGGACATTCCAGAAGTACCTCACCAAATACAGGTAAAATGATAAAATAGTCCTTATATTCTCATGCCAATAAAGAAGTCATATCAGGCAATTGGTAAACATGCAACATCTATCACTTTCATGACAACTTCATGGTATCATCGTGCGTATCTTCGTGTGTAAGGTTGGGACTTCACATACTGAATGAATAATTTAATGAATGACTGAATTAATATGTTTATCAATGTGCATAATTACAGAAGAAAGAGATCATGGCACTTTAATCACAAGGCATCACCTCAAGCATTTGTACACAACCATAAACACAACTTTCAAAATTAAAAGTTGTTAGAAAATAGATACTTCTTCAAGCCTTTCTAAAATTTCAAATGATTGACCTCTTTTCATAAGTATAAAGAAAACCAACTTCAGAATTTGCAAGAGAGGACATTAAATGATTGTCTACCCATCCTCATGTTTCAAATGTGAGGGACTACTAGACAGCTTAGACTTTATTGACCAACGCAGACACATCCAAAGACCTCTCCATATGATTACACAACTTTGTAAGGAGTCCACCTAATATCACAAGGGTCCTACTTCACATGATCACACAACACTACATCTCCCCCTTTATCAAGATACGGACAACATACAAACATTTGAGTTCCTCTGTGAGTCATTGGGGTGCTCACACCATTCTTCCAGATCGAGTTGTACAAGGTGTAGGAGTTGTACTGTCATATGGCATTGCAGCTTTAGAATCAGATGCTTGACTCAGGCACTCTTGTGTACTTGTTTTACTTGTGAGGTCTGGAGCAGATGAATATCGAGGCAGATATCTGAAATGGAATGAATCTCTCATAATGGACTTTCCAGGACATTGAGCGGCCACCATATGTCCCTTACTTGTCCCGACTCTCAATGGATCAGCATCAAACAGAGTGTCAGTCTTGCGTTTCCGTAATTGCTTGACTATGACTCAGACTCCCTCGAAAGCCATGTCCCTAGGTCATCTGAGCTTTTCTGCAGAGGCCTTCATCTTTGTTCTGCGAGAAGTGTCCATTGCAAGAATCTCATCAGTGTCTAGTACTCGGTACGTGGTCCTTTGTGATAGCTTTGTCCCAATGGCTCTCTCAAAAAGTAAGGTGGCAGAGCTGGACACAAAGCAGACATGAGATTGATTTGTTCAAGAGCAGGGTGCTGTACCACTTTCTTCAGGGTGCCCATAAATCGTTTAACAACACCATTTGCCTGTGGCCAGAGAGACATGGTTTTCTGGTGCTAAGAAAGTCCCTAACTCTCTGCAATTGACAATTTTGAGGATGAAGGGAACACCCCACGCAGCAAAAATATCACCCAGCCTCTCAATGACTTTGTCTTGGGTGGTTGATGATAAATCTTCCACTAAGGGAAAATGTGAGTACTCATCAATAACTACTTTGAGATGATGGCCATTGTTCAAAGGTCCAAAGAAATCAACTGCAGTTACACAGGTGACATGTTTCAGTTCCTTCTCGAATCGTTCATCAAGGCTTGGAAACCACACTAGGTCTCTGAGGTCTCTCTTGGTGGCTACAATGCCACAATGACCTTTGTGTGCCAGTTCCATAACTTGTTGTCTCAAGCTCTCAGGTATGACAGTTCTCGAACCTCTTAGTATGGTACCTTCTTGAGTGACAAAAAGTTCTTCCTGCAGATCTTCAATTTTTGATAATCAATGTATTTTATGAGACGTCGAGTATGTTTTCTCCATGATTGCACTTCAATTATATCCTTGAGTGTGAGCATGTCTCATCTGTATTGGTTGCAGCAAGGATCTGCTCAATGGCTAGAGCTGCAACGGTGCTGAACGTCACTCTGAAATTAATGTATGCTTCAGCCTCTTTACACTTTGCACTGTGACTCTGTAATGACACTTGTGAGAAGTAAATTGTGGGGTTTTGATCCTCCCCCAGCTTTTGCACATCTGCGTAATCATACTCATGCAATCTCAACCCCCACGTCTCAAAGCAAGGAGGCATCTTTGTTTTTGGATTTCCGAAAATGGTGGGCAATGCCCTTGTGGTCAGTGACCAGGGTAAAAATGCTTCCCATACAGAAACACATGAAAATGTTCACAAGCCCACACTACAGCCAGTCTCTCTTTTTCTGGCTGAGAATAAGAACGTTCAGTGTGAGAAAGGCTTTGGGCATCATAGGCCACAATGGATCTCTGAGCATTTTGATGTCCATTGTGTTGAGAAAGGATTGCACCCAACTCCACCAGGCTTGCGTCTACAACAAATCTCAACATGTAAGTTTGGATTAAAGTAAGCCATTTCAGTTGCATTTTCAATCGAGTGTTTGATTTTCCTGAAACTCCGATCACATTCAGAAGACCAATTGAATGGAACATTCTTCTTCATCAATTTATGTAATGGGGCACGCACCATGTCAAAATCACAACTGTATCTGGAGCGATTACCAACCATGCCTAAGAGTCCTTTTTGCTTTTGTCGCCCTAAGTGGGAAGGGTATGCCCAGACGTGGGTCCTATGCTCACTGTGTCACTGGGTTCAAACTACCCTGGCGGAAGAGGGGTGACACCCCAAAACTAGTCCCAGGATGTTTGTTTCTGGTTCAGGGAGGACCTGGCCTGTCAGTTCAGGCGGGACTGTTCCCATGGGGAGCAGGGTCAAGATTTATTTGCATATGGCTGGGTCCTACCTGGGGTGGCATGGTGAGCAAAAATGATGGATTAGGTCCTGATCTGTGATGGGGTGAATTTTTGATTTGTTCAGCATTGTGTCCATCATCCATTCTTATTGCCTTTCTCGCCCTCATTGTGAAGGAATGCCCAGAAGTACGTCCCGTGCTCACTGTGCCACTGGATTCAAGCTAGCCTGGCTGAGGAGGGGTGATACCCTGAACCGGGTCCCAGGATGCTTGTTTCCGGTCCAGGGAGGCTCTTGCAAGGCGGTTCAGCTGGTCTGTTCCCATGGGAAGCAGGGTCAAGACTGATTTGCATCTGACTAGGTCCAAACTGAAATGGCAAGGTGAGCAAAACACTATGGATTAATCCGAGATCTGTGATGGGGTGAATGTTTGATTTGTTCAGCATTCAGTAAATCATCTATTCTTTTTGTTTTTGTCACCCTAAGTGGGAGTGGAAGGTCCAGATATGGGTCCCGTGCTCACTGTGCCATCGTATTCAAGCTAGCCTGTCTGATGAGGAGTGATAACCTGAATCTGGTCCCAGAATGCTTGTTTCCAGACCATTGAGGATCTGGCATGGCATTTCGGACTGACTGTTTCCATGGGGAGCAGGGTCAAGACTGATTTGCATGTGGCTGTGTCCCAACTGGGGTTGGTGTTGTGAGCAAAAAATATGAATTATACACTGATCTGTGACTGGGGTGAAAGTTTGATGTGCTCCGCATTCTGGCCATTACCTGTTCTTTTTGCAAAAGAAGGATTGCAGTACAGTTACATCTTGGGGGGAAGGTGGATGACAATGCTTGTTCTTTTCAGCCGCAGGAGTCATCCACCTGCAGCTGGCATAGCTGGTAAAGGTAAGGCCTGTGGGGGCAGTGTGGTGGGGCAGGGGGGAGGAAGTTCACATACAATGGGATAGGAAAAATTAAATAAATAAATAAAACCACCTACATTGCGGCGAGCGCAAGATAAGTGGTCTTATTTATTTATTTTATTTTCCCAATCCCGTCATATGTCGACTTCCCCTCAGCCCTGCCCCCGCCCTGCTCCACCCCTCTTTACATGCACCTGTCCTGTAGAGAAAATATGGCTAAAGAACTTGAGTTTAGTTTTAAGAAACTCACACTTTTCTGCATTTAACGAGACGGGCATTGGCAAGTAAATTACTTTCTTGCATAAGAGCTTTGTCATGCTCCTTTTGTGTGGCCCCAAACACTAAAATGTCAACATTGTAATTAAAATAATGTGCGACTGGAGGCCCATAGGAATGATTGGGAACTACTGATTCAGTATTTACCGAATCGGTAATAGGGGGGCCATGTTCAAGGGTGGCAGGGTGTCACATTGACACCCTGTTGCACCCCTGAATAGTGCATGGCTGCACATGTGGCACACATACATGCCCTAAGGGCATGTATGTCTGCCACATGGCACAGTATAAAAAGCACAAAATTGCTTTTTTTTAAGGTTTTCGATATTTATCACCAACCTTTATTTGGTTGTAAATACCGAATCCTTAGCTGTAATTTCGGCCGTTACCGACCGGTATTGGGCCACCTACATCTGGGCTTTAGTTTTTTCTCAGTGGCTTCCTGCAAACTAAAAACAATCCGACTGTGTCTCTGTCCCACAGGGAAAATGTCTTCATTAATGTGAAGTTGCACCTTCATTGTCTTGAGTTTTCCTAGTCCATGAAATAACAACAATAATTGACTTACTATTTCAAAATGTGCATTGAGTTTGCAGTTGAGGGATATCAGTCCCATGTCAGCAGCAGAGCTGAAACTGAGAAGGCCTGCATGCGACAAATTACCCTGGGAAACATCAATTGGTGTTTGTAATGTCGTTTTCCTATGTCTCAAGGTTGATACAAATGCTCCTTAACTTTGCAATGGCGTAGAAGCAGCCCATTTGTACACCCTTGTTTTCGATGGCGTCTGATGTGGTATCAGAGACAGTTCATTGTATTATTGTACCTGCATGATATTGCACCACTATCTATAAAGAAAGTTGTAGGGCACACCTTTAGCATGATCTTGGAGCCCATAATACATTATTTGGGTTGCTTCACATGGAACTCTCTCTTTGACTTATGTTCTTCTTTGTAAGCAACAATCCTACATGTGCATGTTTTTCTGTGGTCAACATCACCATTGCACACCTACCGTCTTCACTGTTGCTCGTTGATGACACTGAAGAACATTTGGAAGATGATGGCGGCTAGAATGTTTCTGGAATTTTCTGGTGCCCATTTTCTCGTCGTGATGCACTTAGTTTCTCTTTTGCAGACCGTTATGAAATGGTTTTCTCTCCCACAGCCTTTTCATATCAATCAAATGGTGGGACATATACTTTTGTGAGGAAATGAGAATCCCCATCAGAAACCCAATCAATTTCTTTTTCTTCTGAGGCATCTTCTTCTGGGCCTTCATTTTGTGTTTTTGATTACTCTTCATGATAAATGCTGATTCATTCAGGGACACTCCAGCTTCCATATCAGCAGTCTTTTGATCTGCACGTTCCTCAACTCTCAGAGCCGTGAGTGCCATTTCTACACTGAGCCTCTCTCTCAGCATACGTCATCTGATTGAATCGGTAAGGCATCCATCGATGACTCTATGCATGGCTTCTTTGTCTTTAAATTCACTGATTTTTGCAATGCTTGGTGAGGGTATCAAGTCTTTCAATGAACTCAGCCATGATTTCACCAGCTTGTTGTCTTGCCTGCTTGAAAATGTATCTTTAGTAGTCACCATTCAGTATTAGATTGAACTGTGCTTCCATTGTTTCTTTGATTTTATGGTACGATATTTCATCAGCTTGTGATATTTCCTTTATCACTTCTTTGACACATCACCTACAAGGTTCTTTAAGTATTTGATGATCTTTTGTCATCTACTTTATCTAGAGCATCTACAAAGTCATCAAACATTTCGATCCATGCAGTCAAGTTATCACCACTAGTCTGCTTTTTGGCAGTCTTGAATGGTGGTGGTGGTTTCAGAAACAGAGCTGCATCGTATTTGGTGCTGTTTTCAACAGCCACTGAAAAAAGTCACAATTCCAAAGTCTTTTCTGTGTATTGTGTGCTGCTTGCCACGTTCCACTCATTGGCGGCTCAACCAGGTATGGTCTTCACCCCCAATTGGAGGTCGTGTGGCACTCATCTGTACTTTCTGTACTTGGTTGTCAGTACATTTAGCACTTTCTCACATCTGGTTTCAGCTGCCTTTAGTGCTTCTTTTAACCTGATTGTCTCTGCCTCTAGCTCTTTCTTGCACCTGGCTGTCACTATCTTTAGTGCTTCTTCATACCTGGTCATTGCTGACTTTAGCATTTCTTTTTGTATTGATGATGTCTTTGTGTTATTATGTGCCTCAGTATCTCTTCTTTCGGCCTTACCAGCAGGCTTCTGGTGGGCTTTCTGATGGTGCTCTACAGTAGGGCCTTCACCTCTTTTGGCTAGAGTGGCGCTTTGACTTCACATACGCCAACCGTAGCTTCCTTCTTGGGGTGCAAGTGGCACACACGAGCAGTTTGGTGGACCTCTGCAAACTCTCAGAGAGAAAAGTCTTGTTGCTTCCAGGCACGCATTCCCTACTGGTCACCAGTTGTAGCATCAACCCCAGCTCTGTAGCACGTAAATGACTACGCCACAAACGGAGCTTTGTAATACACGTCTTTATTCTTCGGCTTGCAACCATTAACTGAACGTACTGCATCATAGACCTTATTGACGACACCCAAACACACCCAAATAGAGGAGTCCACCTAGGACCACAAGGGCCCTTCTGCACATGAGCACACAACACTACATATAGTAGAAAATAGCTTTAACATGTTTGATTGAATAAAGCTGGGCTCTTTGTTGCTCACAGCTAACTGAACCAAGCACAGGATTTAAAGAAATATTCTCTCAGTTATTGAGAGCTAGTGCAGAGCTGATAGATGAAAAGGGATGTGATCACTCTGTGTAAGGGCCGAGATAAGACAGACAGCTGCACCTATTTTGCCTAATAGTGCATTACAGATAGGTGATGTGGAACTCCCGAGGCAAATTTGGATTGACAAAGGGCTCCTTACTTTGGACTCCTTTATAGATGCAGACTCCTTTAATACATACATTATGATGGGAATATCCCCTACCGAATTCCAAACGTGGTGTTACCTACACCTGGCTCATTGGCTCCATCTGATACTCAGAGGGACTCACATACCACCTCAGGAATCACCAATATGGTACTATTTACAGACCTGGAAAGTATTTAAGGGTACAGGATCAGGTTTATACTCCACTATCGCTGATGCTCTTTTCTCCATCTGACATCCTTGGCGTTAAAACAGTGGTGGGAAAAAAAGGGCTTGCAACCCAATTTGCTGATTAAGACTGGTCAGAGCTCCTGAGAGAACATGGCATGCTGCTGAGAAAGGATCAGTTGAAATTTTCCTATTGCAAAATCTCACATAGATGGCATTGGACACCTCACAAATTGCACAAAGCAGAAATAAGTGCCAGTGAGTTGTGCTGGAGATGTGGGGAGGGTAGCTGAGACATTGTTCACATACTATGGGAATGTTCTAGGATGCAACAATATTAGGGGGAGATCAGGTAAAATGGGCAGGCTGTCGCTGATATAGGTATGCCATGGACTTGTAAAACAATGATTTTGCATGACATGACAGATTTTCTGCCTATGTTGATCTTTATTCGCCAACGGGTGGCCATGGCCCTCTCAGTGGCTAAACTGGGTACTTTATACCTTTGGAAATCTAATTCCCCTTCCACATTACAGGCCTAGTTGGCAACCTTTGAATATTCCGTATATAACCTGAAAGATCAAATACCACAATCTGATGAGTTGTGGGGTACATTTTTAAAACTGACGGGAGCTGGACAGCCACCTTATAGGAGATTTGGGAAGTATCACATATTTGTTTTTTGGTCTGTTTTTGATGTTCTGAGGCGAACTGGAACTTGATACTCCAGCAAGGGGCTTTAGAACTGGACATTTGAAAGTTCAAGCTGCAGGGGTGACACTGAGACGGTGCAGGTTTTGTGTATGTCTGGACGAAAGACAAGGGGTTGGGTGACTTCCATTGGTATGTGCAGTGCTATGGGTACCTTGCGAAGGTTCGTTTTCTGTTGAAGATATCATTTAAGATCAAGATGCTGCACTCCTTGTGACTGGTTTCTTGTTCATTGACTGCATCATATGTGTTTGTAATTCGTTACTTAGATTCAATAAACATTGTATTAAAAATAAAAAATACAAACAGCTGAAATCGGCACCAATAACAGCCACCATTAATGTAAATGGCCACCTACATTGACACATCAGTGGCAAGTTAAATACATTTGCATACATTGACAAACTAAAAAGTGGTTTCCACAACACAAATTGATTTATAACCTTCCAGGTTCATCCGTAGTGTTCACACAATCAATTCTGGACCAGCAATTCGTTATAGCTACGACTTTTTGTTCAACTCCGCTCGAATTCAGATCAATTGAGGAGGCGACCATGACTTACTCTAATGTATAACTTCACATAAGTAATTATTTTTTTCTTTTGGTTTTGATGTTGATCCATTTTTTACACTCCACTTTATTCCTTTTTGCCAATGCCACTACAGTGGTTTTCCCATAAAATCTGAATACAAATATTGGGCTTCCAAGAAAAGGGTGTGTGGAGAACTAGTGACCTTGGTGCCTGAGGTTTGTTTGCTATGATTTTATAAACAAATAATTCCAGGTCACAGCCTATAGATCTAATTTCAATTTTCGTTCTTTCATGCCCATCTCTGTTGATATAAAAAAGGAAAAATTACAGCATTGTCTATCATATTACATGACATACGTACCACATTTACATGTACACAGTCATCCAGCCTATGCATCCCCAATCGACATCATAGTTATGGGAACAACAAGATAACATAGATGTCCTACAGTGCATTTATGACATTATATATGCATTTTAATGAATGTCAAATTGCTGGGCACACTTTTCTTTCCAAGTTTAGAACTACTTATATCATGACACCAAAATAAATCACCAGAATTTGTGATAAACATAAAAAAACATAAGGTAAATGCCTTCTTTTTTGATTGTACAGGCAGAAAAATGATTTTGGGAATGCCCACAATAGAACATCTGGATTTCAGAAGGCTAGGTTTAAATGTCAACAAAGATAAGGTTATTTATAATGTCAATCATTTGAAAGATGCTTTTCAAACTAATATTGGTCCTCAGATATTTTACTACTGCGGAAGCATTTTATTTACCGATCAACGATTGTGAGATAGCTTTTTGAGTTCAAGTAAAAGTCTATTAGTATAACAAAGGTGTCATTACAGAAAAAGAAATGAGACATATTATCATCAAAAAAGCAAGGTAAATTAGGTTACAACAATAAATATCAGAAAGTAAAAAATTGCAGGGGAGGGAGAAAAAAAAGAAAAAGTGTAAGTGAGGCTAGAGATATAAGATATATGAGGCTATTGTGAGATAGATTTAATAACCTGCACGGCGATTGCACGAGCTAATACCTGTGTTCACCATAGAACACCTGGACAACAGAAGGCTGGGTTCCAATTTCAACAAAGATAAGACTGCTCATAATGTATTTCGTTTTCAAGACGTTTGTTTGGACATAAACAATATGTTTCCAATCTCTCTAACAGACTTGTGATCTTTTATTCATAAAGCCAGCGCACTTAGCTGCCACTGCTTTGTGCACCTTGTGACTGTAAATGCTTGAAATGCCAGCCAGCCAGCCAACCATTTCTTTCTCCCAAGGAAAATAAATCCATTCAGAACAGTTCAAAAGCACCGCATTCGCGTATTGACCTATTTAGTAATGTTGGACCTTCTTGCACAAATTATTTTTCAATCATCAGCATTATGAGGGGAAAGATGAACTCAATGGGGAGGAATTTAACTCCATATGTTATGTAACTCCATATTTTATGAATACTTTTGTTTTTTGCTTCCAACCAAGAACCTGATATCATGCTGTGCGTAAGTATGTGCGCACAGCATGAAAATTGTAATTTTCGCACCAAAGTGTGACTCTGATGAAATATTACACGCCGAAGTGTGACTGATTCACAAATGAAACACCGTGGGCCCAATTATATAGTTGGCTGCGAACATAAATTTAGCTTACAGGCGTAAATAACATTTTACGATTGTAAACCAACTTTTGAAATGTACAAAAGTTGGCATTACGCTTGTAGAAAGATTTACTCTTTCTTAGAGTATATTTATTCCTAAGAGTAGACAGTGTGCGTTCGAGAGGGTGCGTAACATGAGCCTCCACCTTTGTAACGAAACAAAATAGAATTAAGAACATTATGAAGATGTATTTGTTTTAATCAGCAGCTGCACATTATATCCACCTGATTGCTACTTACAACAAGCATTTGCAATGCAATTGGTCTCGCCTTTGGGACCTTATATGTATTCAGCTATGCAGCACATTAGCCTGGGTGCTGAAACATCAATTGTTCTTTAACATGGAGGGAAAGTAAGCACCAAACTGCGTGACACACCAGGTATGGGAACACATGGAGAGAAATATTGCCTTTCAGAAGTAAATGGAATAGTCCAAAGCTCTGTTTTTAATATAAAATCAGGGCCTTCAGTGCTCATATCACTGAAAATACAAGATTTGAAAAAAAGTATTGTCTACGGGTGCTTGTGGAAGACAATTTCTATGGACTGGAATCTAGAGAATGCTAAAGTTATTCTGGTATTTTACTGACCTCTGCTGGTCGTTTACTATCAAGAAAGTTAAATAGAGCCAGTTGCCAGAAAAAAAAATAAAAGAAAGTCCCTCAGCAGAAAGCAATTCTTGTATTTTACTGACCTCTGCTGGTCATTTTCTATCAAGACAATTAAACAGAGGCCGTTGAACAAGCAGAAACAATTCTGGTATTTTACTGACCTCTACTGGTCGTTTTCTATCAAGACAGTTAAATAGAGGCAGTTGAACAGTAAAAAAGTCCCTCAGTGGAAGTAGACAAGTCCTAGGGCTGCTCTCCAGAGCCAAAAAGTACATACACATATAAGTTGATACTAAAGTATATACAAGAGGTCTTGAATGCTCGACCTATAAATGATGGCTGTTTAATAATACATAATGCTCATTTATCCTCATTGTGTTTGATATCTAATCCTTTAGTGAGATAGGTGTCTCTGTTATACGCAGCAGGACAGCCAGAGTCCAATTCAAAAACTATTTCTTACTATCTGCTAACAGTGTTCATGAAAAAGTTATTTTTCCACATCAGAAAAATTATAAACCAAATTTGCTCTTGTACCCTGATCAATGCATGCTTGCAGGTTGCTCTGCTCATATGCATTTGCCACTTGTACAAAGGTTTCTATTAGGGACATGCTGTTTTAGTGGCAGGAACATACTTTAGAGCATCCTTCATTCACACAGGGATGTGCGCAGAGCTGTACCTGCTTTAACATACCTCTCCTTGTGCAAGATAGGACCTGACACAGGACTCCACAGGGGACAGTGCAAGCCAGGCATTGAACAAATATGCCCCCAGCCTGAATGGGTGGTTCACCTACTCCAACACTCAGGGAAGTGCTAATTGCTGGTGTATTTAGCTCCCTACTATAACTGACGGCACAACCCATCTGCACACAAAATGGGTGTAAAATGAGTGTTGCTGCAGGCGTTCCAAGCAACACCTATGGCTTTCAAAATGTGGCACACAGAGGAGAAATACTTTTGTTACTCCTTGCTTTTTGCTCTTTCTATGTGTGCTACATTCTGCAGCACACATAAGAGGTCACAATGACATTGATGATTGTTTTTCTGCAGGAAGATGTCCCTTTGTGCACAAACACAATCATCCTTGCAACGCAGGCACCCTTGCACCATGGTGATTTCAGAACCCCAGGACTCCAACAGGACAAGCTGCAATTCACAATTGATTCCTTTATTTTTATTGCTGCCTGCCTACAAGGACGCCTGTGTTGCCGCTAGGCAGCTTTTTTAGCGCCGGCACAGGGGTGTGAGCAGGGATGCGCCGTATTCTTGTTAAATCTGCACATCCTTGTGGGTTGAAAATGACACAACTCGTGCAATAAAAATGCTTGCGGCACAGCGCTGCACCGTTTTCATGCAAATTTGCCCCTTAATTTCTGTGGTCTGTCTTGACCCAGAGAATAAATATCTTGGAGTTTGTTGCCGACTATGAATGCAGAAATTATTTGCTTTCAATAACATTGGTGGATTAGCTGGGTCATTGTTCACTCATTAAAAGGATGTTGTTAAAGACTCTGGTCCAATTAATGATCTTGGTGTAATTGGTTTTGCAAGCATAGTCAGCGGACAGTTATCTATGTTCTGGGGCAACAGCCTCTGCAGTGGTTTAGATCATTTCGATTGACAGCATGCACTCTTTTTATTTCATACATCTGTGCTTCAGGACCACTGCAATTCACACCTGTGGCAGTCGTGGGTAGGTCCACCAAGATACAAAATAGACAATGCTGCTATAAATGAGGTATGTGTGCATTGTTTGTTTATTGTTTATTGTAATATTGGATTCTCGCAAGAGCACATTAAAATAATGCCTAGGTAATCAGGTACTCTAAGATTCTTATTTATCAAAACTATGCCTTATGATTTAGGGAAAATCATAGTGAAAGGAGCTATGTCTCTCTAGAGAGGGGATTCCCCAATAATTCAATTCGCGATCTGTTAGCAGAAATGGAACTGGGAGTTTGCGTGATGTCATACTCAAATCTCCATTCCAAAAGATGCCAGGTAGCATTGGTGACCATTTCCTAATTCCTAAATCATATGTGTAAGAAATTGGGGCTATTAGTTAAGGGGTTGTCACCCACCTAAAGCAATAACCACACTCCTTCTCAAAGCGAAGCAGTTAAAGTCGGTAAATGAATATGAGTTCAACCCTCTGGTAGCTAAGGCACAGAGCTGACAGGCTTAATTTAGTTCACTGTGTAGAGAATTCATGAAGTACCAAAACCATAATAAAGTCAAAACACAGTACAAGAAAAATCCCAAGTCATTTTAGAAAAATATAGTACATTTTAATACATAATATGGCACCAAAATGACGAAAATGCAATTAGGGGAACCAAGTCAGGAATTTAAAAAATTGAAGGTTAAAAATAGCTCCAAAAGCGTCAAGCTCCACCTGCTGTAAACTGGTCACGGTATCAAGAAAAACTGTCACATTCTTAACATTAGAGTTGCATTGTTATCTAGTACTGTATTGCGAATTGTCAAATTATGCATTTTATCATAAGGTTTAACTTTTGAAAGTTTTATGACAGCATTAGATCATAATCTTCTTCCTAGTATCCATTTACGGTAATGTGATTTTTTATGAACCATAGCTTTTGCTGCTAAATGATGAAGCGAGTTTTTAAAATTAATTTTGTTTTCACTTGCTGAGTTTAACTTCCATCATTAAATAATATTATTAATGAGTTTTGCATGTTTTGTATTAATTCAACCTAGAATAATGTGCACCTACATGAACATGAGGGAACTAACATTTGTGCTCTTGTTGCATTTGCCAGTTCGTTCAAAAATAATAAATTAACTTTGCCTTTCTGTTTTGTCAACATTAATTGCGGCTGCTTAAATAATGGCATGTGCTTATTTTTAAATGTGCTTTCGTCTATGTCGTGTCTCGTGTGAAAAGTCTCATAGTTTGTTGCTTTCTCTGTGCTTAAAGCTAGGTAACATAAACTAATGGGTTAACATTAGTGAAGGGGGTGGGTAACAGAATGACTTTCATTACTCGAATTAATTAATGTTTTGTGTTTCCTTGCATACTACTGCTTCGAAAAAGAGGCCTGAGGCCTAGTTTTAAGATGGATGTTTTGGAGTCGGGTCATGATGAGCCGAGCACAGCAAAGAATAAAAAAAAGTTTGCCGTTCATAATCATCAGTGAACAAATACGAGGAACTGTGCAGGATGTGCTCCGTGTTGTATAACTTTTCCAAGCACAAGATATGGCAGAAAAACCAAAGCTGAGGAAGCAACAAACTGTTATTCAATAAATTGTTGCAAGGTCCTCGGAAGCTAATGTCACTTGTAGACAATGAACAATGTCCTTATAGAAGAGCATGATTTTGGAATGTAGAGGCAATGACTTCATGTGGACTGACGGCTGTCAGCCAATGGAATCGCAGGATGGCTTTCTAAAAGTATTCTTTTAGCTAGTTTTAGATAGAGAAAAGGTATAAAACTTGACCCCTTTGGGAGGAGCTCTGCTGGCTTGTTCCTGAATCCTGAGAGCGTTCGATGCTGACGGACCTTTGACTCACGTAAGGGAAATGAACTTATGCTTTTCCTTTTAAGTTCCTATTTAGTTTAGACAGGGAAATAGGGTTTTAGGGAATGAGATTTCAATTGCTTTAATACTTTACATGCTGATTTGATTTGAACTGACAGTCTAATGTGCCTTTACTTAATAAAAATGATTGCTTAATAAATGCTAATAAAATATTTAAATGCTCTTTACTTGATAATAAAGTTAATAAAATAGATTTTGAAATGACAAGCTGGTCTTGATTATTTTAAAAGTCTAGTTACCATTAGTTAATCCATTGCCTAGGTGACTTAATTAAATGTACATTTCTATTACAATGACAATGATAAACTGCAGTTGTATATAAATATAAATAGTCTTGTGAATAGTTCCGATTAATTAGGTCACATGATTCAGTTGGTCAATTCTTGTCTCAGTCATATATGGGCCTTGAGATGAAATTATGATTTATGGTGAGTATTTTGGTGTAGTGAAGTGTTTATGAGACAGAATGTCTTTAGGCCCGCTGGATCAATTCTCTGGTAGCAGAGGGTGGTTACTATGGTAACTGACATGTTACATGGTAATTACATAGGATACATGTTTAACACATGTTAAGTTTGTTTAGTTGTTATATGTAGTCGAAAGGTTTTTTCCAGCAGTGTGAAAATTCCTGGTTAAGTTGCCGGCAGAGTAGTGTGACAGGTGAAGTTACACAGTTAATTTGTTCTGTTTCAAATGAGTGATATTGACATTTCACTAGTGTTGTGGACGTACAGCACAAGTTTAGGGACTCTAGGTATGACAGGTTGTATGTATAGTGAGGATTGCCTATGAAATCGTACCTTTGAGTATAGGGACTAGGAGCCCGTTTTAAAACTCGCTGTGAAAAGAGTAATAGGATTTTTCCAAGCTTGAGTGAAGGGTAAGGAAGAGTCGTCTATTCCTACTGGCGATTGTGGATTTCTATTGGTTGGTTAAAGTCCTGCCAAAGATCTCATGTATACATGGTCAGGGTTTTTCCGTTTGAATGTGTAAAAATGATTTTATGAAAATAGCGTTGTCTATTTCA
The DNA here is from genome assembly GCF_964263255.1 of Lissotriton vulgaris. NCBI lineage: Eukaryota > Metazoa > Chordata > Amphibia > Caudata > Salamandridae > Lissotriton > Lissotriton vulgaris. Next base: position 379,158,242 of record NC_141696.1, read on the forward strand.
CGAGAGTGTGTACTTGAATGATTGATAAAAACTATCACTTTGTTTAGCATAACAGACAAATGGTTTGTTTTTCTGTAGTTACTAACTGAATTTCATTGAAAAGAATTGTTTTAAAATTGCTCTGTGAAAATATTTTGTAAAGGAGGGGTGAGTTTGTGGAGCGGAGACAGCGAAGCTGCAGCAGCAGTATACGTCACAGGGTTCGCGCTGCGATTGGTTGACATACGTTATATTATGTTACTGGCATTTATTATGCGCACAGCTGCTCCAGCGAAGGAGCGTCCCGGCGCCTGACAAGGAAGCCACACAACATAACTGAAAAGATGGAAGTTAAGAAGGGAGAGGACTATGGGAACAGTAGAGTCTTGACAGCCCTACGGAATGAGAGCAGGTCAACAAGGGTCCGAATTTCAAATGGAAGGGCATTCCACAGAGCAGCAGCACGCACCCGAAAGGAGCACCCCCCAGCTCGGCTGCGTTTGAAACGTGGAACTGCTGCTAATTCGCGGTCCGAAGAACGTAGGGAACGACCCGGAATGTAGGGACACAGAAGATTATGAAGAATCTGAGCGGAGGTACCTTTTAAGATTTTAAAGGACATGCACAGTACTTTAAAGTGAATCCTCTGCCTGATGGGTAACCAATGGAGAGCACGCAAGGTTTGAGACACAGGACAAAACCTAGGAAGGCCTACAACTGCTCTGGCGGCTGCATTTTGCACTCGCTGGAGGCGGGTGAGCTCGGCCTGATTTAACCCTATAAAAAGGGAGCTGGCATAATCAAGCCGAGACAGCACCGTCGCCTGAACCACAAGTTGACGGGTCGCGGCATCAAAAAATTTGAGTGCAGGTCTCAAGTTACGCAAAATGCCAAAGCAGCAGGCCGCAATCCTTTTGGTGTGGCATGCAAAACTAAGAGTAGGGTCCAACCACACCCCCAGATTTTTTATCTCAGAAACCGGAGTGGGGGTGGAACCCAACTCCGGGGGCCACCAAGTGTTGCCCCAAAGTTCCGTCTGTTTGCCAAAGACCATAATCTCTGTTTTTTTGGCATTCAGTTGGAGACAGTTGGACGGCATCCAACTGGCCACCGCCCGTAGTCCGTCCCGGAAACTTGGGGCCTCCACCTCAGAATCCCAGCTGATCGTGACCGCTAGCTGAGTATCGTCCGCGTATGACACCATGGTCATACCGCAGTGCTTTACGACCTCAGCCAGCGGCCTCACGTACAGATTGAACAACGTGGGGCTCAGCGAGGAACCCTGCGGGACCCCAAGCGTCAGAGGATGGAATTTGGACTGATGGGGCGGGACAGCCACACAGAAAGAACGGTCCGCCAGAAACGATCGAAACCACTGCAATGCAGTGCCCGTCACGCCTGCCTCCTCAAGGCACTGCAAGAGGATCCCATGCGAGACAGTGTCAAAGGCGGCGCTCAGATCTAATAAAACAAGCGCCGCCGTTTGACCCGCATCGAGCACCGCCCGCAAATGCTCCACCATGAATAGGAGTGCTGTCTCCGTGCTGTGGCCAGCTCGAAAACCATTCTGTGTAACATCCAGAATGTTGGTGCGCGAAAGATGGTCAGAAAGTGAGGTTCCGTGACAATTGTAAGTGGTGTTTTCGACTCGCACGAATATGGTCGAGTCTGGTATCTATGAACCGCAAATGACGAGTTTAGTAAGTGTGCGCAGTTTCGCTGTGCTAACTTAAACCGTTCGTTTGTTATATGGGTTTTTCATCTGTACCCACGGGTTCCATCTTAGATACGGCATCCATTTTGTCTCTTGCCCTCAAGTAGCCAGCGAACGGACGCTGTCCGCTTCGCGACCCTGGGACTCCCAAGATATTGGCGGAAGACACATGTTCTTTGAAAGTGTCTTTATGACGAGGGGGTTGCTGCTGTAAGGCAGATGGCGCCGCTCGAGGCTCATCTTGCCGCACGGGCTTATTGTCTCAGCCGTGCATCTCATTAGGCACGTCCCTTTGATGCCTGTATCTCGTGTTTCTCGATACCTCCCCTTTTACACCCTTTCCGATCTCCCCACTGTCTCCGTCTTCCTCTGCACCTGTCTTCGTTCCTATTTCGATCTACTTTACTGCTGATTGGAATTTGCTAATGGTGGGAAGATGGGTTTTTACAGTTGGGAACCGCCAAATGTTTCCGCACTTATGTTCCGGACCTTGTATGTTTCAAAGTGACCAAAGCGACCCCTCTGGGAGCTAAATGTGGGAACCGGGTTGTAAACTTTTGTGTATCATGTTATCCTATGGGTAAAAACTGTATAAAAGGAGCGATCCACAGAACCAATTTGAAGCAGTCTCCCCGAACTACACTCGATGTACTTCCTGTGACTTCTGTGTTCCCTGCAGCAAATAAACCTCGACTCTTTGACGCCGAAGGAAGTGTCCCGTGTCTCTGTGACTTGTACGCCGGAGCAGGTTACCCACGAAGGTTTCAGGTGTTGTGCCCTGGCACCGCTGGGTCCAAAAGAACCCAGTCCTTCAGTTGGCGCCCAACGTGGGGCTGCATCAGTGGTACCGGTCCAAGCCCGACGATCGTGAGGAACTTCGTGTGAAATCTCCGAGGGAAGGTGCACTCCGCTTCATCGATCCTGTTGTCGAAATAAGTGGCCCGAAGACTTTTCCCGCGAAGATTCCCGCCTCCTGACGGCTGCGACGGACTGCTGCCCTGACTGTAGACCTGTTTTGGCGCTTGGCGTAGACCTTGGTATAGCGAGACGATTGACGGGCCTTCCTGAGGACGCCATTGATCTTTGAGTTAAGTATTTTGTGGGTCGCTCCCAGAGTTCTTGGTTGTTGACACTTTAGCGAGTGTCTTTGTTGTTCACGCTGTGTGAGTGTTTTTGTCGGTGACACTTTGCTAGCGTACTTTGTTGTTGTATTGTTTGACGACTGCAGCCGCCAAAAACCGAGGGTTTTGTTCTTTGCTGGGACTTGGTAAATCCCGTAACCCTTGAAGTTTGTGAAACTCGGCTAGTGTGCAAGATGCCTGGTCGCAGTACTTTGTTCAGTTGTTTCAGACCTTGTGGTGCGGATTCCCTGCTGGAGGATTCGTGTCCGATACCTCCGGTTGGAACTCCTACTTATGACTTATATAGCAAACATGGGCTAGGCCCGATTGCTTTTAACGATTATTGGATTAAATATACAAAGAAAGACGGCGATCTTCGTTGGCCACCTCACGGTAGCTTCGAGGCGTCGATCTTAGATAATTTAGAAATAAAGTTGTTCGAACGTAAATCAAGGCCGGCCATGTTTGATGCCTTTCGGTTGTGGCGCAAAGAAGCCCGACAGAAAGAAATCAGACAGAATAAACGTAGTCAGCGAGATACTGTTGCTACTATAGTGAAGAAAGCTGAGCAGTTTCAGCGTGATAAGGAGGATAAGGATAAGGAAGTGTTTGAGAGATTACAGCGTATGTCCATAGATAAATGCTATCCTGTTTTGCCTACGGAGTCGGATAAGAAGGAAGAGGCAGTTGAGGATCCTTTAATGTCCTATCTTATGAAGTCGCCACCTCCGTACGTACAGGGTACCGCAGCTCCTGTGGTCCCTGCCGTACCTGTTCTTCCACCTATTATTCCTCCACCAGTTCCTCAACCTGCACCCGCTCTTCCGACTGTTCCTGCTCCTTTGATTGTTTCTATTCCTACTGCTCCTCCGCTTCCACATACTCCTGCTCCCGCTACTGCTCCTGTGTTGTTAACCCCTGCTGTTGCTACTGTCTCTACTCCTTCTCTTGTTAGTCCTGTATCTTACTCTTCTCCTTCTACTCGTCATCGTAATTCTCCCCTTGCGACAAACTTCTTTCAGTCGCTCGGACCTGTTTTTGGGTCTGCTGGTTCTGATGGTCCTCAGAGACGTAGTCAGCTTCCTGGTAACAGAGAACGTGTTGCACTATATAATATGGCGATGGGTTGGATGGTAAACCCTCTTAGAAATCCACCTCGTGTTGTCCTTGAAACGTTTAATCAATTCAACATACCAACTCAGAGATATGTGTTTGACGAAATGTGCAAGTTCTTATATGATCAGATAGTGGCCAATGCGCCTGACGAGGTGCTGACCGCCCTGTCTGAACTTCGGCTTCAGTTCGCAACTGGACTGATAGTCGATACTAATGTCCGACGTGCTATTGAGCGGTTGCTATCTCTTCGTCCCGCTCCTATTCCTCATGCATTGTTCGTTGAGGACATTGAACAACAAGACGAGTCTGGCCAATATCCTATGCGTGAAGTTCCGCCGGTTTGGATACCAGCTGATAATACTGGTGCCCAGCCAGTAGCGGCGCATTTCCAGAGAGTGTGGATACACCTCCCATGGAAACGATCGGAAGTGCTTCAGGTGAAACAATCTTTGCCCGATCCTCGTAAAAATCCTACTGGGTATTATAAGGAATTATCGCAGCTCGTAGATGCTACGGTAATGAATCTTGCTGATATCGATATGTTGTTTGGCAACGTCGTACCGCAACCGGTATGGGCTAAGATTCGTCACCAAGATCACGCAAATGAATTAGGTGGTGATTGGGCTGCCATTACAGCGGCAGACGCTGGACAAGTGGCTGCTACTAAACCCGATCAATTGATTACTGATCTTCCTCAGCGGATAATAACATTGATGAAAACGCTTATGCCAGCTATGAGGGTAAATTGGGACAAGCTGTCCGCTTGCAAGCAGAAGAAAGATGAGAGTGTTTCAGACTTCTTTACGAGGTTCGAGGAAGCATTCGTTGATCATAGTGGACAGGATATGGGTACTGAGGGTGGACAGAGGTTGTTTGTGGATAAATTCGTGTCGAACTTGTTGCCCGATCTAAGCAATAAATTAAAGAATTCAGAAAGTGCGTGGGCCGTTTCTACCTCAGCTCAGATATTGGCTACGGCACAATATTACGAGAATAGAGAGAAAGAAGAAAATGACCGTGCTGATAAAAAGACGAAAGAGCTAAAAACTAAAGTGTTGTTACAACAAGCGTATCCGCCGCGTTCTAATCAGAATGCGCCTCAGCAGAATAGATCACAGTCGCAATCGAATCGATCGCAGCCGCGTAATGATTCCTCTTTCCAAAGATCTTCATTAGGGTACAATCAATGTGCTTATTGTAGACAGGAGGGACACATTAAATTCAATTGTCCTGCTTTAAATGAACGTACTTGTGGTAACTCGTCTAAAGGAGGCCGTGGTGGTTCACAGCACGCATCACGTGGTAGAGGTCGTGGTGCTCAGAATGATCGCTCTGACCATTCATCAAATTCTAATAACTGTTTCGATCAACGTGGATCATCGCAAGGACGATCTGCGCAGTACAATGTAGATGACTATTACGTCGATCAGGGAACTGACGATAGTAATTACTAGGACAGCCAAAGACAAGGAGAGGGAGTGTTATCAGTTCCGGTTGATCAGAGAGGGCCTTACGTCGCAGTTGCTACATCGGGCGTCGTTGAGCCTTTTCTGTTGGACACTGGTGCAGCGAAAAGTTCTATCATGCATTCGAAACTCCCTGGCGCACCTTTGTCTGGCTTAACAAATGTTTCCGTTGGATTCTCTGGCGCCCCCGTTAGCAATCCAGTTTCGCGCCCTTTGCCCCTTAAAATTGGGCCTCGTGAGCTTGAAGCTCCGTTGATTTTGACTACTGGTTGTGGCGAAAATCTTTTGGATCTGGATTTGCTTAAACGTTTGTATGCAACTTTGTATTGTTCTCCTGAGGGTGTAAAGCTTACGTTAGGAGAGAGGGTAGTCTCTCCCATGTATTTGTCCCTCGATAAGCTTCCACCGGAATTGGATTCTCTTCCTGCGTCTTTGTGGGCGACGGGTCCCAATGATGTGGGCCTACTTGATATCTCCCCTTATGTTGTTCAGTTGAAGTCTAATGTGCGATTGCCACGTATTCCCCAGTACCGTATCTCCCTTGATGGTGAACGAGCTTTGTTAGCGATCATCTATGATTTGATCGAGAAAGATGTTATTGAAGAAACTCGGGGAAACGTGTGCAATAGCCCTGTACTGCCCATTCTTAAACGTACTGATCCTACCAAACCGCCTGTTTATCGTTTTGTTATCGATTTACGGGAGGTAAATAAAATTGTGGTTCCTCAATTCCCTGTTGTGCCTGACATCACGGCGCTACTGACTCTGATTCCAGCTACTGCTTCATGGTTTTCGGTGATTGATTTGAAAAATGCATTTTTCAGCATCCCGATTGCCGAAGAGAGCAGGGACCTTTTCGGTTTCTCTCTTGGTGGACGTAGCTTCCGGTTCAAACGCGCTCCTCAGGGCTACTGTGAAAGTCCATCGATTTACAGTCAAGCCTTGAAGGGTCAACTGGATGCGTTTAGGTTGCCGGTTGGTGCGGCTTTAATCCAATACGTCGACGACTTATTGGTGGCTGCTGATACTCAGGACATTTGCAAAATTGCTACAGTGTCGTTGCTGCAACATCTCTGTGAGTTGAATCACAAGGTGTCACCTTCTAAACTCCAATATTGTTGTCAAGAAGTTACCTATCTAGGTCACTTATTGTCAAAGGAGGGAAGGAGATTGACCCCAGAGAGAATTGCAGCGATTGCGCGAATGGCTGTGCCACAAACCCAAAGAGATGTGCGTGCCTTTCTAGGTATCACGTCGTACTGTAGGCAGTGGATTCCTAATTTTTCATTGCTAGCGAAACCATTGGTGGCTCTTACGTGCAAGGATGTTTCAACTCCTTTACCATGGACGGAAGAATGTCAGAACAGTTTTTCTGAATTACGTGATTCATTGTGTTCGGCTCCTGTGTTAGGTACCCCTGATTACAGCAAACCGTTCACGTTATATGTTCACGAGAGGGAAGGTTGTGCTTTGAGTGTCTTAACGCAACCTTTTGGTGGTAAGCAACGTCCATGTGCATATTTTTCCTCGACCTTAGACCCGGTAGCTAGAGCATTGCCGAGTTGTTTGAAAGCAACTGCGGCAGCTGCGGTCTCCATCCGACAATCAGCAGGATTGGTCATGGATAATATGCTTACAGTGATGGTTCCGCACGCAGTCGATACTCTTTTGAATCGCACGAAAACTCAGCACTTGACGAGTGCGAGGTTGTCTGGGTACGAATTGACGCTCTTGGCAAGCCACATTCAGATAAAACGTTGTAATGTCCTAAATCCGGCAACTTTGTTACCAATTAGTGCAGAGTCAGATGAAGTAGCAGAACATGACTGTTACTTGCGGACAGAAGAGGAAACAAAAGGTCGTGTGGACCTTAAAAACACCCCATTGGAAGACCCGGATGGCACTCTGTATGTGGATGGGTCATGTTTTAAGCTACCGAATGGCGATGTGACTACTGCTTATGCTGTTGTAACGTTGAATACTGTTGTTGAGACTGCGAGATTGAATCAGAATTCTGCCCAAGCTGCAGAACTGATTGCTCTCACTAGAGCATGTGTATTAGCAAAAGGTAAACGTGTGAATGTGTACACCGATAGCCAGTACGCTTTCGGTGTAGCGCATAGTTTCGGACGATTGTGGCGAGAACGTGGTTTCTTGACGTCGCATGGCACGAAAATACAGCATGGCCAGCTTGTGAACGATCTTTTGGATGCATTGACTTTGCCTGCACAAGTTGAAATTGTTAAGTGTAGTGCGCATCGTAAAGTAACGGATGATGTTGGTCGTGGTAACGCGTTTGCAGATGAGATTGCTAAGGAGACTGCCCGGAACTTTAGCACTCGAATGTATGTGACGAGTTCGGTTAGGTGGCCTGCAGAATCGAGTATGTGTGAAAATACCATAGAGAGCGTGAAAGCAATTCAGAATGAGGCCACCGACACTGAAAAGATGAAGTGGAAAGAAAGTACGGGAAAGTTGGATGCGAATGGTTGCTGGATTGATTTGTCGGATCAGAAAAGATGGATGTTACCGGATGCGTATGTGCTGGCCGTTGTGACAATGGCACATGGGTTAGCACATATTAGCGCGAAAGGCATTTGCAAGTTGCTGGCTGATGTGTGGAAGAATGATGGCATTACAAAGTGTGCTGAACGTCTGGTGAAGAATTGTATGGTGTGTATAATGTACAATCCTGGCAAAGGAACCCCAACTCCCCCTGGCAGTTTTGCTCCTCCTTCGTATCCCTTTGAGGTGATCCAATTGGACTTCATCCATATGGAGCGATGCAATAACCTGAAATATGTTTTGGTTGTGGTTTGCGCATTCTCCCGATGGATCGAGGCCTATCCCCTCAAAGACAATACTGCTTTGTCTACTGCGAAAATCCTACTGAAGGAATACTTTCCTCAGTATGGAATGCCTAGAGTCGTGTGGTCAGATAACGGAAGTGAGTTTGTTGGAAGTGTGATGAAGAGTGTGTGTAAGGGCCTTGGAATTAATCAAAAATTCCATAGCGCCAATCATCCCCAGTCAGCTGGATTGGTTGAGGGGTACAATGGCACCCTTAAACTAAAACTAGCGAAGATTCAGGCTACGACTGGACTTTCGTGGCCTGATGCTTTGCCTCTAGCATTACTGTCAACTAGGGCGACTGTACACTCCCGAATAGGGCTTAGTCCCTATGAAATAGTGTTCGGCCGTCCTGCGAATGTGTGGGGGGTTCCTAGGCCAGGAATATTCTCTGATCTTGAGTATCCGATGTTGATTGACTACTTACATGACTTGACTGCTAAACTGAGGTTAATTCACCAACAGGTTTACGACGCCTTGCCGACGCAGACGGAGGGTCCAGGCCACCAGCTCCAGCCCGGAGACTGGGTGGTTACTCGTAACTTCTCACGCAAGACCAATCTGGACCCCCGATTCACCGGACCTTACCAGGTACTCCTGGCCACGAGGACTGCCGTTCGTCTTGAGGGGCGGAAAAATTGGGTACATGCTACCCATTGTAAGCGAGTCCCTATTCCTTTGTCGGCAGACCCGTGGGTAAGGAAAGGCATTGCGTCAACAGAAACAGAAACATTGCCGGCGCTTGTACCTTTTAGCGACGCACAGCTTGTTGGAGAACCCTCAGCGCAGCAGAAAGCCACTGTTGAACACTTGTCAGCAAAAGACTCAAGACCAGATCAACCAACTGATCAGCAGGACGCTGTCTCTTCAACGGATCCTTTGTTCGACGAGCAGACACGTCCCGGGAAACATCGATATTCTTTGCGATCTCACACTAAGGACAAATAAAATTTTCTTGCTTTGCTGAAATTGACAACTGCAATATCCTCGTTTCCCATGATCAATTTTGAACATTCGTATCATTGAAAATTTTTTATACATATATCAAGCTTCTTCCTTGTATCTTTTTCCTTCCACAGCTGAGAAAAACATTGTGCTAATATATATACATATTGTGTATTGAGGGCCGTAGGGCCGCGCGCGTACTTCCTTCTGGACAGTAGGTCTTGACGCTAGGTTAAAGGCCGTCGGTTCCTGGGAACTCCTGGGGATTGACTATTGCTGCACAGAACGAAGTGCGTCAAGAAACGTTGCGGACGGTCGTAGGGAATGGCATTTTCGAAGCTGAATGATTTGGAAGGAGCTCAGGCGTATAGAGTCAAGCTGCAGCAACTCAGTCGTACCAAATGTTTTATATTTCAATTGTTTGTATTGTTTCTGACTGCTTCTGCATTTTTGACGGGTTGGGTGTATTATACTATGTCTTACTTCTTACTTGCTACCCCTACTCCTACTCCTTACCCTAACCTTACTTCTACTGCTTCTCCTCATTCCTTTCATATGTTACCGGAACACGAGCAGGCTAGACGTGTAGAATTCCGCAACAATTCCTTTATTCAGCTCCTCCATCAGCATCAGTTAGTGGTTAACACTACTAATTGTTGGGTATGTGGGTTGATGCCACATACTACGGGTAAGGGAATTCCATATCTGGTATTACCGTATAGTTCCCAAGGGTCAGCTCGAGCATTCCAAACAATGTTTCGAAGCGCACTGGGTTTCCACCCCACTCAAGAACAACGTTCCCCCTACTCTGGTCCTACCTCGTATCAGAGGCTGCTATCAATGGCAATAGAGGATATGGAAGATGAGATCCATGATCCTTTTCTTATCCCTAAAGAAGAGGTACAAGCCTATAGGGTACTAAGCAGAGGGGAATATAGTATGTTCACTAGTGAAAAGCAGCTTAAAAGCTCGCCTCCAATATGGGTCGTACCCCACACTGGTAATCTTTGTCTTATGGGTCGTGGCTCGCACGCCCCACTTGGAGCAAGTGCTTGCACTGAAAGTTACGTTCTGCCAATGTTCTCGTCCCCTGTGTTTCTGGCTGCCAAGGGTACCTACTTTATCTGTTATGATTGTGCATACACATGGTTGCCCGCAGACTTCATGGGCTCATGTTTCATTGCAAATCTGTTGCCTCCGACGTTCACTGTAGATGCCGATTATCATAAGACTAGAGTTGTACGAGGCGTAATTAGCGAAGAGGATACTGCCGGTCAAGAGGCAGGAGACTTTTTCAAGGGTTTCCTCCCGTTTTGGGGACCTATGGTTAATAGTAGGAACCTGAGACAGTTGACTCGAGTGGTAGAATCGACAGCTAATATTACTGCCAGTGCCCTTGGTAATATCACCACAGAACTTCAGGCGGAGAGACTTATGACGTTACAAAACCGTATGGTTTTAGATGTCGTCTTAGCAGATCGCGGTGGGGTATGTAAGGTGATCCATTCGAGCTGCTGCATTTTCATTCCAGATAATGCTCCTACTGTCTATCAAGCCATTTCGAAGTTGCATAAGATCTCCGAATCCATACACGTGGATGTAGGGGATTGGACGCTACTTGGGTGGTTTTGGGGCCTGATGTCGACTTGGGGTTGGAAGATTCTGATGATCATCGGGGTTGTGGTAGTGTTCCTGTTCACGTGTTGCCTTTGCGTGCAGTGTGGTCCTGCCTTATGTGGCCTCTGTGCTACAACGTGTATGAGACAACCATCTGTTACCAAGGGGACTCGGTTGGACAGAGCTATGCTACAACAACATCTCGATGGTCTGATGAATATCGAATATGATTCCGACTAGTGCTTGCCTACATGAGGGCAAAAGGAGCGTCTGAGGTTCCGTGACAATTGTAAGTGGTGTTTTCGACTCGCACGAATATGGTCGAGTCTGGTATCTATGAACCGCAAATGACGAGTTTAGTAAGTGTGCGCAGTTTCGCTGTGCTAACTTAAACCGTTCGTTTGTTATATGGGTTTTTCATCTGTACCCACGGGTTCCATCTTAGATACGGCATCCATTTTGTCTCTTGCCCTCAAGTAGCCAGCGAACGGACGCTGTCCGCTTCGCGACCCTGGGACTCCCAAGATATTGGCGGAAGACACATGTTCTTTGAAAGTGTCTTTATGACGAGGGGGTTGCTGCTGTAAGGCAGATGGCGCCGCTCGAGGCTCATCTTGCCGCACGGGCTTATTGTCTCAGCCGTGCATCTCATTAGGCACGTCCCTTTGATGCCTGTATCTCGTGTTTCTCGATACCTCCCCTTTTACACCCTTTCCGATCTCCCCACTGTCTCCGTCTTCCTCTGCACCTGTCTTCGTTCCTATTTCGATCTACTTTACTGCTGATTGGAATTTGCTAATGGTGGGAAGATGGGTTTTTACAGTTGGGAACCGCCAAATGTTTCCGCACTTATGTTCCGGACCTTGTATGTTTCAAAGTGACCAAAGCGACCCCTCTGGGAGCTAAATGTGGGAACCGGGTTGTAAACTTTTGTGTATCATGTTATCCTATGGGTAAAAACTGTATAAAAGGAGCGATCCACAGAACCAATTTGAAGCAGTCTCCCCGAACTACACTCGATGTACTTCCTGTGACTTCTGTGTTCCCTGCAGCAAATAAACCTCGACTCTTTGACGCCGAAGGAAGTGTCCCGTGTCTCTGTGACTTGTACGCCGGAGCAGGTTACCCACGAAGGTTTCAGGTGTTGTGCCCTGGCACCGCTGGGTCCAAAAGAACCCAGTCCTTCAAAAGGGTGATGTTGACATATGCCTCCACGACTTTAGCTGGCCACGGGAGAAGCGAGATCGGGCGATAATTCTCCGGTTTACTGGGATCAAGAGATGGCTTCTTCAAAATGGGCATTACTACTGCCTGCTTCCACTTCGAAGGTACCAGGCCAGACGTGAGCGAGATATTAATCAGATCGCAGACTGGATTAGAGGGTGTCAGGTCTCTAAACATTGCTGGCTTGAGCGGGTCTGCCGGAGACCCTGACTTAACTTGAAGGGCAAGAGTCTTAAAAATCTCCGGTGTCAGACAGGGGAAAGAATTTAACACCACCTGTCTGGGGAGACCATGCAGCCCGGCGCCTGTATGCACGACCGTGGGAAAGGCTCTATAGATGGTGTGAACCTTCTCCAGGAAAAAGGCCGCCAGCGTTTCACAATGAGTGTTGGAGCCAATAACGTCCACAGAGGGCTTTTTAGCCACAAGGTCCTTGAGAGCTTTAAAAATGGTTTTGGATGGATTTAGGCTGTTGCGGAATTCCAGGACATAAAATGCGGCCCGGGCTCTGCAGACAGCTCGGTGATAAGACTTGACGGTAGCCATATAAAAGGCTTTTTTGCTGTTATCATAAGTTTTCCGCCAGTCTCTCTCTGCGCGTCTGCAAGAGCTTTTCAACGCAGGCAGTGTACCATCATATCAAGGACTTGGATCACGCGGTCCACACTTACTGGATGTCATTGGAATAAGGGAATCAAGGGCTCTGGTTACCCATTCGCAAAAGCGGTCATAGCCAGATTCCACATTCTCCACTGGGCCCAATGGGTCTTCGGAAAGAAGACGGTGGAGGTCTTCCAGCTTTAATTTACTCCAACGCCGTCTGAGCAGGACTCGCGTCAAGGGCTTAAAAGGAGACTCTGGCAGTGGACATTGGCTAGTCACCAGCGAGTGGTCTGTCCAAGACATAGGAAGAGGAGAGGCCACCTTTACCTCTGCTAAGTTTGAAAAAAAGGGGTCCAAAATGTGACCAGCGACATGGGTGGGATCCGAGACCAATTGAAACAATTGGAGGGCCTCAAGGTCAGCCACAATACCACTCACTGAAGGCAGAGCCAAGGTGTCAAAATGGAGATTCAGGTCTCCTAGAATAGAAAAGTTGGCGCACCCTACTGCCAGTGAACTAATGGCATCAGGGAGAGCCTCCCTAAATGCCACATCACTGCCCGGTGGACGATAGATTAACAGTCCTGAGAAAGTAAAATGGGGTGTAACAGAAACCTTAAACAAGGCACTTTCACAGCCCACAATATTTTTTGGACTCTCCAATCGCAAGGGTAGCAAGATTTGACGGCAAGCGCAATTCCGCCGCCCCTAGAAGTGCGATTGAACGTATAAGTTGAGTACCCAGATGGAAAAGCCAGATTAAGAACAGCTGTGTCAGAGTCCTGAAGCCAAGTCTCTGTCAGACAGAAAATATCGGGAAGCTCCTTTCCAATGAGGTCGGCTGTATCCTGGTAGTGTTTAACCAACGACCTCACATTCAGGTTCCAGATGGTAATATAGTGCGAGGAATGTTTACTACCGGCGGCTGACTTCGCTCCAACACCGCCCAAGAGGGCGGGGGCTTCAAGCCGCCACCTACCACATGCACACTGATGGGGGCCACACAAGGGATTAACGCGAGCCATATCGCATAGTGGCAGACAATGACTGATGGACACAAGGGCTTCCCTGGTATAGCTAAGCATAGTGCACCGTCTGCCGTCGGACAGAGTCACCACCGGACCAACGCGACCGTGCGCGGACGGGCGCAGACGGGCAGGACTCTGGCACGACTCAGGCTAAGCGAAGGCGCCACCGCTGCGCGTTACCGCTGCGCTAAGCGGGGAGCTTTAAATAGATGTCCCACAGTATCTCCTGCGCACTAGAGCGCTTGCCAGTAGTAGCGCCTAAACACACCACCACTCCGCTCCAAGATGGCGGCCCAAAAGAAAACGAAACCCTCCCAGGAACCGGACCCACTCAAGCGGCGGTGTAAAGCCAATTATAGTGCAGGTAAGGGGCATCTAAAAACAAGGAATAAGAACCAAATAGAAACACAAATGGCAAACAGGAATTTTTAAAAGAGCAATCAGCAGTAAAAAGCGCGAAGCGCTTGAGCAGCGTAACGCTACCTTGTCAGGGCGAGCTCTGAGGCGACTTGCCTTAAATAGATGTCCCACAGTATCTCCTGCGCACTAGAGTGCTTGCCAGTAGTAGCGCCTAAACACACCACCACTCCGCTCCAAGATGGCGGCCAAAAACAAAACAAATCCCTCCCAAAAACCGGACCCACTCAAGCGGCGGTGTAAAGCCAATTATAGTGCAGGTAAGGGGCATCTAAAAACAAGGAATAAGAACCAAATAGAAACACAAATGGCAAACAGGAATTTTTAAAAGAGCAATCAGCAGTAAAAAGCGCGAAGCGCTTGAGCAGCGTAACGCTACCTTGTCAGGGCGAGCTCTGAGGCGACTCGCCTTAAATAGATGTCCCACAGTGTCTCCTGCGCACTAGAGCGCTCGCCAGTAGTAGCGCCTAAACACACCACCACTCCGCTCCAAGATGGCGGCCAAAAACAAAACGAACCCCTCCCAGGAACCTGACCCACTCAAGCGGCGGTGTAAAGCCAATTATAGTGCAGGTAAGGGGCATCTAAAAACAAGGAATAACGTCACAGCAAGCGCACTGATTGGTTCATGTGACCAAAACGAGCTGTTAGCTGATTGGTTCTTTCTGAAAACAGTACTTCCATTGGTTGAGCAAGGTAGTGACGTGGCTTAACCTGATTGGCTTGTTGGTGAGTTTCGCGCACGGATTGGTCAGAGTAGCGGAACAACGAGGAAATACTTACGAACTTTTCTAAATTAAGCGGAATAGTTTTAAATCATAAGTTATTGGTACAATAAGGAGGAAAAGAAGCCTTCATGGTTTCAGAAATTAAAAAATGTATTTAACCCCGATAAGAAAATTGAAACGCGTGGTGGAAAATTACTTCATAAGTACAAAACACCCGCAGCATACATGGAAGGTGAATATGGTTATCATACTGTCTTTTGGTTTGAAGATGAGTTAGAGAAAGCGGATAAGAAGACTAAGGAATTGAAGACTAAAATTCTTCTACAGCAAGCTTATCCACCCCGTACTAATAGTCAGCGCGATTATCAGCAACCTCAGCAATATTCGAGAAACTCGCAAAGGAACGAGTTTTCTCAACAGCGTCTTCCGTATGGGCCTAACCAGGGTGCCTATTGCAGAGAAGAGGGTCGTTTTCAAGAATAGTTGTCCGGTTTTGTTGCAGCGTATGAATGGTGTTTCTATTGTTAGAGGTAGAGGTGCTCAACAAGTGCCTAGAGGTAGAGGTCGCGGACAGAACGTCCTTTCTTTGCCTCCACAGAACTCGATGAATAGTTTTGATCAACAGCAAGGTTCGTCTGGTAGGACAGCACAGTACTATATGGATGATTACTATGTTGAAGGTGAGGAAGTGAACGGTAATGATTGTTAGGACAGCCATGGACAGAGAGAAGGAGTTGTTTTAGTTCCAGTAGATCAGAGTGGACCTTATGTTGAGGTGATTACATCAGGTGTGTCAGCGCCTTTTCTGCTGGAAACTGGTGCTACAAAGAGTTCTATTATGCACTCTAAACTCCCTGGCGCACCTTTGTCTGGCGAAATGAATGTTTCGGTAGGTTTTTCTGGCGCCCCCGTTACTAATCCAATTTCTGCTCCATTGTCTCTTTCTGTTGGACCGCGTAAGATCGAAGCACCCCTTCTATTGACTAACGGTTGTAATGAGAATCTGTTGGGTTTGGATTTATTGAAGAGATTGTATGCGACACTGTATTGTTCTCCGTCAGGAGTTCATCTTACCTTGGGTGAGAGAGTGATCTCTCCGATGTATCTGTCGAAGGATAGTATTCCATCTGAATTGTCTTCTTTACCGGATTCATTATGGGCTATTGGTCCGAATGATGAGGGCTTATTGGACATTCCTCCATATGTTGTGACGCTTAAGGCGAATGCTAAGTTACCACGCATTCCACAATACCGCATCTCGAGTGATGGTGAGCGTGCACTTTTAGCGATCATTTATGATTTGATCGACAGAGGTGTTATTGAGGAAACGAGAGGTAATGTGTGTAATAGTCCTGTTTTGCCTGTCTTGAAGAGAACTGATTCTTCACAACCTCCTGTATACAGGTTTGTCATTGATCTTCGCGAAGTGAACAGGATTGTTGTTCCCCAATTTCCCGTTGTGCCTGATATTACTGCCTTGTTGACTTTGATTCCGGCTACAGCCACATGGTTTTCGGTGATAGACTTGAAGAATGCTTTCTTCAGTATCCCGATTGCCATAGAGAGTAGGGATATCTTTGGCTTCTCTTTAGGAGGACGAAGCTTCCGCTTTAAGCGCGCTCCTCAAGGCTATTGCGAGAGTCCATCGATCTATAGCCAAGCTTTGAAAACACAACTGGATTTGTTGGTTTTACCTGATGGTGCAGCCCTTATTCAGTATGTTGATGACTTGTTAGTTGCAGCTGATACTGAAGAGATTTGTAAGGAAGCCACTTTGTCATTACAGCGCCACTTGTCTGATTGTCAGCATAAAGTTTCTCTCTCCAAGTTACAATATTGTCGACAAGAAGTAACCTACTTAGGTCACCTCTTATCTAAGGAGGGAAGGAAACTGACCCCAGAGAGAATTCAAGCTATTGTGAAAATAAGTGTTCCTAAGACGCAGAGAGAAGTGTGTGCCTTTTTGGGTATTACGTCGTACTGTAGACAGTGGATCCCTAATTTTTCTTTGCTAGCGAAGCCTTTGATAGCACTTACTGTTAAGGATATTCCAAATCCTATTCCTTTGACTGACGAATGTCAGAAGAGCTTTTCAGAATTACGCAATGCGTTGTGTTCGGCTCCTGTGTTGGGTACTCCCGACTACAGTAAACCTTTCACACTTTATGTCCACGAGAGAGAGGGATGTGTATTGTCAGTTTTGGCTCAGCAGTTTGGAGATAAACAGCGTCCATGTGCATACTTTTCGTCGATTTTAGATCCTCTAGCTAGAGCATTGCCGAGTTGCTTGAGAGCCACAGCGGCAGCGGCTGTTTCAATTCGACAATCTGCTGGTTTAGTTATGGACAATACATTAGTGGTTATGGTTCCACATGCAGTGGATACCTTGTTGAACCGTACGAAGACACAGCATTTAACTAGTGCTCGGTTGTCGGGTTACGAGTTGACATTGTTAGCGAGTCATGTGCACATTAAACGATGCAATACGTTGAATCCAGCCACGTTGTTGCCAATTACAGTTGAGACAGATAGTGAACAACAGCATGACTGTTTTCTGAGAACTGAAGAAGAGACGAAAGGGAGAATAGATCTAAAAGATACTCCTCTTTCTGAGTGTGATGGTACTTTGTGGGTTGATGGTTTGTGCTTTAAGTTGCCGAATGGTGATACGACTGCGGCTTATGCTGTTACGACTTTGCATACGATTGTTGAAGCTGCACGTATCCCACATAATTCAGCACAAGCAGCAGAATTGATTGCACTTACGAGAGCATGTGTGTTGTCGAAAGGAATGAGAGTGACCATATATACTGATAGCCAATATGCCTTTGGCGTGGCTCATAGTTTTGGACGTTTGGGGAGTGAACGTGGATTTTTGACTTCGCATGGAGCTAAGATACAGCATGGTCAGTTGGTGAATGAGCTTCTTGAATCACTGACCTTGCCTTTACAAGTTGCAATTGTGAATTGCAGTGCCCATAAAAAGGTTACTGATGATGTTGGCCGTGGTAACGCATTTCTGGATGAAGTTGCGAAAGAAACTGCGAGAAATATGATGAGTCGAATGTACGTTGCGGGTCCGGCGAGATGGGTTCCAGAGAAGAGTATGTGTGAAGATACGCTTGAGAGTGTGAAATCCATTCAAGCTGAGCTACAGAGAAAGAGTTGAATGAATGGAGAGAAAGCAAGGGTAGATTGGATTCGAATGGTTGTTGGACTGAATTGTCAGAGCATCAGAGATGGGTGTTACCTGATGCGTATGTGCTTGCAGTGGTGACAATGGCCCATGGAATGGCTCATATCAGCGTGAAAGGGATTTGCAAGTTGTTAGCTCCAGTATGGCAAAATGCTGGAATTCCTAAGTGTGCAGAGAATGTGGTCAAGAATTGCATGGTGTGTCTGAAATACAATCCTGGTAGGGGAACCCCAACTCCAGCTGGTCATTTTGCTCCTCCTACGTATCCGTTCGAGGTATTGCAGCTAGATTTCATCCACATGGAAAGGTGCAACAATTTGAAATACGTACTCGTTGTTGTTTGTGCCTTTTCGAGATGGGTAGAAGCATACCCCTTAAAAGACAATACCGCCATATCCACAGCTAAAGCCCTTGTCAAAGAATTCTTCCCTAGATTTGGAATGCCGAGAATGGTCTGGAGTGATAATGGGAGTGAATTTGTGGGTCACGTGATGAAGAGAGTATGTGAAGGGCTAGGCATCCAACAAAAATTTCATGCTGCAAATCACCCCCAATCCGCTGGACTAGTAGAGTGCTACAATGACACACTAAAACTGAAATTGGCCAAGATCCAAGCGAGTTCTGGTCTTAAATGGCCTGACGCTCTGCCTTTGATTCAGAAAAGGGGGTGGTGATGAACAGAGTGTCTGAATTAAGCAGACCACTCTTACCCAGTCCAAAGATCAGGGCTTGATCCATCACCGTTTTTTAGCTCACTGCACCATCCCAGCTCAGAACTTGGCTATATGCAAATTAGTCTGACCCTGGCCCAGTGCATCATGGGAACAGAGCAGACCAAACTACCAAGCCAATTCTTATACTGGGAAGGAAACAAGCTACCGGGGACCGGTTTCTGGCATTTCAGCCGTCTTCGGCCCGGCTTGCTTGAATCCTGATGGTGCAATGAGCTAGGGACTCACATCTGAGTATACCCTTCCACGCTTATGGTGGACAAAAATGATTCAGAAAAGGGGATGGTGATGAACAGAGTGTCTGAATTAAGCAGACCACTCTTACCCAGTCCAAAGATCAGGGCTTGATCCATCACTGTTTTTTAGCTCACTGCACCATCCCAGCTCAGAACTTGGCTATATGCAAATTAGTCTGACCCTGGCCCAGTGCATCATGGGAACAGAGCAGACCAAACTACCAAGCCAATTCTTATACTGGGAAGGAAACAAGCTACCGGGGACCGGTTTCTGGCATTTCAGCCGTCTTCGGCCCGGCTTGCTTGAATCCTGATGGTGCAATGAGCTAGGGACTCACATCTGAGTATACCCTTCCACGCTTATGGTGGACAAAAATGATTCAGAAAAGGGGGTGGTGAGGAACAGAGTGTCTGAATTAAGCCGACCACTCTTACCCAGTCCAAAGATCAGGGCTTGATCCATCACCGTTTTTTAGCTCACTGCACCATCCCAGCTCAGAACTTGGCTATATGCAAATTAGTCTCCTATCAACAAGAATGACTGTGCACTCACGAGTGGGACTTAGTCCCTATGAAATTGTGTTTGGCCGTCCGGCCAACATATGGGGAGTGCCAAGGCCGAGAAAATTCAGTGAAATTGAACACTCTGTACTGCTTGATTATTTGTATGAATTGACGGCTAAATTGCGTGTTTTACACCAACAGGTGCACGATACTCTGCCTCAGGTCTCTGAAGCTCCAGGACATCCTATCGATCCTGGATCATGGGTGCTGGTGAAGAACTTCCAACGGACAAGGAATGACCAGCCCCGTTGGACCGGCCCTCACCTTGTCCTTCTCTCAACAAGATCAGTTGTTCGAGTGGAAGGGAAAAAGCACTGGATCCACGGCGTACATGTCAAGAGGGTCCCTTTGCCTCTACCGTACGACCAATGGGTCCAGGAGGGGTTCGCTGACTCTGAGACTGAGACTGTGCCTCGTTTTCTGCCTTTTAGCGATGCACGTGTAAATGGAACAATTTCTGAACGAGAAAGTGACAATATTTTGCAAGAAGCTGTGCCACCGTCAATTCGATTGAACACTACAGAGCCTGAACTCTTGTTTCAGAACCAGACAGTACCTGGAAAAAGCCGTTATAATTTGAGGCCGAGAACTATGGACAAATAAAAAATGAAGTCCTTATGATTTTATTTTACAGGTTAACTCTCCACCGAGGATCTACTCATTTTTGTTTTTCAAACCGCCATCCGGGTTCAGCTGTAGGGTCGCGGTGACAAGTCTTTGGAGTGCAAGCCAAAGACGTTAGGTCGACGGTTCTGGTTGGTCCAAGGGAGTTGCCCTGGACTGACAGAAGCATTCCTTAGCACGGAACACCCATCCTCCGCGAGCAGCACGATTAGAGGATGGATTTCTTCGAGTCAGAGAGACCTGTAAGGACAATAAGTTTTAAAAGCAAAATGCACAAATTGATTATTTGGAAAAGATTTTTAATATTGTGCTTATTTAAGCTATTGAGTTTAATCATGTTTCTAGTTGGATATGTTTTATTCTCTTTTCAAGTGACCTTTGCACCCACTACACAGCCCATACCTCCTTCTACTGTTTCCTCGCATTCTTTTCACCCTCTGCCTGAACACGAGTCCGCTAGAAGATTAGAATTTGTCAATAACTCCTTTGTTCAGTTTCTACACCAACACCAATTAGTAGTGAACACAACTAATTGTTGGGTGTGTGGTCTTATGCCACATACAACAGATAAGGGTATCCCATACTTGGTCTTACCATTTAGTTACAATGGTTCTTTGTGGGCGTTTCAGACGATGTTCATATATGCCATCGAACCATATCCCCCACGTTCCACGAGAAGTAATTAGAGTAACAAAGCATTGGTAGTAGGAATCACGAATATGAGCAGAACAATTGACTCGTATAGAACGATTTCTAGAGATGAGTTGCAAGTTTACACTAGATGGAATGTAACAGGATACGGAGTTACTCTGAGTGAGAACCAGCGAGCAAAGAGATCCTCCCCGATTTGGATTGTACCCCATCAGGGTCACCTATGTCTGCAAGGTAATGGCAAGAATCCCAGAGCTCAGTTAGGGAAAAGTATCTGCACTGAAACATATGTTTTTACGTCTCAGATTTCCCTTTCGTTTCTAGCAGCTAAGGGTACCTATTGCATCTGCCATGATAGAGCCTATACATGGTTGCCCCCTGATTTCTCGGGCACATGTTTTGTTCCGTTTCTGTTGCCTCCCACCTACACGGCTGCGGCAGATTACCATAAGACAAGGATAGTTAGAGGTGTCATCAGTAAAGAAGACACTGCAGGACAAGAATTTGGAGATTTTGTGAAGGGTTTCTGCCGTTTTGGGGACCTACGGTTAACAGCCGGAACGTAAGGCAATTAACAAGGGTGTTTGAATCCACTGTAGTTGAAACTGCTGGTGTCCTTAGTAATTTGACGGCTGAGCTCCAGTCGGATCGCCTTATGACCCTTCAGAACAAGGTCGCATTAGACGTCACACTTGCAGACCGAGGTGGGGGTATGTAAAGTGATCCAATCAAGTTGCTGCTTTTTCATCCCAGATAACGCTCCGACAGTTTACCAGGCCATTTCCAAACTGCATAAGATCTCTGAATCTATTCACGAGGATAAGGGAGACTGGTCATTGAAGGGATGGTTCTGGGAACTGATATCTGCCTGGGGATGGAAAATTCTGATAGTCATTGGGATGATCTTAGCCATTCTTTTTCTGTTCTGTTTGTGTGTGCAATGTGCTCCTGCAATATGTGGCCTCTGTGCTACATCGTTTGTAAGGAAACCTGTATCAAGAGACAAGCTAAGTAATAGGATGATGCTACAGCAACATCTCAATGACTTTATGAATATAGACCTGGACTCAGATTAGCGTGAGTATAGGTTATTGCCTATGTAAGGGCAAAAGGAGGGGCTGTGGTACTGAAAATTCTGGACCCGTGTTATAAACATCGTCGTATCATGCCGATTTTGGTGTCAGCAGACCGCAAATGACGAGTGTAGTGTGTCTGAGTGTTTTTCGCATGAATCGATCCAAGAGAACACTCTGTATTCAAGGATTTAGTTTGAACCCTCGGGTTCCATTTTGTGAACGGCAGCCATTTTGTGATTGCCCTCACACAGGCCAAATGACTAAGGCCAAAACGAGTCTGGAGGACACGTACACCTTTGCAGAATCCTCTGTGACCTGGGCAAGCTGACTCCACTGCCAGAAGCCAAACCTATTCGGCCAGTTCCTTTCCCAGTGGCCGAATGAGTTTAATATCAAGATGCAACATGTCATAAACCTTTCATCGCACACAAACCATGCCTAATCTTACACACACCTGTCCCTGTTTCTTTCTTTATGACTTGCTTTACGAGGAGGAGGTGCCCGTTTTTATTGGGGGTCCATCGATATCTGATGAGAAAACTAGGCCTTGTCGGGTAATTGATTGTGGGCTGGACAAACTGAAATATGGGCTTGTCATCATGACTCTGCTTTTCTTTGTAGTGAAAATATGTGAATGGTCAACTGTAAAATAAGGAATCTTTGCCTAAAGCATAATATTTTGTATAAAAGAGAAGGCTGGCTTTGTAAGACTGAGCAGTCTCCTGAGAACATACACCTTGTTGTACTTCTAGGATACCTGTTACTGGCTGCAGCCAATACATTCGATCTTTGACTTCACCTAGAAGACTCTGTGTTTCTGTAGTCTGAAACAGGAAGGACTCAAAGTCTTCGGGTGTGTTCCCTGGCACCGCTGGGTTCTTAAAAACCCAGTACTTCAGGTTATGCATTATCAGTTCTGATTCAGAGACATGGAAAAATGAGAAAGCCAATAGCTTACTTTTCAGCTGTTCTTGACCCTGTTGCAAAAGCATTGCCAGGTTGCTTAAAAGCAGTGGCTGCAACAAGTGTAAGCATTGAGCAAAGTGAAGGGATCATAATGGGGTTTCCTGTAAAAGTGTATGTACCTCATTCAGTTGAAACTCTTCTTACCAGAAAAAAACACAACACTTATCGAGTAACAGGTTGACCAAATATGAAAAAGTTATTCTGGGATCAGATAATGTTTCGATTGCTAGGTGCGTTAATCTTAACCCATCTACATTATTGCCTGATGGTGTTATTACTGAAATTAAAAATGAAACTGATGTTGATCATGAGTGCTTGGAGGTTTTAGAATACTGTACCAAACCTAGAAAAGACATAAAAGATGTGCCTTTACCAGAGTCAGACATTGTTTACTTTGTTGATGACTCCTGTCTAGGGAACAGATGGGGGCATTTTGAGAGCAGCATATTCAGTTTGCACAGTTGCAGAAGTAGTTGAAAGTTCAACTCTTGAAGGAATTCGTTCAGCTCAAGTGGCAGAATTAATTGCTTTAATTCGTGCATGTGAAAGAGCAAAGGGAAAAAAGGTTACCATAGTGACTGATAGTCAGTATGGATATGGCGTAGTCCATGACTATGGCCAGCTCTGGTCTCAAAGAGGTTATTTAACTTCTGCGGGAACACCGATCAGGAATGCAAAATTGATCAAAAGATTGATCAATGGCATTCAGTTACCTGAGAAAATTGCTGTTGTGAAATGTGAAGCTCATAATAAAGGTGAAGACTATATTACTAAAGGTAATTCTTTTGCAGATGAAATTGCACGTTATTGTGCGAAAAACAATTTTTCAATTAATCGGGAAAAAGACAATGATCACATTCTGAACTCTCTCATGCTAATATCTGTAGTTGAAACACGGCAGGGAGTAAAAGATCTACAAGATGAGGCAGATGATGAAGAGAAAAAGATATGGCTGAAAGAAGGTTGCAGACAGAGGGAGGAAGATGAGATTTGGGTTTACAAAGATGACAGACCAGTGATGCCAAATTGCATTATTGCTGACATGGCACGAATGTACCATGGTCCAGGGCATTTAGGAAGAGTCTCTATGATAAGAATGTTCAGGCAGACATGGTATAATCCAAAATTTAGGATTATTGCGGAGTCACTTTGCCAGAGATGTTTGATCTTCCAGCAAATCAATCCAAACAGGAAAACAGTTGTAAGCATGGGAACCATAGGACGGGAGGATGGTCCTTTTACCAGGTTGCAAATGGATTTCATTGACATGCCACCTCAAAATAAACTGAGATATGTCCTTGTGATTGTCTGTCTGTTTTCAAGATGGGTGGAAGCGTTCCCAACTCGTCAGAATGATTCAATTACTGTGGCAAAATTGCTCTTAAGGGAGATCATACCAAGGTATGGATTTCCAGTCACTATTGAAAGTGATCGTGGCACACACTTTGAAAACAGATTGCTAAAATTGATTTGTGAAGCCTTCAACATAAAGCAAAAGCTACACTCTGCATATAGACCAAAAGCATCAGGCGTTGTTGAGCAGATTAACGGAACAATTAAAAATAGAATTGGAAAAATGTGCCTAGCTACAGAAATGAAGTGGACAGATGCACTTCCACTTGTCTTAATGTCTTTGAGAAGCACACCAGATAAAAAGACAGGTTTAATTCCCCATGATATTCTCATGGGAAGAGTAATGAGACAGGCATTTATACCAGTTGGAAAATTTTTGAGTATTAATGAGAGTGCAAATATGGATTACTGCAAGAACCTGTCTGACGTAGTAACTTCTGTATTCCATCAGGTGGGAACAGATATGATTTCAAAAGAAAAGGAGCAACCTCATGATCTGTTACCAGGAGACTGGGTCAGAACAAAAGTTCACCGGAGAAGAAACTGTTAAGTACCCAGGTGGCAAAAAGCAAGACAGGTGATATTAGTCACAACAAATTCAGTTAAATGCAAAGGTTTGAAGAGGTGGGTGCATGCAAGTCATACCATTCGTGTACCACCTCCTGAAAATCCTGATGAGGATAGTGACGACACAACAACTGATTCAGACTCTGAGGAGGAACGTGAAACTGCAAGATTCTGAAGATCGACAAGAAAGTTGACATCTGGAGGATCCTGATGTGGATCAGGCATTGAATGAAAAAGATCTAGAGATTGTGATTCTAGATTCAGAAAATGATGAAAATGTTCTAGAAAAAGAAAGAGAAAAAGAATCCGAGTCAATAGAGATTCAAGGTCAGGAGAGTATTGAAAAGCAGATTGAAAGCTCTGAAAGCAGGAACAAACATTCTGAAACTGGGAAGTTAGAAGTAATTCCAGAAGAAGAAGAAGTCGAATTACCGGTATACACCTGTTACAACAAAGTTTTTACAACGACCTACCATTACAACGCAGGCACTACAACGCATACCATTACAACGCATTGCGCTGGGGGGCGCTCTAGGATAGGGAATAAGTTTAATTTTATATCCAACACCTTCCCTAGTGTCCACGGGGACTGGAGTTGGAATATAAAATTATACTTACCACTATCCAGCACCTCTAAGCGCTATGTGTTGTAACGGTATTCGTTGTAAATACCGCGTTGTAATGGTATGCGTTGTAATGGTATGCGTTGTAACGTCATACATCCCGAATTACCAAGTACCAGCTACAAGGATGATGTTCCTAATGGAGTGAAGCTGCAGAGTAAAGAAGTTCCTAGATTTAGAATTGAAGTCTCTGAGACAGAGTCGGATGAGAGTGATGAAGAGTCTGGAATAAGAAAATTCAGAAAAAGGGCTTGGAAAGCTGAATGTAACGTAACTGAGCCTAAGAAGAAATTCTTAAGAAAAGGAGATAATTGGCCAAGAGAAAATCTAAAGTTTAAATTGGTGAACAAATGAAAGGAGCAGATTAACGAAATATCAAGTCAGATGGGTGACTCTGATAAGAAAAATGAAGCAGGAAAGAAAATTGAAGTGATTAGCAGTAGGGGAAAAAGACCATTAAAGCCAAATCAAAAGTACAAGTCCCCTGAATGGACCTACATAATTATCCCACCAGTAGTGGAAATCAGTAGCAGTAGTCAGGAAGATTTGGAAGAACCAAGTGACATTGATTAGAGTAGCTTTCTTTAAGTTGAGGTTTATCTTTGGCATAAGGTTGAAGAAATTGTGTTAGGTGACACAAGGTCGAAGAAATTGTGTTAGGTGGAAAAACACTTTGATGTAAGACGCAAGGTCGAAGAAAAGCTGTTAGAGGGTTACTAAAAAAACATTTAAAAGGGGAGGTGTGTAAATAGTACTATTTTTAAATTTTTGTTTAAAGTAAAACTTTGTAAAAAAAAATGGATGCCTAATACTGACAATTCAAGGTTTACTATTTTTAGAAGATGTTGTAAAATGTCTTCTATTTGTGTGATTCTAATCATTTTTGTTTGGTTAATTTTGGCAGTCATCTTTCCTTTTGGCATAGACAAGGAGGACTATAAAGTTAACATGACAAGCAAAGCTGAATCTAAACAAGCTGTTCATGATGTTGCAGGCAAAACTAATAGAGTTATTGAGCATAAACCAGAGATCCACCAAGATAAATCTGTTGGTGATTTTTCTACTAATTCTTTTTCAAGACTCTTGTCAGAATATGTAACGGTCATGGATGTGAAGGATTGTTACGTTTGTGTGAAGCTTCCTGCTTCAGTCTCAGAAGGGGTCAAATATAATATGCTTCCCCTTACTTATGGCATTACATGCAGTGTTATAGCTAGCTTGTTCTATCAAACAGGTCGTCTGGAGTACTATTACTCAGGCTACGATGACATTTTTGCTAACCTGAAAGTTGTAAATAGCTTAAACAAAGTCAGACATGCTAAGCAGATGAGGGAATTCTTTTTGGTGACTAATGAACTTACCTACGAATACGCTTACAAACACAATTTAACTTGCAAAATGAGAGATGAAGAAAGATCTTTTCCTCAAGTTGGTTGAGGAGAGAAGGGCGATTTATAAGAGAAATGAGATGCTGAAACAGACTAAATCCAGATTTTGGCAGCTTGAGGATGAGAAGCTCAATGGTGGAAATAGTTATGCTGCTATTCACATAGATGATCCTGTTAGTGGGAAATTCTGTATTAGGAGAGATAACACTTTATACGACAATTATTTTGTCGGTGCTAGTCAGTGTGAGGATACTTATCGCATCATAGGGGGTTGGGGATTTAAAGGTGGCAAAGATCCAATTTTCCCTGGACTGTATTTAATTTGTGGGAACAAAGCTGTCATGTTTCTACAGTGTTGACTCGTGGCGGCCGCTGTCTGGTAACCCGGTCCGCCACGAATCTCTTTTATTTCCATAGTAAAGTGACGATGGGAGGCTGAACTACAACTCCCGGCAGTCCAACAAGGGAGAGACGGCGAGCAGAACGTCACGTACGGAATGACGCAAACCAGGAAGCAAATGGAGCCGGGCTGCACAATCTCGCTGCCGATAATTCGTGTAACTCAGACGGCGGTTCCAGGTGTCCGGTAAGACCGTTCTTACGCTTACCCTGCTTCTGTGCTTCATCTTGGCTTTGGTACGACGCTATGGATTAATAGCGCCATCTTTTTTCGTGTATCCTGACTTGGGAGTGATTTCTTTCGTGTCTATGAGACAGTGACTCGTTTCAAGCACTCCAACTGCATTTCAGAGTTGTATCGGTGGTTTCCTGTAACCACTTGTTCTGCGGATACAACAGTGGCTCTGTGACTAAGAACAATTTAGTCTGATTGAAACACTTTATGTTACTTACTCCTTATTTCCGGAAAGGCTTCAAGGGAAGACTCTGAGGCAAGAGTCATTGGTTGTTTTGGATTATAGCACTTTTCTGATTCAGGAACATTAATGTGACTTACCAGGCCTGTGGAAATATTGGAGATCATATTGTTGTGGCATGAAATGTTTGGGTTCGGTGCAAGGACATACTTATGCGTTATGCGGCACCTTGTGTGTTTGTTACGGCTGTGACAAATAACCCATTCCCTCACAACCTCACCTACAGTGATCAACGTTAAGGATAATTAACGCTAGAAGCTGTCTTTGTTTATTCCTTATAGGAGAGATTGATTCGGGAGGAACTGTCAGTGGGTTTGGTTTGGCCAAAAGAACCATGTTCTCAGGTGTGTTCCCAAGTTAATATGGGTAGTGGGAGTTTCACATGTCAAACATATGTTTAATGTTCTGTTTTCTCCTTTGCAGTCATCCAAAGTCCAAGTTCCATCCCTTGAGCTCTCCTAGTTATAGGCCAGTGTATTTTTCTTTACAGGTAGGCAGAAGGAAGAGAGTAGTCATACAATAGGGGAAGAGAACATTGGTTTTGATACATGTATTTGAATATCTGTTACTTGTCGTTACAGATCTCCCTCCCCGCTGTTCCCTTCCTTTCCTTCCTGGCTTTCTATCTCCTTCTTTTCTTATTATTCCCTCGTGTGATTCTCCTGGTAGTCTGTGTTATATTACTTCAGACTCTGGGAACGTCATGAGATGGAACCCATAACATCATCGGTGTAATCCTGAAGAGTCCTGGACGTGAAGCCTGACAGAATTATCGGCCCACGGTTATTACTCTTCCTGGTTGCATCAACAGCATGGCCACCATGAATGATGTTATGGCAGCCTTGGCAGCTGTACAGGCAGAGTTAGTTACGTCTAGACAAGAAGCTCTTGCTGCCCGTGCAGTCACAGCCCAGTTACAGGCACGTGTAGATACTTTGCAGTCACCCGATGCGGGGGGTGCCCCTGGTCCCTCCACATCTGTAGTGGTGGAAATGCCCTCTCAGATACCTCTGGCCCCTCCTGAAAGGTTCAAGGGAGATAACAGAAAGGTACAGGTATTCATGTCCCAAATCCTTTTGCACTTCATGTGTAAACCAAAAATGTTTGCCACCAATCAAGCTAGAGTGGCTTTTCTGATATCTTATTTGGGGGGAGAGGCTGCGCAATGGGCTTTCCCAATGGTCCGAAGAGACGATCCCTTGTTATATGATTGGGCTGAATTTCGATGTGAATTCGAGAAAACTTTTGATCGAAGGGCAGAGACCTTTTCGGCGGATAAGGACTTATTAGACCTTAAACAAGGGAACTCCGATCTAGTAACATATCTGAACAATTTCAGAAGACTCGTGGCGGAAACGGACTGGCCCGAAGCGAAAATGTCCGCTGTCTTTTATCATGGACTTTCGGATGATCTCAAGGATGCTTTGGCTACCATTGATCCTCAACCCAGAACCAGCGCTGCCCTTATCGAACTCACACTACGGTTGGATCACAGAATGAAGGATCGGAAAGGGGATTTAAAGAAAAAAGACAGGCCTTTAACTGTATATGAACGTACAGGGGATAAGACCTCTACGCCAGTAGAAGCTATGGAAGTGGGTGCAGTCAGGGCCTCCCTAACCCTCAGCGAAAAGGATCATCGCAGAAAACAAGGATTATGTCTTTACTGTGGTAAAAAGGGACACTATTTACGTGATTGCCCTCTGAGACCCAAAACCGGGAGATATCGTGCAAACCAGGCAGCAGCAGGCATCTCAGAGACCAAGCCGGAAAACTCCAAAGCTTGAAGGTGGAAGAAGGGAAACCCTCAAGCGTCATGACTATCCCTTCAACCCAACCCTGTCGTTTCGAAAAAAGTCATTTGTTTTTGGATATGACAATTGTGATACAAGGAAAAGAGAAGAACATTCGTGTAATGGTCGATTCAGGAGCCACGGGGTGTTTCATGGATCACAAAGAGGCAGAAAGATTGGGAGTTCAGCTTATCGCCAAGCTACACCCTGAACCCGTGTATGCAGTGGATGGTAGGGAGCTATCAACAGGAACGATTCAACACCAAACTGCAGAGTATGTTCTGATATATGAGAATAAACATCAGGAAAGTCTGTCCTTTGGTCTCATAGATGCTCCTCATTTCGGAACCATCCTGGGTCTTCCTTGGTTAAAGAAACATGACCCATGGATTCACTGGTCATCAGACACCGTGGTGTTTAATTCTGTTTATTGTCAAGAACATTGTACCCCTGAGACAATAGGACCTGCACAAACCTTGTCATTGAGACACCATGTGGCAACTGCTGCCGAAAAAGAAGTAGACCTACCAACAGAATATAAAGAATATGAGGAAGTGTTTAGCGATAGTAAGGCAGAAACACTTCCACCTCATCGTGATTTTGATTGCCGAATCGACTTGGTCCCTGGAGCTACTATTCCGAAAGGAAGAGTCTACGCTTTAACTCTGCCTGAGAACGAAGTCCTCCGAGAATATCTGGACAAGTACCTCGCCTTAGGATTCATCCGGCCCTCCCGATCACCGGCTGCCTCCCCTTTGTTTTTTATTCCTAAGGCCAATGGTGAGAAGCGCTGTTGCATAGACTATAGAGCGTTGAATACCATCACTATAAAAAATCAATATCCATTACCTCTAATCCCGGTGCTGTTGGAACAAGTAAGGGACGCACAGATCTACACCAAGTTGGATCTCAGAGGTGCTTACCATTTGGTATGGATTAAGAAAGGCGACGAGTGGAAGACGGCCTTTAAGACCAGGTATGGTCTGTATGAATATCTCGTAATGCCGTTTGGGCTATGCAATGCCCCGGCAGCTTTTCAGTTTTTTTTGAACGAAGTCTTACGAGAACATCTAGATCGTTATGTCGTGGTCTACATAGACGATATTTTGATTTATTCTGCCAACACAGAAGAACATGTCATTCATGTAAAGAGAATACTACAAGCATTACGTGACAACCACTTGTACTGCAAAATCACGAAATGTGAATTCCACGTTACCACAGTGGAGTTTTTGGGCGTCATGCTCACGCCAAATGGTCAAGAGATGGCGGAGAGGAAAGTGAAAGCTATCAAAGAGTGGCCCATACCCCATACTATTAAAGACATCCAATGTCTGTTGGGTTTTGCCAACTTTTACCGCAGATTCATCAGTAACTTCTCCAATTTGGTTACGCCTTTAACGAAACTCCCAAGGAAAAACACCCCTTTCATATGGGACGTCAAGGCACAAACAGCTTTCGAGGGATTGAAAGTGGCCTTCTCTACCGCTCCAGTGTTGGTCCATCCAAATCCGGAAAACCCTTTTATCGTGGAAGCCGATGCCTCAGAAGTGGCTATTGGAGCAGTCATTTCACAAAAGAATAACCAAACCGGGTGTTTACATCCTATCGCCTTCATGTCACGGAAACTTACTCCAGCCGAAGTAAATTATACCATAGCGGAGAAGGAACTGCTCGCCATCCGGGATGCCTTCCGAGAATGGAGACATTGGTTACTGGGTGCCAAACACCAAGTGGTGGTCTATTCAGATCATCGCAACCTTCAATTCATGCGAGATGCCCGACATCTTACCCCCAGGCAATTAAGATGGATGTTGTTCTCGAAGAATATCAATTTGTGGTAACATACCGTCCAGGATCCCAGAACAAGAAAGCTGATGCTCTCACCAGACAAGAACATCCTGTGTTACACAACACGACCCCGCTTCGAGCCATAATAGAACCTTCGCGAGTGGTAGGAGCGATCCAAACAGAGGACTTTGTGTTGGGAGTAAGCAAAGGGGCAAAGACATGTGTTTGGAGAACCTGGTTGCGACATCACAGAGAGTGGAAAGTAATCCAAGGAATACCCATGAAAGGAAAACAAATATTGGTGCCCACACTGCCTCTCAGAAAACTCGTGTTCCAATGGTGTCATGAAGCACCCAGTGCAGGACATATGGGATATGCCAAAACCGTGGAAAGAACTCTGAGACAATTCTGGTGGCCTTCGGTCAGACCAGATTTGAAGCAATGGATAAAAGAATGTTCCGTGTGCGCTCAAATGAAATCAGACAGACAGAAACCACAAGGATTGTTGCAGCCTCTCCCTACTCCAGAAAATCCCTGGGACAGTTTTTCAGTTGACTTCATTGTGGGCCTTCCTAAAGACAAGGGGATGACAGCTATCATTGTTGTAGTAGATTACCTTACTAAAATGGGACATTTCATAGCATGTACTCAGGTTCCCACGGCAGGTCAATTGGCCCACTTACTGATGATCAATGTAGTACGTCTGCATGGCCTACCCAAGGTTATTGTGTCAGACAGGGGGGCCCAGTTCACTGCTAATTTCTGGAAGGCTTGGTGCTCCGATCTAAAGATTAACTCCTCGCTGTCCACTAGCTTTCATCCACAAACTGATGGCCAAACCGAGAGAGTGAATCAAACACTTAAACAATATCTTAGGTGTTATGTTCAAAGTAACAAAGGATCGTGGGTGGATTGGTTGTGGGTGGCGGAGATAGCTTACAACAGCACACAGCATTCTTCCACCAAACACACTCCTTTCTTCTGTTCTTACGGACATCACCCTAGATTCACCCCGTTGTTGCTTCCTGGGGCTGTCACTAAGTCACCTCTAGCACAGGAAAGATTGTTGCGTGTTCGCCAAATTCTTCGTGCCACACGGAACAATCTGGTCGCTGCCAAGGCTAAATACAAGATGCAGGCTGATAGACATCGACGGGTTGGACCAATGTACAAACCCCGGGATAGGGTTTGGGTTTCAACTAGAAACATTCGGTTCAGAATACATAGCGTCTTTAATCCTAAGTTCATAGGGCCTTATGAAGTTATCAAACATGTTAACCCTGTAGCAGTAAAAGTACGTTTGCCTACTCATATGAAAATGCATCCTGTATTTCATGTGTCACTGCTTAAGCCATCATATAGTCCGGTGAAAAGAACACCGCTCCCTGTATGGGTGCAACAGGAACAAGAATACGAAGTACAAAAGGTGTTGGATTCTAGAGTGGTGCGGGGAAAACTGCAGTATCTATTGGCGTGGAAGGGATTTGGTCCTGAGGAAAATTCCTGGGAAGCAGCTACTGATGTGCATGCTCCACGATTGGTAAAAGACTTCCATAGATTGCATCCGAATCGACCAGGAGTTGGTCGGAGACCCTTGTAAAGGGGGATGTACTGTCATGTTTCTACAGTGTTGACTCGTGGCGGCCGCTGTCTGGTAACCCGGTCCGCCACGAATCTCTTTTATTTCCATAGTAAAGTGACGATGGGAGGCTGAACTACAACTCCCGGCAGTCCAACAAGGGAGAGACGGCGAGCAGAACGTCACGTACGGAATGACGCAAACCAGGAAGCAAATGGAGCCGGGCTGCACAATCTCGCTGCCGATAATTCGTGTAACTCAGACGGCGGTTCCAGGTGTCCGGTAAGACCGTTCTTACGCTTACCCTGCTTCTGTGCTTCATCTTGGCTTTGGTACGACGCTATGGATTAATAGCGCCATCTTTTTTCGTGTATCCTGACTTGGGAGTGATTTCTTTCGTGTCTATGAGACAGTGACTCGTTTCAAGCACTCCAACTGCATTTCAGAGTTGTATCGGTGGTTTCCTGTAACCACTTGTTCTGCGGATACAACAGTGGCTCTGTGACTAAGAACAATTTAGTCTGATTGAAACACTTTATGTTACTTACTCCTTATTTCCGGAAAGGCTTCAAGGGAAGACTCTGAGGCAAGAGTCATTGGTTGTTTTGGATTATAGCACTTTTCTGATTCAGGAACATTAATGTGACTTACCAGGCCTGTGGAAATATTGGAGATCATATTGTTGTGGCATGAAATGTTCGGGTTCGGTGCAAGGACATACTTATGCGTTATGCGGCACCTTGTGTGTTTGTTACGGCTGTGACAAATAACCCATTCCCTCACAACCTCACCTACAGTGATCAACGTTAAGGATAATTAACGCTAGAAGCTGTCTTTGTTTATTCCTTATAGGAGAGATTGATTCGGGAGGAACTGTCAGTGGGTTTGGTTTGGCCAAAAGAACCATGTTCTCAGGTGTGTTCCCAAGTTAATATGGGTAGTGGGAGTTTCACATGTCAAACATATGTTTAATGTTCTGTTTTCTCCTTTGCAGTCATCCAAAGTCCAACTTCCATCCCTTGAGCTCTCCTAGTTATAGGCCAGTGTATTTTTCTTTACAGGTAGGCAGAAGGAAGAGAGTAGTCATACAATAGGGGAAGAGAACATTGGTTTTGATACATGTATTTGAATATCTGTTACTTGTCGTTACAGATCTCCCTCCCCGCTGTTCCCTTCCTTTCCTTCCTGGCTTTCTATCTCCTTCTTTTCTTATTATTCCCTCGTGTGATTCTCCTGGTAGTCTGTGTTATATTACTTCAGACTCTGGGAACGTCATGAGATGGAACCCATAACATTATCGGTGTAATCCTGAAGAGTCCTGGACGTGAAGCCTGACAAAAGCTTACTTTAGTCTCCCGAACCACTGGTATGGGACATGTTACCTTGGTTTAGTTTTTCCAAATTTTTTTCATGTGGACAGAAATGGAGAAGGTTCATTCGAAATTGGCAAACACTTGAACAGATACAAAAGAGAAAGTTTCTCTGAGATCATGGGTGACATATTTGGTGCAATAATTCCTATGGTGGGAATTACTCTGAATGCTATTAAAATCATAAAGGTCTCCACAATTGTTGACAGATTGTCCACAGATACTGCAAGTGGTTTCCAATTAGTTAACACAGAACTTGTCGCTACCAGAAGTATGGTTATGCAGAACCCTCTTGCATTAGACATTCTGCTAGCAAAAGAAGGAGGAGTCTGTGGGATTTTACATGTCCAGCATTGTTGTACTTATATCCCAGACAAGAGCCAGAATATAGAGATGCTTATCAAAAATATCACTGAATTTCACTCAGAAATAGAACCCGTGGAAAGCGACAATTTTTCAGAAAGTTTGAGCAAAAGGTTTGAGGTAATTGGGAAGTGGTTTGGAGAAATTGGCAGTTCAATCATTGGCAAAGTACTTTATCCTGTAATAATCATTGTTATAGTGACACTTTTGTTAAAAATTAGTTGCATGATTCACAAAAGAAAGAAGCATGTGAGGGAAAAGAGAAGAATCTACAAACTCAGAAAGGCTCAGGAGAAGGAGATAGAAATGGAAGAGTTTCGTAGAGGTCAATATGAGAGCTCCAGACAAACTGCTGAGACGGGGGTTTAGTATTGCTAACACAGAGAGTGTTCAAAATGTGACGTCTTCAAAAAGATAAAATTTTGTAAATTTTTGGGTTTTGTTTTGTGATTTTGAAATCACAGATGAGGGAGTTGATGAAGCGAGTTTTTAAAATTAATTTTGTTTTCACTTGCTGAGTTTAACTTCCATAATCAAATAATAATATTATTGAGTTTTGCATGTTTTGTATTAATTCAACCTAGAATAATGTGCACTTACATGAACATGAGGGAACTAACATTTGTGCTCTTGTTGCATTTGCCAGTTCGTTCAAAAATAATAAATTAACTTTGTCTTTCTGTTTTGTCAACATTAATTGCGGCTGCTTAAATAATGGCATGTGCTTATTTTTAAATGTGCTTTCGTCTATGTCGTGTCTCGTGTGAAAAGTCTCAAAGTTTGTTGCTTTCTCTGTGCTTAAAGCTAGGTAACATAAACTAATGGGTTAACATTAGTGAAGGGGGTGGGTAACAGAATGACTTTCATTACTCGAATTAATTAATGTTTTGTGTTTCCTTGCATATTAGTGCTTCGAAAAAGAGGTTTGATGCCTGGTTTTAAGATGGATGTTTTGGAGTCCGGTCATGATGAGCCGAGCACAGCAAAGAATAAAAAAAAGTTTGTCGTCATAATCATCAGTGAACAAATATGAGGAACTGTGCAGGATGTGCTCCGTGTTGTATAACTTTTCCAACTACAAGATATGGCAGAAAAGCCAAAGCTGAGGAAGCAACAAACTGTTATTCAATATATTGTTGCAAGGTCCTCGGAAGCTAATGTCACTTGTAGACAATGAACAATGTCCTTATAGAAGAGCATGATATTGGAATGTAGAGGCAATGACTTCATGTGGACTGACGGCTGTCAGCCAATGGAATAGCAGGATGGCTTTCTAAAAGTATTCTTTTAGCTAGTTTTAGATAGAGAAAAGGTATAAAACTTGGCCCCTTTGGGAGGAGCTCTGCTGGCTCATTCCTGAATCCTGAGAGCGTGAGATGCTGACGGACTTTTGACTCACGTAAGGGAAATGAACTTATGCTTTTCCTTTTAGGTTCCTATTTAGTTTACACAGGGAAATAGGGTTTTAGGGAATGAGATTTCATTTGCTTTAATACTTTACATGCTGATTTGATTTGAACTGACAGTCTAATGTGCCTTTACTTAATAAAAATGATTGCCTAATAAATGCTAATAAAAGATTTAAATGCTCTTTACTTGATAATAAAGTTAATAAAATAGATTTTGAAATGACAAGCTGGTCTTGATTATTTTAAAAGTCTAGTTACCATTAGTTAATCCATTGCCTAGGTGACTTAATTAAATGTACATTTCTATTACAATGACAATGATAAACTGCAGTTGTATATAAATATAAATAGTCTTGTGAATAGTTCCGATTAATTAGGTCACATGATTCAGTTGGTCAATTCTTGTCTCAGTCATATATGGGCCTTGAGATGAAATTATGATTTATGGTGAGTATTGTGGTGTAGAGAAGTGCTTACGAGACAGAATTTCTTTAGGCCCGCTGGATCACTAACTAAGAAGTTAAGGATGCTGAATTACTATGTACGTACCTGAGCACGTGCATTCTTTCAATTCTTCTTTCTGCTAGTTTACGATTACTGGATGTTGATTTACTATGTGTGCATCTGAGCATTTGCACTTTACCAACTATTTTTTGCTAACTATTGAGTATTGCATGCTGGAAATTGTTCTGTGAAGTTTTAAAAACACTTGCACTGCCTTTGTACTGTATAGTGAAGACTTAATTCCCGTTTTTAAAACATGTTTATGCTGCTGGTTATCTATTACTGTATTTCGAATTGTTAAATTCTGCATTTTATATAAGATTTTATTGTTGAAAGTTTTATGATAGCATTAGATTATAATCTTCATACAAGTCTGCAAGTATCCATCTAAGGTAATCTGTTTTATTATGTATCAGTCCCCTTGGCACCCGAAAGTCACAGAATGGTTCCCAAGTATAGGTTTTTCTGTGTTTGTATATATGCTTTGATGAATTTAGTACTCCGTTGTCTATCTCCATGGAGTGTAATGTTGATTTCAGATGTGGAACTCTTCGGAGTTCCAAATCATAATAAATAATTGAATTGAATTGCATCGCTCCCGAAACCTTCGCATTAAAATGCAGTCAGAACATCAAGGACATAATTGTACACACATGCCCACGTAGTGCCACACCTAATATTGGACAACACATCTTGTGGTCGACTGCACATGCCAAGGACCACTATCCCTGTGGCTCCTGCTCGGTCTTTGCTTTCACATCAACGAAATTCACGATAGACTTAGGCCTTTCCACCCCATGGCAATTGAACTTCCTGATCAACTGTAATTCGGAGGGTGCCATTTACTGTTTGCAGTGTCCATGCAATCTCCTCTATATTGGGATGAGGACACACACAGTCAAGCTGAGGATAGGAGAACACCGTAGCTCCATACGCTGCATAAAAGACAATACGAATCTCAAGAAGCACTTCTTGAATTTGTGCCATTTAGAGAACGATATCCACTGTCTCGGTCATTAACAGACCAAGATATGTAAAGGAGATGGGTCATCAAGAATCAGTTTTGTACCGCAGGTAGCAAAGGTGGATTTTTTAGGCCCAGATGTGACACCCTAGGTTTGAATGACGAGATCCCTTGGCATACTTTGGATAGATGAGTCTTGAACTGGAGGGTGGGTCCGGCTGTGGCCGTAATGTCTTCCTTTTGAATAATTTTGTTCTTATATTTCCTCTCCAGTGAGGTTCTTTACTGTGGCCCTGCCTTGGGCTTTACATTTATATTTGGACAGATTTAAGTTTCTGTCATGTCCTTCCACACAGAACTAACTCCTTCACCCCTGCATAATTTTCTGTTTGCATGTTAATTGTAACGTATATAGCCTTGTTACTTCCAAATGTAATTCTGTTATTTTTGTTACTTTTTGAGAATCTTAATTCAAGGGGATTGCCCCTTCCCCCATTTTATCCCCCCTCTTTTTCGCCTTTCCCAGCTGTCATCATGACATGTGGGAACTTCTTTATTCACAAGTGCTCAAAGGAGTAAGTGGAGTTAGCCATAATTAATAAGAGTTTGTCTGCTTACTCTCACAATAAAACAACTGTCATCAAATTTACCTCGCAGTTATATGACTGCTCAATAGCTGGCCCACGCCCTATATTTTATTTTATTTTATTTTGTGATGTTTGAACCTTTGAATTAGATTATCTGATGCTGGATCGCATACAGTCTGTTGCATAGAGAGTACGTGTATTACCGTTAAAACTACATTACCCATCTCCCCTTCCTTTCCGTTCCGGGAATGATGTTGACTTTTTACGTCCATCAGACGCACTTCCCTGGTGGTTGATGTATGGTGAATGTACAGGGATCACCTCTCTCGCCTTGTCCCCGGTTTCACAGTACACTCAGCTGAGGACTCTGGTAAGCATTTCCTATGTAGACTGATTTTAGCTGCAGCTTTGATCATTTAACAGGTTGCTGCTTAATGGGATCTGTATTTTAATAGTATTTACCTCGACTCTAGAGATACCTGTATTCCACCGTTTAGATGTGTGGTACCAGCATCGTCACCCCATTGCCAGTGCCTGTGAGAAATTGTTTTAACAGTGTTTTGTGCCTTCCAGGTAGGAGTGACACTGCACTGCCTCTATTTGGAATTGTTTTACAGTTGTCTCCCCGATTTTCCGGATCTCGCGGTTGCACTCATTATGATCGTAGATCCTGAGCGCTTCTTCTTATTTAAGGGAGTGATGGGTACCTTGGGACCCAGTTCTTCGGCCTGCCAGATTTGTAACAGGTCACACAATGGGGCACATTGTTTATCAGCTATTAAATCCCTAATGGCTCATACAGGATAACACTTTAGGACCCTGTTCCTAACTTTATTACAGAGACCCATCTCTCTATACATTGTCTTGCAAATGTTGGTCAGCTGATGAGTGTGTGGTTGGATTTTTGTCTCAACACATTAATGATATGGAGAGATTCCTAGTACTTACTGAGATTAAATGCGTAGTCTCTTCCCCATGCTGCCATTGTTGTCTGTTTCTCTTTCCTTTTGATTGTAGTTCAGTGAGTCGAAGTGGCTGACGGGTACCTTGTGGCTACAGAGAGTATAAGACTGCCTCCTCCCACTGGTGATCTTATTCGCGACTTCACTCATCAGTATGTTTTAAAACAACAAAAAAGCATATTTAGGTAGAGTTGTGATTATGTCTGTGGGAAATAATGTATTTCACATAAAATAGATGGGTGAATTGTATCATGCTCTTTCTTATTTTACAGATGGAGATGGCTGATTAATTACCCACATCTTGGGCGACTACTTTTGAAACAGCCGGTATAGCCATCTTATTACATTACAATTAGTGTGGTATACATTCTTGCAGAGTGACTTGTATCAGGATTTGGTCCTGAGGAATGCCTATCAACTCCGTTTGGAGTCTGAGAAAGGCAGAAACATGCTGACCTCTGAGGGGTATATTTGTTTTGGATTCCCCGTCCTCTGTTTTGTTATCCTATCCAAGGACACTACTGAATACAATTATTTGAGCCCTTGAGATAGTTTTAACTTTTCATGCACTTTTCACTGCACTCAGTCCCTCACTCACCAGAATCACTTTGTGGCATCCCTTTGCCTTAAAACACCTCAGCTCCTCCCCATACCACCACTCTAAGTGGGGAGTTGTAGCCCACATCTGGGACCATTTGGCCCTGTTTGCGGAAGGATGCCAATGATGAAGCATGTCACCTTTGGGTGAGTGAGGGTTCTCGTCCGTTAAGAAGATTTCTTTCCTGCATACACATCACTTTAACCCCATCAGTAGCAGAACATATCCTTAGTGAGTTGTTAGATTCAGAGAGGGAGTGATATGTTTCTAGTTGTTCTCCCTTGGATCTTAAGTGTTGCATTATCATCATGGTAAAATGCGACCTAGGCGCCATTTGAGACAACCACGAGGGAGTGCAGGTTGGTGAGGGAAACCAGGCTCGACCACGTCTGAAGTTTTGCCTTTGGACTTAGGACCTGATTACGACTTTGGTGCTGTGGGAGTGGGGTGGCACCCAACTGCCCTGCTTCCTCACTTCCAAAGTTGACCGCTGGCCGCCTTCCAGATTACAAGTTTTCCCTCCAAGCACAGGAGGGGGCTCAGGAGCCCATACTTGGCCCTCGAGAAGCAATGTGGGCGGAAGAGTGCCGCTGTATCCCCCATGATTCAAGAAAGGGTTAAAGACCCCATCTGTGGGCCCAATGGCAGTGAAGAAGAGGGCAGTGCCACAGCAAGCCCTCACTTGTCCAGCCCTCCACACGCCCATGTCTGGGGAAGCGGGAAGTGGGAAGGTAAACCACCGAGCATGCTTCTGCCTGTAGGAGTAGGCAGACCAAAATGAGGCTGCTGGCTCTCATGGCAGCATGCCAGAATGCTGATCTCATGGAGAGCCGGCGGGGACAGCTGAGGTTGGGCTTCCTGAGCTGACCCCCAATGAGTAAAGTGGATTGTGGGGTGCTCTGGTGGGACTGGGCACCATGAGAAAAAGGAGAGCGACGTAAGGCCGCTTAAAAAAAAAAAAAAAAAAAAGCTTCAAGGCCGTCCCAGCTCAGTTGGAGAGCCCATCCTATATTATTCACTGCACTCCTGAGGAATGCCCTATAATGCCCTGGGGGATGGATCATTTTGACCACATTTTGAGTTGTTTCTCCCCTTTTGGTGGCCCCAGGACTACGGGGTCACCAGCAAAGGGATAGAAAAGTGAGAGGCTGTTATGGCTGGATTTTCTGAGTAGGTGGGATCAGCCCCTAGGGGCCCCTCCAACCCAGCCAGAACGTAATCACATCCCTCCTCAGGACCAACTATCCAGGCACCTGGTACCTACCTAAGGATGGGGAACTCGCAATATACAAGCTCATATTATTAAAAACACCGCTAAATCTATAGGGATACTAAGAATACTCACTGATTACTAGGGATATCCATACCCTACACCACACTTATTCACATCAGTTGGTCTCGCGGCCACCCTGACCCAGACCGTTCTACCCTAGGGCAGATATGACACACAATCCGGTGCGTCTACACATGGGCCTGCAGAACCCAATGCTCCCTTTTCCAAACTGTTTGCAATCCTGCAAAACTACACACTAGTTCGACCTCCTAGTGCTCTCACTTATTCAAGCCACAATCCTGTGGGTATACACGCCGGTAATCCTCCCCGGCGCTCTCACTAACGCCGCATATCAACGACGACCACATTCCTATGAATACCTATATATATATATATAGTGGGAAGTCTCTTCACTAAGGGTCTGCTACTACAATATTAGGAGTTAGCCAATTAATATTATATGTCTCCTATTCTTGTCATCATAGGTCCACTCACTCCCTATTTATGTGATCACCACTTACCTGATTGGGATTACTCATCCATTCATGCAAACACTAAACACCTAGGAGCGTTGTTTACCTGGATTGAACAAGAATACAAGGCAAAGGCCAGTTTTCTACAAACTGGGGGTTGTTTTATTAGTACAATATAAACCTTTACACAGAACTGACAAAGACTATAGGTAGAACACACCGCTGAAAGAGAAAAGATTAAACATAACAGGAACACTCCGCTGGAAGAGAAAAGATTTAAACATACAATGGCTTAGGGAATAAGGACAAGATTAAGATGCAAGTGTAAAGTAAACTAATGTGATGAGAACAATATCACCTGATTAGTGTGAAGTCTTGTTCTAGCTGTCATCTGGGTTCCTCTCTCGTCTGTGCCTTGGCTCATCTCAGACTCCTTCTCTCTCCTGCACTCTTGGGTACACCTCTGCGCTGATCACTCTGTCTCTGGACTCCTCTCCCCCACGAACTGTCTCCACCTTCCAGCTTCAATCTTAATGGTTCCTGCCGCTCTGATCACCGTTCATTCCACTAGCTTATTCACTCTGTCTCTGCGCCACTGTCCAATTAACTCCATCTGCTCCCATAGGTTAGTCCACGATCTCTCCTCCGTCTCTTCTAAAAGGCATTACTTCAGACTCCAGCTATTCACACCTCCTCCTGATAAGCAACTGCTTCTGACTGCTTCCTTCAGTTCCAGCTCACTATTCAACTCAGCTCTTCTCCAGCTTGAACCCTCTCTCTCTGCCAACTCCACTTCACTGCTTTCCACTCCTCCACCTTAACACGACCCTCTGGCTTCGCCACCTTCACTCGACTGCAACTCTACTCGACTCCCTCTCTGCTTGACTCTCTGCTCGACTCCCACTCTGCTTGACTAACTAACTCCGCCTCTGCACTTCACTGATATAGAATGCTGTTTCCTCATGGAAAGTTCCAGCCATCAGCCTGCCGCCCACCAGATCTCTGCACCACTTCGCATCAAGGACACACACCCAGCTGGCCAGCCTTTTGTGGTGTCTTCAACACAGAGAATAATACAGCCTACCGATAAGGGCTGGCCCAGACCGGTTCTCTCCAAGTGAAAAACAGCCTTAACTATAAACTTTGCCTTTGCCCTGAAAAGCCTCTCAGCTTCATCAAGATGGAGTCCCTCTAGCTCTAGGCCTGTAGGCCTGAAAGGGGTGAAATGCTCCTTAGCTCTGTCAGAATACCTACATAAACCATACCAATGTGTCTAATATGTCAAAGCCAATAGGCAATAGACAGGTTAAAGTCAAGAATAAAGGCATATTAAGCAGCTATCCTCTTCTAGGTCTGGAAAAAGGGCTTAAAAGGGCCAACACAGGCTAAGAATACCTATACTAGATGCGAGCAAGATTAATGATCTATATCACTGCTAAATAAAGCCAAAAACTCTGCCATTACACTCCACCCTTAGATCCTTATCTTGCGAGCATCAGTAAACAACAACAACCATCTAAACAAACATCAACATAATCTATCCAACATAGGCTAAGAATACCTATCCTAGATGTGAGCAAGATTAATGATCTATATCACTGCT
The DNA here is from genome assembly GCF_964263255.1 of Lissotriton vulgaris. NCBI lineage: Eukaryota > Metazoa > Chordata > Amphibia > Caudata > Salamandridae > Lissotriton > Lissotriton vulgaris. Next base: position 379,201,169 of record NC_141696.1, read on the forward strand.
AAATAGAGCCCAAACACTCTGCCATCCACCCTTAGATCCTTATCTTGCGAACATCTTATAAACAATAACATCCAAATAAACAAACATCAACACAATCTATCAACAAATCAAAAAACTAAAAAAAAACTCCCTAAAAAGAATGACAACTTAAGGAAATTCCACCTGAAACTCAATGGTAGGGAATACAAACCTAACAACCAACTGAAAACAAATCAAAGCACCCTTGACTTGAATGCTGAAACATATCTGAAAGTAACCAAAGCATCCTCAAACTAAATGTGCCTCAATTTCTAATGATAACTAGTGAAATCTAGTGATGTAGGGACTTATGTGTTGAATGAAAACAGCAAGGGGCCTAAATGGGGCCTACTTCGGACAACTTAAGCCTAAATGAGGCCTACCTACTATTGTCAACTTAAGAACTAAATGTTTTTCAACTTCTAATGAGAAAACAACAAAGGGCCTAAATGAGCCCTACCTACTATAGGCAACTTAAGCTAATGATGACTCATGAAATCTATTGGTATAGGGGCTTGTTTGTGGGATGAAAATAACAATGGGCCTAAATGAGGCCTACCTACTATAGTTAACTTAAACTAATAATACTCATAAAATCTATTGGTGTAGGGGCTTGTTTGTGGGATGAAAATAACAATGGGCCTAAATGAGGCCTACCTACTGTAGTTAACTTAAGAAAATATTTTGGTGAAATCTGAGAAGTAGACATGACAAACTGTTTCAAGGTCTGGGCAAACATAAATACATAATCATACTAAAAGACACACCACCCAGAACAATCCAAAGTCTAAGGTAACCACCCTTTGATCAATCACGGTAAAAATGTAAGAACAGTAAAAAAACAACCCCATTTCTACAAGATAGCTGGTGTAACACCAAGCTTAAAACATCCATTTTACATCATACTGTGGAACACATGTGTGCAGCACCATTAAAAAAAAAAGTCCTTCATTGGCAAAGACTGTTTTGAAGAAAACAGAAAAACTATAATAGGTGACATGTTTTTTGCTGTAAAAGTGGGGCCTGCTTGTCCAAGGGATTATGCAACCAAATCCTTGTATGATTCTGTCACAAATAAAACATGTTTGTGTTTTTTTTTTTTTTTAAAGTGGGGCCTGCTCGTAATGATGTCAACAACAAAAAAAAAAATTTGCAGGCCAAGGACAAGGAATTATGTAACCGAGTCCAAAAAAAAGTCAATTTTAATTCTTCAGTGTAGGCCACCACCCTGCATCTTCGTTATCCGGACACTTCCTCCGATGCAGCCATCCATCACCCTTCCGGTCTGGTCTGGTCTGGTCTGGTTCCATCATCCAAAAATAATAAACTAAAATAAAAACATGAAAGTAAAAAACTAAAACAAGAAAGGAAGTGGGAGGGGGGATCGACCCACGCACAACCACAACCCAGCAATCCTAGGGACAAGAAAACAAGTATCATTATTCTTGCAAAATAAATTTTTTATTTAAAAAGCATCCCGGGTGCCTTTCATTATCGAAAAGAAAATATCCTAATTAATTAAAAACATTCAAAATTTAATTTTTAAGTACATGCAGTGGGGCCTATCATACCCTAATCCTCTCTAAGCCAGCCCCTCCCTTCAGAGCAGGAGCCAGGCTACAGTATGAAGTAATTTGAATTACCGCCAAGTGATGATCTCACAGCATCAGCAGGGCACTGCAAGCCTCCCATTTCCCTGGTCAGAGAAGCCCGCCCAGGCCCACTGCTACTAACTAACTCAAAGGGCAAGAGTCTGCAAGAGTCCCTTATCAGCAGGCAATGAAGCCGCCTGCGTCAACAGCCAGGAAGAGCCAGGTCCCCCCGCCCTTAAATAAACAAGCCGTTCACGGAAGAAAATTGGATTGTAGCCAATCATAACAAACAGGGACGTGATCGGAACCTGCAGAGGGAAGGGAAAAAAACTCGTCTGCACAAACCAGCTGGTCTGCCAAGGTCGACAAACAAATTCCTTGCCTGTTCCCAGGCCTGATTGTGCTAACCAACGAAAGCTAGCATTTAAAAAAAAAAAAAAAAACAATTCAGTTACAGTGTACTGCTAATTAAAGCTTCCAGTTTCTAAAAAGACTTTTGTCTAACTAATTCAGCTAAAGGCAAGACATTTAAAATATGGGCACTTATTTAGAAAGGGGCAACTAGGTTTTGCACACAAAATTATACATTCTGCATTTGAAAAAAAAACGAATTAACATGGACCATTGTCAGCTGCTGAAAAAGAAATAATTTTAAAACAACATAATTGTACATTACAATGTAATTTAACATGCAAGCCATTTAAGCCAACCTAATAAAAGGGCCACATTCATACACTAAGAAACAGCCTATTATTTTCTAACTGAGTTGGTAAACTTATTAATGCTGGTTTTGCTGACACATTTATAAAAAAGGTTGTGTATTACATACGGGAAAATAATAATGTTACATTTAATATTTTTTCAAAGGCACACGGTTGCCTTTCACTAATTAAAAGCACATGTTACCATGCACTGTCGGGCAAGATTGATTATTCTCAACCTGTGATCATTGCAACCAGCACATTCCTTTGTAGATGGAAAACCCTCAAAGAAATAATTAATGAAAACAGCCGGTAGCATGCATTCTAACGGGCCACCTCCTTAACATTTCACTCATTTTCTCTCTCCGTGCAAACCCTTTATCTCAATCCGACTGGCTGATTTATAACCACATCAGTTCCAAGGCAAACCCACACAAATCCGTAGACGCATTTCAAAAAGAATGTGAAATGAACAAAACCCTTTGCAAAGCACAAGATGTTACCTTCCCGTCAAGAAGTTGACAAAGCACATAGGCAGACCAAGGAACCAAAAAAAAAGTCAAAATCAAACCATCAAATAATCCACTGACTTTTATAGTCAGGTCAAATAACCATGCATGTTGACAGCATGTAAAAAATAAAGACTGCCATCTCAACTCAAGATATTAACCCTTTGGCAGCTCAAGCACAATCATTCCCCAATGTCCATGGATACATGGGAAAGTCATGAGCACATCTCTTCACGTTTACAGATGACACGTACACATATTTTCAAAAACGTTATCCCCAAGCACCCGAGAGAGATCCAGCTCTCTCCTGCCAAACGTAATGATAACATGCCCTGTCCAAGCCATGACCACATGGCGCTATTCACAAGCCATATTTACAAGACAAACTCTTCACAAACAATATATCCAAGGCGCAATGCACAAGGAACACAGTAGATCAACATGAGAACCTGCACCTCACAAGCCACATTAATATGGCGCTATTCACAAGACATATTTACAAGGAGCTATATTCAAAGAACTCCACAGAACATATTACAATGAACACATTTCACATTGCACAGCATAAGCAGATGCAGCAAGCAATTTAATGGGCAATTTAAAAGCATTTTTTACACACATTTATACAATTGGACCATCACAAAGATGTAACTGGCTTCCTCATGTAATGCCATCCTTCAACCCTGACAGTTTAAACACCAAGATGAAAATCATTCCTTCCACCCTGAATAAGCCAAATGCCATGATGTTATGCAAACTCCTCACGCTGCAACTGTTCAAGCCCACAGGTCTAACAGGCTACACAAACTGCAACATTACGCCAGATGGAACCAGCGTTCAGGGCACTCCCTCAGAACACATGGGAAACTCTCTAAGCACATGGCCAGATCACACAGGATTCGTAAGATGACGACTACGCCAAATGTTATGGCTGGATTTTCTGAGTAGGTGGGATCAGCCCCTAGGGGCCCCTCCAACCCAGCCAGAACGTAATCACATCCCTCCTCAGGACCAACTATCCAGGCACCTGGTACCTACCTGAGGATGGGGAACTCGCAATATACAAGCTCATATTATTAAAAACACCACTAAATCTATAGGGATACTAAGAATACTCACTGATTACTAGGGATATCCATACCCTACACCACACTTATTCACATCAGTTGGTCTCGCGGCCACCCTGACCCAGACGTTCTACCCTAGGGCAGATATGACACACAATCCGGTGCGTCTACACATGGGCCTGCAGAACCCAATGCTCCCTTTTCCAAACTGTTTGCAATCCTGCAAAACTACACACTAGTTCGACCTCCTAGTGCTCTCACTTATTCAAGCCACAATCCTGTGGGTATACACGCCAGTAATCCTCCCCGGCGCTCTCACTAACGCCGCATATCAACGACGACCACATTCCTATGAATACCTATATATATATATATAGTGGGAAGTCTCTTCACTAAGGGTCTGCTACTACAATATTAGGAGTTAGCCAATTAATATTATATGTCTCCTATTCTTGTCATCATAGGTCCACTCACTCCCTATTTATGTGATCACCACTTACCTGATTGGGATTACTCATCCATTCATGCAAACACTAAACACCTAGGAGCGTTGTTTACCTGGATTGAACAAGAATACAAGGCAAAGGCCAGTTTTCTACAAACTGGGGGTTGTTTTATTAGTACAATATAAACCTTTACACAGAACTGACAAAGACTATAGGTAGAACACACCGCTGAAAGAGAAAAGATTAAACATAACAGGAACACTCCGCTGGAGGAGAAAAGATTTAAACATACAATGGCTTAGGGAATAAGGACAAGATTAAGATGCAAGTGTAAAGTAAACTAATGTGATGAGAACAATATCACCTGATTAGTGTGAAGTCTTGTTCTAGCTGTCATCTGGGTTCCTCTCTCGTCTGTGCCTTGGCTCATCTCAGACTCCCTCTCTCTCCTGCACTCTTGGGTACACCTCTGCGCTGATCACTCTGTCTCTGGACTCCTCTCCCCCACGAACTGTCTCCACCTTCCAGCTTCAATCTTAATGGTTCCTGCCGCTCTGATCACCGTTCATTCCACTAGCTTATTCACTCTGTCTCTGCGCCACTGTCCAATTAACTCCATCTGCTCCCATAGGTTAGTCCACGATCTCTCCTCCGTCTCTTCTAAAAGGCATTACTTCAGACTCCAGCTATTCACACCTCCTCCTGATAAGCAACTGCTTCTGACTGCTTCCTTCAGTTCCAGCTCACTATTCAACTCAGCTCTTCTCCAGCTTGAACCCTCTCTCTCTGCCAACTCCACTTCACTGCTTTCCACTCCTCCACCTTAACACGACCCTCTGGCTTCGCCACCTTCACTCGACTGCAACTCTACTCGACTCCCTCTCTGCTTGATTCTCTGCTCGACTCCCACTCTGCTTGACTAACTAACTCCGCCTCTGCACTTCACTGATATAGAATGCTGTTTCCTCATGGAAAGTTCCAGCCATCAGCCTGCCGCCCACCAGATCTCTGCACCACTTCGCATCAAGGACACACACCCAGCTGGCCAGCCTTTTGTGGTGTCTTCAACACAGAGAATAATACAGCCTACCGATAAGGGCTGGCCCAGACCGGTTCTCTCCAAGTGAAAAACAGCCTTAACTATAAACTTTGCCTTTGCCCTGAAAAGCCTCTCAGCTTCATCAAGATGGAGTCCCTCTAGCTCTAGGCCTGTAGGCCTGAAAGGGGTGAAATGCTCCTTAGCTCTGTCAGAATACCTACATAAACCATACCAATGTGTCTAATATGTCAAAGCCAATAGGCAATAGACAGGTTAAAGTCAAGAATAAAGGCATATTAAGCAGCTATCCTCTTCTAGGTCTGGAAAAAGGGCTTAAAAGGGCCAACACAGGCTAAGAATACCTATACTAGATGCGAGCACGATTAATGATCTATATCACTGCTAAATAAAGCCAAAAACTCTGCCATTACAGAGGCAAGATGCAGGAACAGCACAGTCTCTCCCCAAAAAGATCTTAGGAGTCTCACCCTCAGTTGGATGGAACTCAGAAAGCATAACCCCTCAATGGTTTCCAGGTACTTTCAAGCACTCCCAAGGCTGGAGCTTTTGCTTTGTAGATGGGAGTGCTGCGTTTTCTAAGGGTAAAGACTATGGCAGCAATCTCTGTAGCCTGAAGGTTGTCAATATAAGGTTTTATGTTGCACAAACACCGTGTAGGGGTGAAAGGCTGTAATTACACTGAGGTTATGGTTATAATTGTAATACAATTTAGGGCCTATGTTTCTTTTTTTTTTTTTAAATATTTTTATTGAAATATTTTGCATTTATTTACAAAGCACGGCATCCTTAATACAAACCATAAATTGGAGGAGGAAAAGTATATGCCACTAATTCATAAGCCAAAATAAAAAAAAAACAATGACTAAATCATCAGCGGGTGAGGGTAGTATTACAAAAAATAAATTCAAACACAAATTAGGTCATAAAAAATATCATTAATAGATGCAACATGTGTTTTCATATTGATCAACCTCAAGATTGTATTTGCACCAAGTTAATATCTCTTGTCCGCAGGCAATCCAACATTTCTCCTTATTATACCTCCTTCCATCGAGTTATAGGATCCCATATTATATCGCCCAGCTTCCTACCCTTTTTTCCCTTCCTTGCATATATCACTTTCTCGATTTTATGCATTATTAGTAGCTTAGCCAGCCATTTATGGAAGGTAGGTGGTACAGGATCTATCCATGCAGAGGCTATACATAGTCTCATAATAGCCATAGCAACAAACAAAAATTCCCTACCACGAAAAGAGCGTGTATCCTCAGCATTTACTCCTAATAGGATAGTTCCTGGGGTTAGAACAACTTCGCTTTCTACAATTTTACTTATAAAACTTTCAATTTCCTTTTTAAACCAATCTAAGCGGGGACATAAAGCAAATACATGTTCCAAGTCAGCATCCGAGCTCCCACACCTATAGCATGTAATGCCCACTAAGCCTCCCCATTGAGCTATTTTAGCCGGTGTATAGTACAGGTGGTAAAGTGTTTTATAGTGCTGAGCCTGTAATGGTGCTGCACATAATAATGATTTCCCCATTTCTAGTGAGATTCCAAAGCTTTCATAACTAATTGTAAGATTATCCCTCCATTTTTCACTCCACTTTTGATGATCATCTTGTTTTACTTTCATCAATTCAGCATACAATCTTTTAATTGTGCAATCCTCTCCTTTCCGAATAATTTCCATTATAGCATTCCGCCTGAATCCCAAAACACCACCTTTCTTTGCCAGGAGGAAACTCCTGATCTGCAAAAATTTAAAGAACTGCCTTGTTTCTAGGTTGTATCTATCCTGCAGATCTTTGAATTGTAGAAAACAATGTTCCCCCCTAATATCTCCAATGCTTCTGATTCCCCTATTTTCCCACTCTACCATTACGGATCCCGAAAAAATATCTTGTGGAAGGGTTGGATTATTTAACAATCTCGTATAAGAATTAAATTTTCCCAAGCCAATTTTTTTGGAAAAACTTTTCCAAATTTCGAATGCTGCAATTATTATCTTGAACTTTGTCCTCTTGTAATAGCTAGCCTCTGTGAATTTTAGAAGAACATCCTTCGCTTCCGTTCCCAGAGTTAGGCCATAGATTGCTAATGATCCATAATCACTCCACTCCTCCCCTCCACTGCCCTGTTCACCTCCCATTAAGCCAGCCATGTTCTGTAAAGCTGCCGCCCAGTAATAGAATTTTAAATCTGGGACTCCCCAGCCTCCCCTTTCTCTTGGCAGTGTCATATATCTGAGAGCCCTTCTCGTTTTACCTTTTGCCCAGAGAAATCTATTTAGTATACTCTCTAATTTCTTAAATATTTTATTTTCGAAGAAAAGCGGTATTGCCCTAAAAAGATATAGGAATTTTGGAAGGATAATCATTTTTACTATATTAGATCTTCCCACTATTGATAAGTGTAAATTATCCCATCTATCCAGGTCTTTTTCCACTTTCTTAATTAAAGGGGAGATGTTCCTTTCCACCAAGTTATCCAAGTCTGCCATTATGATAACCCCTAGATATGTACCTTCTTGTGTTACTCGATTATCTAAACATGGAGTATACGAGTTTTTAATTATCTGTGTTTTTGTTGTATTTAACTTGTATCCCGAGATACTTCCAAATTTCGTCGCCTCAAGCTCAAGGTGTTCTATAGCTTCAGATGGGTTTGGAGAAATAACAGCGATGTCATCTGCGTAGGCTAAAATTTTACATTGCCCGATAAGCGTTGTAACTGGTGTTATCATCGCTGATGCCTCTATTTTACGTATAAGCGGGTCCATATATATAGCGAACAATAAGGGTGAACAAGGGCACCCTTGTCTGGTACCTCTTTTTATATGAAATTTTCCTGTGTTCCCACTGTTCACTCGTAGTGTCGCTACTGGTTCTAAGTACAGAGTTTGTATGGCTTTGATAAAGCCCTGTTTAATTCCCGTTCTAGCTAGAGCATACCAGAGGTAGCTCCAAGAGACCCGATCGAATGCCTTTTCTGCATCGAGTAACATCACAGCGATCGGATCCCCTGTGACTGCCGAAACGTCAAATAGAGTTATTGCCTTCCGTATATGGTGGGTGGTTCCTCTCCCTGGTATAAAACTATGCTGACAACTGCTCACGATTTTATCTATAATTCTTGCCAGCCTTGATGCTAAGGCTTTAGAGAAGACTTTTGCGTCTGCATTAAGTAGGGTTATAGGCCTATAGGAGCCTGGATCCTCCGGTTTTTTACCCTTTTTTAATATTACGACCACTTCTGCACCCCCCCATGATTTAGGCGATGTTATCCCCAGTTGTGCGCGTTGCATCACCTTCACCATTTCTTCTCTCAAGCAATCCCAGAATACTTTATAAAATTCAATGGGAATTTGATCTGGGCCTGCTGCTTTACCAGAGGGTAGGTTCCATATTGCCTGCTTTATTTCTTCTAGCTGCAGTTCTACTTCCAACCCATTTGCTTCTTCTTCCTCTATTGGATCTACAGAGATATCCTGGAGGTACTCCCTCATTTCTTCCTTATCTTTTAGCGGGTCACGACCGTGTAATTCATCATCATATAGCTTCTCGTAAAATATTCTAAAAACTTCTCTTATTTTAGTCGAGTCTGTGTGTATCATACCCGCTGCGTCCTTGATTTCCCTCACTATGCCTACAGATTCTTGTTGTCTTGCTCTAGTAGCCAGTATCCTGCCTACTGACTCGCTCAGCTCATAGCACTTCTCCCTTTTAGTGTCGTACATTTTCGCCACTTTACTAGCAATTTCACCCTCTGCCTCACCTTTGGCTTTTACTAGTTCTACCCATGCTTTTTCAATGTCCCGCCCCGACACCACACCTTTTTCTAGATTTTCTTCTGCCTTCAAGACATTCGATGCTAATTCTAGATTCCTCACCTGAGCTTGTTTCCTTTTATGAGAATTATAACTCATCGTTTCACCTCGTACTCCAGCCTTAAATGTGTCCCAGACAACTCCTATTTCTGCTGTATCTTTGTTGAACGAAAAAAATTCAGTAATCCATTTGTTCATATATTCTATATAGTTCTCATCTTTCAGTAGCTCTCTTTCAAAAGTCCAGTTCGTGTGTTGTCTAGTGCTTATTTTTGATGTTATAGTAAGTACTAGAGGATTATGGTCGCTTAGGATCCGTGGCAGCCTTTCAATCTTTGAGTCGGAAATACTTGTACTTGAGATAAAAAAATAGTCTAGTCTTGCACATGTTTGGTGCGGTGCAGAGTAATATGTGTACCCTTTATTATCCAATATTTTTTTCCCCCATACGTCTGAAAGAGCATTATTTAATACCAGACTGTGTAGCGCCTGGAATACTTTTTTTTTCCTACCGCCATACTTTCCAAAAGAACCCAGTCCTAATCCATCTGCACCATTAATATTAAGATCACCTCCCAATATAATATTTGGTGCCCAAGTTGCTAATTCAACATCAAGGAATTGAAATATATCAGGATCGTCCTCTGTTGATCCATATACATTTACCAGTGTTTTCCACTCTCCATCTATCCAGCACTCAACCATAGCCCATCTTCCCCATTTATCTTGTGCTTTTTTTCTAATTGGAACGTTATTGTTCCTGGCTAGGATAGCTACTCCTCTTTTTTTTACCCCTTGGCTTGAGTGTACTAGTACCTTGAATCCTAGCTGTGACAGAACATAAGCTTGTGTTGTTATTATATGCGTTTCCTGGATATATACAAAGTCTAGATTCATTTGTTTCAGCATTAATGCTACTTTCGCTCTTTTTTGGGGGTCGTTTAACCCACAAACATTCCATGTTGCAATTCTAATCCCCATTATCGATGTTCTCCCATTTTCTTTCCCTACTGTCCTCTCTGCTGTACATTATCTGCATAGTAATCCTCCATTTCGTTAACTTTTGATCAGCGTTGCTTATTGTATTACTTCCCTTCATTTTTCTCACCCCCGCCTGTTCCCTTTGACCAAGGAATATTTTTTTTAACCTTTTCCCCTCTATTTTTTCCCCTGCCGTGCCCTGTTCCCCGTGTGGTTCCCAACCCCCACCCCCTCCTCTTTCCCCTCCCACCCCACCCTTTCCCTTACTGGCAAATAGGTCAATCCTGACCTATATGTGACAGCCGTGTCTTCCCAGGGGAGTCTTACCCGACCACCCCCCGTGCTGGATCATTCTCTGAATATAATCACATCATCTAAAAAAAGAGAAAAAAAAAGAAATAGAAAAAGGCTCAGTTATCTCTTTGAGATAGAAGCTACTTGTTTTGTGGTATCCGTGCGATCCAATTGTCCGTTTTGTTCTCTATGTCTTCTTTCTTCTCGAAGATAAGTCAGGTATTCTTGAGCAACAATTTCCGAAAAAAAAGTTCTGAACTGTCCATTCAGCCCCACCCTCAAGCGAGACGGGAACAGTAAATAAACTTCACAGCCTAGATTCTGAAATGGGACTATGAGTTGCCGCATCCGTCATCTTCTCTCAACTGTTGTGTGGCATAAGTCTGGGCGAGCAAAGAAGGTTATGTCTTTGTATGTGCGTTTCTTAGTAGGTTTAGCTTTCATAATCACTTCCTCCCTTAGCAAGTAATTTCCTACATAGACAAGAATTGCCCTTGATCTTGCACCCGCGTTGCCTTTTTTCTGTACTAGTGGGAAGCGATGTGCCCGTTGCACTTCTTTATCCCAATCCCATGTGTCCATTTCTGGGAACGCACCTTTCAGCAGCTCTACAACAAAGGCTCTCGCGTCACTCCCTTCCTTGCCTTCTTCCACTCCTAAAAGTCTTATATTATTTCTCCTCTGGCGATTTTCGAAATCTTCCAGTTTCCATAAAATATCAGATTCAGTTTTTCCCTGGGTCTGTCTGAATTCCTGAATCTCTGCCATATCGTCCTCCATTTTGCCAGTTCTCTGTTCTACCTCCGCTAGTCTACCTGTTACTTCAGAGTACATGACCTTTAGATTGTGGAGAGATCTCTGTATTTTTTTATTAGCACGCTTGGCTCTTTGACTTTCCTGTCGTGCTTCTCCTTGAATTTGTTTCATTGTGGCAAGTAAGATGTCGAATCTGTCCTTGTTCGGGTCAGCTTCGGCGCCCTCAATTGTATTGGATATTTCTCTTGCCGGCGACATTCCCTTCATACTCCCTTCATACTCCTACTTGTGCTCTCACTCTTTTTACTTACTAGGAATCTTCCTCTGTATTTACCCTTGACCTTGTGGGTTTTGCTTTCATTTTTGGATTGTGGATCTTTTTTTACCTTCCCCTTCATCGAGCATAGAAGATCGTCCGTCTCTTGTGAGTCACTCGTTACATAATCTTCCATCTCCGCAGAGGTAGTAGAAAATGAGTCTGACCCTTCTCCCTCCTCCTCTTCCTCGCTCTCCTCCTCCTCCTCCTCCTCCTCCTCCTCCAACAACTCGGTATTGTCACTATCGTCACTACCCTCATTATCCTCGTTATTCAGTGGCGTTTTTAGCAGAGATACATTTTTTGTTTGGCTGTTACATCTATGTTTCAATTGCGTTTTTCATATTTATGTGATTATGTCAATGATTAAGAGCTCATGATCAAGGTGTGCATGCTTTATTGCAAATACTAAGTGCGGTTGATTTAAATCCACCTTTTGAAGGGGCAACAGTGATTATAGCAATGTCATCAAGAAGTATTTCCATCAGCTTGTGTATATTTGTAAATTGTTTCATAGTATTGAGTAGTGTGTGTTTAATAAATGAACTCAAAAGAAAAAAGCACAGACTGGACAATCATTTATTGAGTGTTATTATTGTGTATCTGTGAATGGTGATTACTAGACCACACCACCTGCCTTGATTAGACCTTGGATTGCTTTGCCTTGCTACCCTGTGAGAATCAAGTACTACATTGGGGTGTTTGGTTCCCAGTGGAGGACAAATGTAGAACCATTTCTTGTGAAGTCCACACAACTAATGAATAATTTCAATTTTTTAACATATGACGACCATCATTGCAAAGCTACAGCAACGATGGTCCGCAACGCTTAACGGCTGTTCACGCTACAGCGACCACCGTCCATGATACCCGGCCTGCTCTTTGCGACACACCTATGGCTGTCCAAGATGCTCAGCCTCTTCTTCTTCCTCTAACATGAACAGAACACACTGGAATGTAACTTTTCAGTGAGACTGATATGATCACTGTATCCGACCCATTTTCCATTGGGCTTGACCTGAACTTGTGACCTTACCCCAGTCTAACATTACCATATGTTCGGCAGACAGTTATGAATTGTAGCCCAGATTTACTAATGATTTGTGCCTGGTTTACATCACAGAAATGATGCAAATACGACGAAAAATTTTGTTGTTGGGTTTACAATTCAATACAAACAAGGATTTTTGTTGGAAAGTTTCCCCCAAAACAATGCACTATGTGCTACTTTCCAGCAGAGGGTGTTCCATGGGCCTTCCCATGCAACCGCCCTTGGGTTTTGACGTAAATACCTATCTAGTAACATTTGTAGACAGGATGTTAAACCAAAACCTTACATATCTCAGGGCCAGGCGTAACAAGGAGAAATGTTCTCCCAACTTTACATGTATTTTGCATTTTACATTACACATACAAAGTAGAAAAAGTCTTAAAGGATAGTTTTTGTACTGGGGGCGTGTACCCTTCCAATGCAAAAACAATGCTTTAGAGTTCGCACACACCCTTGCACTATGGTGCAATGTTGTATGTGTTGGGCACATGGCAGCCAAAAGTACTCCAGTGGTGAGGGAAAGAAAATAAATGCCATATCTCAGAAAATATGGTGCCTTTTTTCCTCTCTTCCTTTGACGCAGTATAGAAGTTTGGTTGCTGTTGTGTTAACTATTAGTAAATCTTGACTAACCCTGGGCGAAGTACTATGTTACGCTCGCGTAGTTTGCGAAGTTTGCGGTACTTCGCACTACGCAAATTGCAGGTAGCAAAGTGCAAACATGCGAAGCGTAGCTGTCATTTTTTGCTTGCTCGCGGTTCTCAACGTCAAGTTGGCGACTGCGAGCGAGCAAAATGACATCCCAGCGAGACTTTTTCCTCATTCGCGATCAGCAACATCAAGTCGCTGATCGCGAGCGTGGAAAATAAACCTTCTGGCGAGATTCTCAATGCGAGGAGGTCAGGTTTCTCATTGCGAGTGGTCGCGTATGCTCACGACGCTCGCGATGAGAAACTAACAGTCCACGTTGAGAAAGCTGCAGCTCGATAGAAATCTACTCAAGCGGCAGAAAACGACCGCTTGCACTGTGCAAGATGCGGTTTGCACTGATTGCACAGTGCAGACAAGCATCCTGCACCGTGCAATCAGTGCGAACAGCTTTTTTTGCACAGTGCACTATGCAGTTCACGTAGCTTGCGTAGTGCAAAGTGCACTTCGCGTACCTACTCGTAGTGCTACTACGCGAACTACGCCCAGGGTTAATCTTGACCTACAAGCCCAAATGATTACATATGAAAAACAATGTGGTAATATGTCCTATCAGGCAATATGAGAGAGAAGCCACACTCTCATTGCTGTCCAGTGCATCTGAGAATTACAGCGAGGTAAACTGTTTTCACTAAGGGTAGGAATGATTCATGTTTGATAGCATTTACCGAAGCATCAAGGAAAACCTCAGACAATGCATGAATGTGTTGTGTGTAGGTAACAGCTACATGAACAATAGTTATTGTCCAAGTATTAAGGGTCTAAGATTGGAAAGAGGTTTCAGCTTGTGGAATCAAGACAGCGGTACTGTCGGATCACTTCCATTCAATGCTCTTTCTTTAGAACACTACGCACGTTATTATTAAATCAATAAGGCACAAGCGCATGGTGCTCAAACAGCTTCTTGCTAAGGCGTCCATGCCCTAACCTTCCTGGGCAGGATAACCGTTAATTTTGCCATAGTGCAACGGAATATACCTACAAGATTGTCCCCTGAGGAAGGGACTGAAATGTCCCGAAATGCATCGGGCATTTAAATGAATGTTGTTTGAAAGTTATTCAGGAGCGATGAAACCTTCTTTAGAATTGTTAACACATAGAATATAGTTATGTATTGAATGTTCATTTCCGTTTATGTTTTTGTTGTGGTTAAGACGATGACCATGGCATGATAAACAAGTATAAATGACAATTATTGTTGTGTATTGTTTTAGAATGTTATATTTGGGTTAAACATATGGGTTCGGTTACAACTCAGTGAATAGTGCACAGTGCATTCAAGTTACCATACTTGTAATAGCTTCTTTTGACTAAACACTTGGACTGACAACCAGTGTAGCACTGTAGAACCAATAAGCAATTAATTTTTGTTTAAAATATTTTGAGTATGAAGTAAAACCAGGAGTGCTCCTCCAACCTCTCACTTCTCCAAGTATTAATGGACATAGGCACAGCTTGAATGTAAGCTCTGCTTGAACTTAAGTGAGATGTAGAAGCATTATTAGGCAAGGTGAAGAAAACAAATTACCATGAAATATCAAAATTCACAATAGTAAAAAAATCCCATTGAAATCAAGTGGATAAAGTATTGAATTCTGTTAAATATAAACACACACTTGTTAATGCAAATATTAGTCAGCAATAAATGCGTCACACAATGTGCTTCTTAATTTACATACTCACTGTTAAAAGTATTCAAACAACATATCACACATATATCAAACGAGGCGTTTGCCCGTGGAAATGTGCCAAAGGCAATTTATGGAGCACAGGTCCTTTAACCAACTCTTAACAGTATATAAAATGAAGATCCCACCGACACTTTTATGCGCTCTAGAAACAATAAATACTAATCAGTGGCACTTTATGCATAAGGTGGAGAGGAACATTCTTCACACTATTTGCTCTTTAAACTCTATTGTCTAAATTGAAGCTCTAAGGTTTGAATTATGATCAGTGAGCACTTTCATAAGAGGCTTGACTGCTAGTTTACCATTGTCTATTAAATGCTAAAAAAAAATCCTCAAGGAGTCTTATGACTTTGGAACATCTTGCTCCTACTATGGAGACTAGGCCACTTTTAACCCCTTCCATGCTCATGACGAGCTCAGCTCGTCATGAGGCACAGTGGAGCTGTGCTGATGACGAGCTGAGCTCGTCATGAATCATGTACTAAAGCATTTTTCAGCACAGGAGGGGAAAATGCACAGCAGCGATGTGGTTAAATAATATTTTAACTGCACTTCAGCACTTTTCTTTGACTAGATTAGATACACAGAATATGAGCTATGCTCATCTTAAAAACGATCTAAAATATACTAAGAAAAATTTCTCCATGGCAAATAATATAGAGATATACAAAGTAAAATGTTTCTCCCATAGTATTATTCAATTATACCAGGCAGTAGCTCCTCTAGTGTATTTGAATCGGAATCTGGAACAGAGAGTGCGAAGATGCATATTGCTATGTACACAGAAATGTTTACCGGTAAAAACTGTGAAAGATTTATGACAGAATGTAATTTGGGAGGAGAGAATATGCACCTTAAGTTACAATGAAGTACTGACAATTGAATATGTTATATTTGCTTGTACTGCTTAAAAAAATATCAACAGAGAGTTTTAAAACCACTTTTAAAAAATATGGTATTTCAATGGCAAGAGCTGCAAATGAGATGATAAATTGTCAAGTTAATGAAAGAATATGTTGTAAATTTTTCAAAATGTTTTAGCTCTTTTTTAAACTTGTATTACTGGATGTAACTTTGTATATTGTTGATATCTTTGTATGATCAAATTCTCTAATAAAAACTTTGAAACTTCAAACAACAACATTCAAATATAACATTAGTGTTGCTTTCTCGGGGGAGGAGGAACTACGATGGTAAACAAGATGGCTGCTTAGGTTCCCGGCTCCGCCGATCTCCATATTCCGCCGCAAGATCCTGTACAATATCCTGACCTTACGCGCAGCCTCTGCTTGTATGAAGTGTTCCTCACTCTGACGGCGAAATCCCGACGTTTTTATCGGCTGATTTGATGAACTTACACCGAGTTGAAAATCGTGGCCTGCTCCAGCGGTGAAGCCGGGGCCTCGAGTATCTGCAAGGCCGGGCTGCAGTGCAACAACATCGGCTTGGGGCCTTGGCAGGGTCCGGTCAATCGCAATGGAGACTTCATTTATGCCCGAATTTGGGGGCGATTGTTTTCCTTTCCCAGCATCAAGAGAGAGGTGACCTGCTTGTTGACTGAGGGTGGGGATCCCCATCCCGCGGACCCGACATAGATTCCTGCCGGGGCTCGGCGGGTCGGGACCCCGGCCTGCGGTGTTCCGCCGGGTTACAGCGGCTGTGGATAACGACGGGTCACCGTCCACGCTTACCCTCTCGTGATCCTGTTTGCTCCCCCCGAAAAGGCCGGTTTCACCCGGGGAGCTGATCGTGACTGGTACCGAACTTGATAATATGGATCACACGACATCTGGGCTAACGTTGAGGTCAATACTGTCAGAACTTTGGGCGTTTCACTCGCAAATGGATGTGTCTTTGACTAAAATGGATGCATGCCTAACTGGGCTCTGCTCGAGGTACCGGACTCTGCCCTACGGTTGAATCAACAATCTACAGCCACTCCAGCAGCAGCCAATTTGTCTTTGTGTGAGGACCCCGTGAGAGAACGAGTAGGGATGCGAATATCGGAACCAACGGACGGTGCTTTGGAAGATTGTATCCCCGAGGCCGTGAGTGTGTCACTGTACCTTACATCACCATCGACTTTGGAAGTATCGTGTGGCGTCCCCCCCGGACACCTGTGCTGCAGACTCTCCCCTCATCGTGTGGTGGTTGTCCCTTCTTTAGAGATTCCATGATCCCAGGGTGAGAAACATCGTGGCGAGGGAACTGCAACTTTTTGTGCTTGAACTTTTCGTAGAGTTAGCAGCTACAAGTGGTAATAGATTGACTTTCGATGGCTTCCTTCTCATTTATGACTTGTATGTTTGCTCATGGGTCCCTCTGGGGAGGGTTTGTGTGCTGCTTCGGAAGGGTCAGGGTTAGGTCCATTGCATCGGGACGACTTGTAACTACTGTTATTGATGCCTGAACTGCAATTGTTTGATTATAGAGGCTGGGCGATGTATCACGGTACCCCCTGTGGTCCTTTGTAAGAGTAGCTCCACATCCGTCCTTTGCGACAGGGGGGATCGGTGTTAGGCGGGGGGACTAAGGGGTCAGGAACATCATACGATTATGCCCTCCTCCATTCTTCTTTTTTCCCTTTCTTTGGGGTCTAGGTTAATGGGGCGACAGGCACGCTGCTAGTGGGGTTAGGCTATAGCCATCGGCAGGGTGGGGGGGTGAAGGGGGGGTTTTATTTTGCCTTTTTTATTTTCTATGGCCTTTCTTTTCTCCCTTCCCTTTATTCCTTTAGGATCAATATGGTTTGTGCTCTATTTTGCCTC
Source organism: Lissotriton vulgaris (assembly GCF_964263255.1). Taxonomy (NCBI): domain Eukaryota; kingdom Metazoa; phylum Chordata; class Amphibia; order Caudata; family Salamandridae; genus Lissotriton; species Lissotriton vulgaris. The sequence goes on from NC_141696.1 coordinate 379,218,958, forward strand.
ATTGAGACCTAGTATTTAGTGCCCTTGCTTTGTACATTACGTTGTACTTCCGGGTTGGCAGGTCATGAGAACTGGCATTCACGAAAATGTGCATTGCTCTATTGTTTGCTCCGAATCGTAAGACTTAACGCCAGAGTCCCATGAATGGCTGTTCTTATCTGCATATCCTGTTTTCTTGGCTTGTCCCCCGTACCCTATTGTTGGATTGTATGGCACCTGATCTGCCTATTTAAATAATATAAAATGAAACCTTTATTATATCCTGTGAGTTATCAATGCGTTCCAGTACGAGATCCATCCTGAATCGCTGCCGGACCTCAGGGTTGTCGGCTGAGGAGCTGTGTTATATTTTGATACATCAGGTTTCACTTCTGTTTAGTGACCGGACCCTGTGGTTGTAGGCCCATACTTGTACCTTATGAATGCTGCAATAAAGGTTTTCAAAAAATTTTGCTTTCTCACCTCAAATTTAGAAAATACACAAACTTAACATGAATATCTTTAAAATATGTAGTTTAAAGGAACATATTGAATTGTGTCATAATAATGTCTTCTTGAACAAATCTACCAAACTTCTTCCCTAGGGATACTCAACACCCCATGGATACCCATATGTCCCACCCTCAACGAGAGATATTCATTTCTTATCACAGAATCAAGACCTATTACAGTTACAGTGGAAGTGCATTTTTTGTGTATAAATGAATCTCTTTTAAAAGCCTGTAGGATCTCGTCCCAAACATAGCATACACATTGGCAGCAATGGGAAATGTATTAATTCTACTTTTTAGGTCGAGCTGGAGTTGCATCCGAAGGATGCTCCAGTTTGACAACTTTAGTGGTCCGTCTCGGAGGAATAAGGGACGGGAGGGTGCCACGCGCTTCTGCTGCTGGATTTGCCTGCGTGAACGCGCACGTCGGCTCCGTCCACATTCCCAGCAAGTCAGCCTAACACGCGTGCATGCACACAGACACACACGCACGCGCACACGCACTTACACTTACACACACACACACACACACACACACACACACACACACACACAGACACACACACGCAGGCACACACATACAGGCAACCCCCTCTCCCCTCCTCTCTCCTACCTAACTGGGCTTTGGGCTTCTCGGGAGCCTCGCAGAGCACTCGAGCTCCTTTGTCATTCCAGCAAGAAGCGGGGCTCTCCCCTTAGGCTTGGGGATCCCGCACTTTCCCCTCCTGGGTCCCGGGACTTCAGGTACGGTACGGCACTTCGCTGTTGCTCCGGGCTCGCGCTCCGACCTCAAAACGAAACTTAAAAATGTTGAGCATGCGCAGGCAGCCCCCGCCCTACCACTCCTCCCAGCCAGGATACTAACCATTCTGAACGGGTGTCACACATGATGAATGTCTTCTGACAGTTGAAGTTGTAAAGTGTTTAAGGTAAACACAGTGTAGTGCCGCGTTACTCGTGAAAAGGAAACGCTTTAGAGCGGGTCGGCACACCAGCCTCAGCCTCAGCACCAGCATCTGTCTGCTGATCGGCACAGATGTATTGATCAGCTTTCGCAACTAATATCAGTTTATTGGTATTTCGAGCTCCAGAGATGGTGTCACAGTGAATATCACGTTACATCTGCGACTGTTCTCACAACTGCGGGCCCAGTCTGCCCCAAAATTAGAAAGTTGTAGACAGTCATTTCAGCCGTACAAAACACGCCAATAATAGCCGATTTACGTGGGCGATTGTATTGGTGTGTCACATCATGGCAGCAAACTATCTTTAATTATGACAATACATGTTACAATTTAATATTTAAAGGAATGTCTAATTTCAGAACACAGACTTTTCTGGCTTGAGGCTGACAATGACCTGGGTGTGAGGGCGTTAACATGTGCACAGCTACTAGTCACACTGTTATTCACCACCAGAGTAAACCACGGCTTCATCCATGTGTGAGAGATAACATGATTTAGCGCGTGAGGCAAATGAATGTGAAGTGATTTGCCCAGGATCACACACAAACTGACAGGTGGGAAATCGCAGACTGGAATTTGCGTACTTTGCACAGAATTCCTAAGTGCATCGGGCAAGTGAAACGCCTTTAGCAGAAAAGTGCTGGCAACAACACCTGTCCAAGATCACACACAGCGACTAAAGACAAGCACGGTCCGCCTTGTGGCATATGCCCTAGGGCAAGGAATGACGTGCCACCCCCTCTCCCCTAGGCTTCAGATCACCGGTGCCACTACACCCGCAGCACCAAGGGAAGCCCCACCCCTGATATCTGTATACAAGTTTGCGGGTCTGCTCTGGCAAACAACGCACCCAGGACGGGCACGCGTACTTCAAGGTCACGGGTGCCCGCATCTGTCTACTGATCGTCAAATGGCAGCAAATTATCTTTAATTATGACAATACATGTTACAAATAAATATTTAAAGGAATGTCTAATTCCAGAACACAGACTTTTCTGGCTCGAGGCTGACAATGACCTGGGTGTGAGGGCGTTAACATGTGCACAGCTACTAGTCACACTTTTATTCACCACCAGAGTAAACCACTGCTTCATCACGGCCAGAAACCACAGTCAGCGCCAGCTGCAGACGGATAAAAAAAAGACACAGAAGCAAAAATGTGAGTCTGCCACATTTTTTAATCCATATCCTGAAATGCGAACACCCATATCATCTTATTTTGCGTATATTCAATAATTTTGAAAACTTACATTGGATACCTTGCGCCTGTACAGTTTTAATTCATTCTCTTTTCCACCATATGCCTGCTCCCACCTCCCCCGCCCCCCATGCCTCATTACAAATGACACAAAAAGATGTTAATATTTCACTTCTGTTCTTGGATTTTCACCACAATAAAATACACTGAACATAATCTTCACAAACGTTATTTACTAAAGTTTAAGCTATTGCCATTATAAATTACAATAACTGTTATTTAAGTATTAATTATTTAAAAAAAATAAAAGACATTGTTATTTGTAATATCAATACATCTAAGTCAGGTAAATACAAAACATGTTGCATTACAAATGCTAAGTTAAAAGTATTGGCATTATAAATGACAAAGCTATTCATTTCGCTATGTTCAAAACAAAGATATAAATAAAAGATTTGTCATTTACAAGACCAATAGCTCAAACTTTCCTAATGCGAGACCTATTGCATTGCAAATGCTTGTTAATTCTTTTTATAGATATATGTAGTGTGAGTAGCTTGTGATATGGCACCTCGCAATTTCAGAATTTTACATCAACCTGCACAGTAGTGAGTGTATTTTAGCTCCTCCTGATTTTACTGATTCATAAATCCTCGTGTACCAATCCAGCCAATCTGTTTTAAAGGTGCACGCCAACACCATATCTGGTATGCTGAAGCACACCAACCTGAGTTGTGGCTCAACTCTTTACTAATTAATTCCTTCAGCGTTGAGATCCTTGCAGATGGAGCAGGCTGTTCAATAATATGGCTTCCCATTCGTCCATGAAAAGAGGTTGATGTGGAAGCCATAGAGGAATAAAATATGTTATAAAATATATTTGTTTGGGTCTCCTTATAATGATTTCATCAAACCAGCACAACAAAAAGCTAATACGTCAGTTGAACTTTTCTTGGTGTATAGTATTCACTCCAACTGAGTTTATTATTTATTTAAATTTCAATAAAAGTATACGTTTTAAGGCCTTTCATGTACTGCCCCTTTGCTTCCTAATTTACCAAACACATATAACGTGGGTCTTCTCTAAATTCACATCAAGAAAAATGAGCACTGCATGCTCATACAAAATGTTGAGGGAGAAGTGTGGCTCAATGATTAGAGCGGCAGACCCTGATGCAGAGGTCTAGCCCGGGACCAGGGTTTAATTCCCCGCCTCGGCGGGTCTTGGTCCCCCACAACGCTACGGATGCCTGGCCTCCACCTTGGGGGTGCCCAGGAGTGGACTCCTCACAGGGAAAGCCAGGATGGGTTCCACAGCGGTATTCGTACAAGCGCCTAGAGACCCTTGCGGGTGAGTAGTGTGCTATACAAGTATCAATTTAATTACTTACTAGGGTACTTTGTAGGACCATCTATTGTTAAGCAATCCACTAATATGTTGAGGCCTTTGTAATATATGGAAAGCATACATTTAAAAGCCCCCTTTTGTGGATTTAAGCAGCCCTTTTCAGCTCACCTTGTTGCTAGCATGTGTAAAAATTGGAAAAGGGGAATTTTCAAACAGCTTTTGCTCAATTCTCTCTTAAAGCTGATCACTTCACTTCACTTAATGCATTTGTGGGCAATTTATATCTCACTCATGTAGGTATATGAAACACTGATCATTATAACTAATTCCGAAGGTGCTCCCTTCTGCAGGAATGCATTCCACAAAGGCAGTTAGAAAAAAACAATTTTTATCAAATATTGTTGCTGGTTGACTCAACACGGCTAGAAGTTACATTTCATGAGAGTGTTTTCTTTACTTCAGTAACAACATTGCCAGGGGTGTAGCTTGGTCAGTAAGATTCGGGGAGGTGGGAGGTGAGACTTTCCAACAATCACGCTGGCATTTAATGTTAAAATAAATTTTGCAAGAAGTAGGGCGCGTAAGAGGGGCTTAAGGGGAAGCGGACAGGGAGAGGAATGGGGATGGTTAGATGGGAGAAAACACAATATTTTGTAAAAGAATCACCATTTTTGTAGACTTTCGAAAGCAAGAGAGGGAGAGAGTGTGTGTGCTTTTGTCTGTGAGTATGGAAAATCCCTTGTGAAATCATTTAGATGCAATACCCGATTGAAAGCACCTGTACCCAACTATTTATATGAAAATACTTTATTGGAGAGGTGTACCACCCCAAACACCCCATGAAGCTACACCTTTGAATATTATCTTGTAGCAATTTGTGTATTGAAGCTGGAGAGAAGGCCAGTCCATTTTTCTTCTGAAAGATAGGGATTTCGTCAACATAGTAGGCATGATGGACTGGCTACTTTTGTTTTGATGTATTTCTAGATGTAAAGTGGCAGTGAGAGGGTTCTTATTGGAGTCTTTGGAATGCAGTTGGAGGTCGACGCTGGCCCAGTCGGTTAAATGTTCCTACATTGAGTCAACCCATTGTTATTTTGGTGTGATGCAATTCCTACTTTGAGAAAGTGCCATATGGCTACCATTTTTCCCAATGTTCACTTCAGGAGGATAATTCAGAATGGTATTTTTAAAAAGGTAAAGTGTGTTATCCCACAGAGCAAGGTAGCACCAGGAGACTGGAAAGGACCAGCTTTTAAAAAGAGCAAAGTAACTGCACTCCATTAAAATACCATCAAACACAGCATAGTAACATTTGGTCATATTCTTTCCCATCACTGTTCAAACCTAAGACACTGTATGAAGTAACTATAAAATGTCTTAAGCAGGCCGTTGTTGTATTTGGTTATTAAATAGTGAAAAGAGTCCTCTTCTCTTACCAGTAAAATACATCTTGTACTATTTAAGCCATTCTGACTTGTGTAAAGAAGGCAATATCCCAACTATCATAAGTAAAAGACCTTAAAACAATTGTGTGAAATCTGACTACAAACTTGGCGGATTCAAGACAAGTTACCCAACACATTTCAGTGTAGACTTGAGAACTACAACTAAAGACAACTTCTTTTTTTGTTTGATCTGTTTATTAAAGATTTTTTTTTATTATATGTACATGGATATAAAACAATATACCATCCTAGTAATTGTTATACAGAACCAGTAGGTAAGTAGCAAGTCCAGATAGTAAATCAACAGCTCAACGGCATGGTTACATCAGTTAAAAAATTTCCGCGCCGCCAAGACCAGTAAAGGAAGCGGTTCATTCGATCAGAGAGTATGGGGGGGTCACGTTCCTCCAAGTCAGATAAGAGTAATTCCTCCACCCATTTCGCCACCCATAGGATTTGAGACACCAGGAAATAATGTTTTAGGTTGGGTAGAGCCAGCCCCCCTCGAAAGAGGTAGGTACAACTTTGCCAGTGCCACCCTGCACCTCAAGTTATTCGAGATGAAATCCCTAACAATCCTCTCCAGAGAGCGGAAGAAGGACACGGGTAGGTAGAGTGGTAGATTAGCAAAATAATAAAGGAGACATGGTAACATGACCATTTTGATAAAATCCACCCTATCTATAACCGAAAGGTTAAGCGTCTTCCAGAACTCAATCTGAGTCTTAAGCGCTGTGACCGCCCTTGTGATATTACCGCCCATAAGATCCCGATCGTTATGGTAAATGTGGATCCCCAAATACCTGAACGCCACCGGCTGCCGTTGCACTACCATACCGTCCACCTCCCAACCAGGATCTTCTGTACCAGGATTAAAGGTGTATAGGCAATATTTGCCCCAGTGCACACCTAGCCCAGACAGAGACTCAAAAGACCTCAGTATGGCAGGGATGACTCCTGGGATCACCTGAATATCCTTAATGTACAACAAAATGTCTTCATAGAGCAAAATCGCATGTATGCCATTCCCAAGACATATCTCCCATTCCGGTGCCATGTTCCATAGTGTCATTGCTAATGGTTCAATCAACAGGGCGAAGATCAAAGGGGAGAGGCGACACCCCTGGCGATTCTTCTGCACTATCAATATAAGGTCAGAGAAGAGAGTACCTAGCTGTACTCGAACCGTAGGACCCCTTTATATTAATCTGATAAGGCTTAGGATGTAAGGCCCAAGTCTGAATCGATGGAGCACAGCAAACATGAAGGACCACTCAACCGTGTCGAAGACCTTCTCCAAGTCCAGCACAACACAACCGGCCGTTGGCCAATCCATTATAGCACAGCGCATCACCCGGAACAGCTGCCGTATGTTAAGCGACTTGCTATGGGCTGGTACACACCCATTTTGATCTTGGTGAACCACTTGAGGGATCAGTGGCGCTAACTGGATTGCCAGGATACTGCTAAAATCTTATAGTACCCATTCAGGAGCGCCAAGGGGTGGTAGGCCCCTGCGGAGGTGGTTGTTATGGCTGTCTTTTTGCTAGCTCTTTGGAGAAGGAGAATGATGGAGAGTGACTCCAGCCTATCACCCCCATAGCATAGGGATTAGGCCGATAGACAGGGACCCTGTCTTATATACATAAAGACATTTGCGTGTTATTTTCCTTAGAGTAAGGCTTATGAATTTTAGTGAGGGGTTAGATATATAAGTATTAGTCATGATTCACTCATTTGCTAACATGCCGATCTGTTTTTCATGGAGCTATGCATATTATGGGCTCCGTAGGCCTTAAACGAGACAGACTCCATTTTGCTTTTTGCCCGGTAGCTCGAGAAGGCTTTCTAGGTTAAGTGTAATGTTTTAGTTTCAAGCTGTTGTTCGCTTGGAGAGAACCGGTTCAGGCTGACCCTTATCGAAGGAATGTATTTTTCTCCACTCCGAAGACACAACTTCAGGCTGGCCAGCTGGGAAAGTGTCCTTGGTACGGGGAGGTACAAGAATTTGGTGGGCGGCAGGTTACTGGCCGTGAATTTCCATGAAGGAACGGGCTTTGATATTAGCGAAGGTGTTAGTCTTTTTGTCAGTCAGTCCGTAGGCGGCATCTAGACGTTAGCATCTCTGCCATTATTCATTTTCATGGTGGACAAGTCGCCATCTTTGAAGTCGGGGAAAGATTTAAGACCGAAACTCTCTGAAGATAGACTGAACGAGAAGTGGTGCGGAGCGCACTAATACAGAGAGAGAGAGAGAGAGACGGTAGCTAATAAACAGCAAGGTTCCGAGGTCCAGAGGGAGAGCAGACGAGATTGAGCCTAGCGGTGCAGACGTGTACTTGTGACGGCTGAGGGTGACTGCAAGGCGAGCCAGGACCCAGAGACGAGACAGGAGCCTAGATGACTGCCGAGTCCCGATTTCCCATTAACCAGGTGAAGTCCGACCGATTCTTATAGTATGTGCACTCTAACCTTTATCTTTTATTCCCTTTGCAAATGTAATGCTGCATAGTAATGTGATTTATGTCTATTGTTAATAAATACCCTAATTCATATAGAATTATCGTGTACCTGGTGCTTGTGTTCAATCTTGGTAAATGATATTCCTAGTTGGGCACTATTAAGGCGAACGGATGAGAAATCCCGATCAGACGAATGGTAACCAAATAAAGAGGGAGTGAGTGGACCTTTGATGTCATGAGCACGGAGTACACTATACAATCTGAATCCATATCCAAAGTTATTATTTTAGTTTTATCCTAAGTAGATTGCTGAGATATCATCCCAATAATGTTTCATAGGAATGTGGTCGTCGTTGATATGCGGCGTTAATGAGAGCGACGGGAGGGACACCGTCGTGTAAATCCACCAGATTGTGGCTTAAAATAAGTGAGAGCGTCAGGAGGGACACTGACGTGTAGGTTTCGCAGGATCGCGAACGATTTGGAAAAGGGAGCATTGGGTTCTGCAGGCCCGTGTGTAGACACACCGGATTGTGTGTCAGATCTGCCCTAGGGTAGAACGGTCTGGGTCGGAGTGACCGCGAGGCCAACTGATGTGAATAAGATATTGTAGAAAATCCATATATGTATATTGTCATTCCCCATTCTTAGGTGCAATCTGTATATTTATCTGTATAGCTACTCATTGTGAATACGATCTAAGAAGGGAAGGTGAGTACGTTTTGGCTGGGTCACAGGGGCCCCTGGGGGCTGATCCCATCTAGACAGAAAATCCAGCCATTACATCTGGCGTCACGAACTGTTTACGAAGCCTGTGTGCATTGTGTTGTTTTAATATAGTTGGTTTGCGCTCGGCTTGTACGTATAAAATTTTGTTTATAATTTTGTATATAATTTTTTGCGTGTTATTATGTTTCCGAAAAAATCATCGTCGGTTTTTAAATTACCGATTCAGATTCCCGGCTGGGAGTCTACGCCTTACGAGGCCTTGGCCCGTGAGTGGGCTGATTCTACTGGTTTGAGTGAAAATTGGTCTTCATGCTTGGAGCAGGCGGAGCCTGCCGATGTGATTTCATGCTTACAGAAAGCGCCAATAGTGAAGGGTGATGAGCTTCCTATTTTAGGACGCAGAGGGTGGATTATTCTTAATGCATACAGAATATTGCATGAGAAGTTTGTTCAACTACAGAAACAATTTAAAGATACGGAAGGACAGTGTGTTGAGTTGCAAAATGCGCATACTCTTTTGCGTTGTCAAAATAAACTGCTTGCCGACAAACTTGAAACATATCAGACCATTGCCGAAAGAGCTGCGGTCCGTATTGCACGATATAAGTATAAACATCGTCGTGGACGTGTGTCTTCACGCAAAGTGCGTATGATTGTAGCAAAAGCTGGAATGGATTGGAACCCCGATGAGTGGGACGGTAATATCTGGGATTCTCATACTTCTGACTCCTCGGCAGAGGAGGGTGACAAGCGCGAGGCTTCTCGCTCCGGACGTGATTGTAAATCTGCTTCTTGCATTGATTTGACTCCCGATTGTGACCGTGCTCGTTCTTCCCGTGCGGATGACGTGGCTTGCCCTGATTGTTCTGTTAAATCTAAGATGCGGGCCTCCTCGGAAGCTCTTCCCGCAGTTTCTGCTCACCCGATCTTTCGACGGAAATTACAACAAGCCCCTGGTAATCCGGGTGGTATCCCTCTTGACTGTATTGAAGATTTTACTCAGCAGGAGATTAGTGACATCCTGCAACGATTTAAACAACGGCCTGGTGAGGCCTTGCTTACCTGGATGGTGCGTCTTTATGAGCTTGGCGCTTCCGGTATTATGCTCGATGCTGTTGATTGCTTACGATTTTGCTCTTTGAGTTCTGATTCTACTATCCAGGACCATTTTCGGAATTTTAATGGTAATGTCCAAACTTCTTTGCTCCAGCTTGCGTCTGATGGCTGTAATCATAAATATCCAACAGAGTCTGATTGGCCCTCTGATGAAAAGCCGTGGTACACTCTGTGCGATGCGTCGCAACGTTTAAAGGAAGAAGTCATGAAAACGTGTATCTTCCTTAGTACTGCTGACAGGTTATTGGATGGTCTGTTAACATCTTCCGTGCGTAACCGCATTATACGTACTTCTCCTGTTGCTTACAAGCAGGTCATGATGACATTATTGATTAATCAAACTGGCAACCCTTTGTCTGCTGTGCTTGAGTCTGTTCGTCAGCTTGGTGAGCTGGGTGAATGGTTTAAACCTGAAAGACAATCCCGACCTGAGGGTCGTACTGGTGGGGACTATAAGTTCTCTAGACGTGACATGTTTCTTGCTCTCATTGCTGATGGTGTCAAAAGGGAAGAGATCGATGGTGAACCTAATAATATCCTATGGGATATGTTTCGTAAGCGTGGTTTGGATCGAAAGGAAGGTGCCCGTCGTGTGCGAAAGAATGAGTATGATCGTGGTTCGGATGACAGTGGTGATGAGAGACGACGTGTGAATTCTGATCGCCGTGATGATCGGCGCTATGAACGCGGTGGTTCCCCCCGTCGTACTGATGGGAGGGGGAGAGAGGATGATCGTGAGAGGGGAAGAGATGATCGTGGTTCTAGCAGACGTAGAGATGCAAGGAGTTTTTCCCCTGATATGAGAAAGAGGGAGGATCGTAACAGATTATCTGACCGTAATTCACAACTTTTTGAACCTGACACTAATCCGTTTCGTACTGGAGACGGATATGAACAAGAAATTCTAATACCAAAGAAAACTGAAAACATTTACCCTGATCTGTCTTGGTTGACGGAACGCAGGAAAAATGACTAGGAAATAGGTCAAGCTCCGGTACGCAGGTGGGCCCACAGAGATTACAGACCATATGTAGATATTGAGATTTTTTGGAAACATCGTAATATCCAAAGGGCCCGAGCGTTAGTTGATACTGGGGCGGAGGCCACTTTAATTCATGGTAAGTCAAGAAAATTTCATGGACAGTCTTTCACAATTACCGGGCTGGGTGGTAAGGAAACACCCGCAGTTCAAACTGCACTTGAAATTAAAATTGGTAGGATTCCTCGTAGAGAATACTCTGTGTTGGTTGTGCCACTTTTGGAATACATTATTGGAATTGACATCTTGAAAGGTATGACTTTGCATTTGGATGATGGTTACTATCAATTTGGTACTAGACAGTACATTTCGACCAGACCCGTACGGGTTGGCCGTTTACGCATGCCACCTATTAAGATCCCTTTAGCGACAAAAGTGATTTCTCAGAAACAATATCGCATCCCAGGTGGTCATGAGGAAATTACAGCTACGATTCAGGATTTGGTTGACGCGGGAGTCATTACTCCGGTCACATCTGCTTGGAATAATCCTGTTTGGCCCGTGCGCAAAAGTGATAACTCTTGGCGCATGACTGTTGATTATCGAGAATTGAATAAACATACACCTAAATTGACTGTTGCAGTGCCTGACATTGTTACATTGATTGAGAGAATTCAAAAGCATCCAGGTACGTGGTATGCTTCTATTGATATTGCTAATGCATTCTTTTCGATTCCAATTGCCCCCGAATGTCAGGAACAATTCAGTTTTACATGGAATGGACGTCAAATGACGTTCCGGAGTCTTCCTCAAGGCTATGTACATAGCCCTACGATCTGTCACCGGCTGGTGGCGGAACATTTATCTGAAGTGCCTACGATTCCACAAGTTCAGATTTGTCATTATATTGACGACATTTTGATTCAAGGTGAAACGCAAGACCAAGTACAGTCTCATTTAGATCAGATCATTGACTGTTTGCGAGCAAAAGGTTGGGAAATCAATCCTGACAAATTACAAACTCCATCCCAAGCTGTAAAATTTCTAGGAATTAATTGGCATGAAGGTCACAGAGAGGTGATCCCACAAGTTAAACGTAAAATACTTGATTTTGCTGTTCCCAGAAATAGGAAAGAGGCGCAATCCTTTATTGGGTTGTTTGGATTTTGGCGTCAACATATTCCCCATTTGAGTCAAATCTTGGCTCCACTGTATCGAGTCACTCGTAAAAAGAATGCGTTTGAGTGGGGTGAACCTCAACAGACTGCTTTTAATTTGGCTAAAGAAGCTATTCAGTATGCTTTGGATTTGTGGCCCGTGAGTGAAGGTAATGTGGATTTGAATGTATCCGTGGAAGGTCTGTATGCCAATTGGAGTTTGTGGCAAAAGCAAGGCAGACAAAAAGTGCCATTAGGTTTTTGGACCAAAAAGTTACCAGAGGCTGGTGAGCGTTACTCACCTTTTGAAAAACAGTTGCTTGCTTGTTATTGGGCTCTGGTGGATACCGAGCAATTGACTTTAGGCCATGCTGTGATTTTGAGGCCTGAGATTCCCATCATGCAGTGGGTTTTGAGTTCACCGAAGTCCCATCGAATTGGACATGCTCAGGAGGCTAGTGTGATTAAATGGAAATGGTACATTCAAGACAGGGCGCGTGTGGGTCCGAAAGGGGTGGCGGTTTTACATGAGCGAGTGGCGCAGGCGCCCTCCAATGAGGCTGAAAGTGAGCGTTCGGTTCCCGTAGTGCAGGAGTCTCCCGTGAAGTGGGGTAAATCATTTGATGATCTGTCCGCGGAGGATAGAAAACATGTGTGGTTTACGGATGGTTCTGCGAAGTTCATTGGTGACAAGAGACATTGGAAAGCTGTCTCCTATAACCCGATTACAAAGAAATTATTGAGCACAACTGGAGACGGTAAGAGTAGTCAATATGCTGAACTCTATGCAGTTTACCAAGTTTTGAAACAGGAGTTACCAGGTACATGTCATATTTTTACTGATTCTTGGTCCACTGCAAATGGACTAGCGGTGTGGCTGCCTACATGGCACTCGCATAATTGGGAATTGCACTCCAAAGAGTTGTGGGGTAAAGAATTGTGGCAAGAAATTTGGGAACTGCTTCCGCAGAGTACTGTAACAATCTTTCACGTGGATGCTCATACTCCAATCGACTCCCTTGACAAATTTTTCCATAACATTGCAGATGAACAGTCTAAAATTTCTGAGGCAGTGGTTGACATGCAAGATTCTGATTTGGCGGGATTGGCGAAATGGGCCCATCAGAAAGCAGGACATTTTGGAGAGAAAGCCACTAACAGGTGGGCTGCTGATAGAGGAATTCATATTCCCTTTTCTTTAATTAAAGATGCCATTCTACATTGTCCCATTTGCCAGCATTCTAGAAAGAAAGAGGTGCCTCAAATTGTTCGAGGCCACTTACATCGAGGTAAATTGCCCGCCCAAATTTGGCAGATTGATTATATTGGTCCGCTTCCCATGAGCAGAAATTGTCAATACATTTGTACAGTGGTTGATACTTATAGTGGCCTTTTGGTCGCTTTCCCTTGCAAGAATGCTACCCAAGTGAATACAATTAAAACCCTGGAGCTAATTATTTTGTATTATGGTGTCCCATTCCAAATTCAATCAGACAATGCATCCCACTTTCGTGGAAGATTGGTGCAGGAATTCTGTATGGAGAACAATATCGATTGGGTGTTTCATATTCCATATTATCCACAAGCTTCAGGACTGATTGAGAGAATGAATGGCTTGTTGAAAGAACAGTTGCGCAAGTTGACTGATGATCGTTACAGCCAGTGGAGAGATGTCCTACTTCAAGCTTTACTTATTTTGAACAATCGTCCCTTGTTACATGCTGAATCTCCTTTGATGCGTTTGTTTCCTCCACATGTTGATGCGAAACCTAATTCTGTTGGAACTACTGTCACATATTGGGAAATTACCTCCGGTGCTATGGCTCCATGTAGAGCAACCCCAGGTTCCGCAGGCCTCGACCTGCATGCATTAAATGATGCACACTTCCCAGGAAAGGATCGAATAACTGTTGAAACTGGCATCGGTGTCTCTATACCTGCCGGTAGTTTTGGATTAATTGCCCCTAGATCTGGCCTGGCCCTGAAAGGTGTTCAAGTACTCGGAGGAGTGATCGACAGTGATTATCAGGGAGAGATTAAGGTTCTCTTGCTTAATAGCAGTGAGACGGATTTGTTTATCAAAAAGTCTGACCGTGTTGCTCAGTTACTGATTATGCCTGTCTTCAGTGGTGAGATCAAAAAAGGCTCTGCCCCAACGTTGCTAACTGTGCGAGGACAAAAAGGCTTCGGTTCATCTGATCTTCCTGGAGCTAAAATATGGGTGCAATCGCCTAAAAATCCTCCTGAACAGGCTGACATTATTGCGACCGGTCATGACAACACCGTTTTGGTGATGAAGCCAGGGAAAGATGGCTGGGAAGCTGTCCCAGCTGATAAATGTTACTTACGAGAATGATTAAGGCCTGTGTTTGTATTCTTTCAGATCATTCTCTGGACTGCTGCTGCAGGATGTGTCGGCGTTGGACTCCTTTTGGCCTGCTACGCCGGGAGAGGAGAGGATCTACCGACGCCGAGTGATGGGATAACAAGAGCTGCGCGATCTGCGTGGCAGAAATCTTCAAATTTCTGGATCACACTCGCTAAGCGAGTGACGAACTCTCCGCATTTTTGCCTTACCCCCATGAAGTCTGTCACTGACATTTTATCGACCTGTTTGGTTGCTGTCCCTGCATCTACTGAAACTCTGCACCATATATTCAATGTATCCAATGCCCGACCTAATGTTATTCTGGGCGACTTCTTGGCCCATGAATTTTGTCCTTCATGTACTCTTCTTCCGGACCAGGATGTCCTTATTAATTCCAGAATTACTACTTTTAATATTACCCCTGGTGACCTTTGTTTTATGATGACCTGTAATCCTAAGGCCATCTCTGAATGTCTGCGGTTGAAACTTCAAGCCGCTACTACTTTTTCATTTCATCAACGATTGCTATGCTCAAAAAGACTTCCTAACTCATGCCTTTCAGTGAAGAACAATATGACTTGTAGAAGTTTGGTTGTAGCCACTAGCCATTATCGTTCAATGTTGTTACCAGCTGGATGGCTCTTTTCTTGCGGGAATTCATCTTGGCCCTATATTCCTGCGAATATTTCTGGTGGTCCATGTGCCATTACTAGATTAAGTTTGCTAATGTTTTCTTCACATCCTCCTTCACATTCCCGTATTGTTCGAGACTCTATGTCATTGCATGAAGACTGTGATTCCTCTGTTCATCTTTATTCCAGATCAGAATATCTTGGTTTAGCTTTTTCTATTATTGGTGTTCCGGCATTGGCCGTTTATAATGCCAAAACAATCGGCAAAATGGCCTGCTGGATGGTCAAATCGATCAACCAAACATCTACTGTTTTATCAGATTTATTATTAGATTCCCAAGGTGAATGTAGAGCTATTTTGCAAAACCGTGCAGCGATTGATTATTTGTTGTTAAAACATGGACACGAGTGCTCTGAATTTGAAGGTCTATGCTGTTTTAATTTATCTGACCATTCTAAAGATATCCAATCCCATATTAATAAACTCCATGACTTGACTGCAGAAATTAGAGAACACATAGATCAGGGTTTCTTTGACTGGCTTTTTAACTGGCTCCCTGACATGCATTTTTTACGACAAATTTTGGGAGGGGTTATTGTTGCTGTCTGCATCCTTATAGCAATTTGTTGCTTTATTCAGTGTATCCCTTCCCTATTACAATTTTTTAGACTTACTAAGGCTCGTAGATCAGTTAGTTTTGTTTCATATTATTCGTCTACTGACGTTAGTTCCATTTAGTTTGTGGTTAATAGACTGGAGTCAAGGGGTGTAATGTTATGGCTGTCTTTTTGCTAGCTCTTTGGAGAAGGAGAATGATGGAGAGTGACTCCAGCCTATCACCCCCATAGCATAGGGATTAGGCCGATAGACAGGGACCCTGTCTTATATACATAAAGACATTTGCGTGTTATTTTCCTTAGAGTAAGGCTTATGAATTTTAGTGAGGGGTTAGATATATAAGTATTAGTCATGATTCACTCATTTGCTAACATGCCGATCTGTTTTTCATGGAGCTATGCATATTATGGGCTCCGTAGGCCTTAAACGAGACAGACTCCATTTTGCTTTTTGCCCGGTAGCTCGAGAAGGCTTTCTAGGTTAAGTGTAATGTTTTAGTTTCAAGCTGTTGTTCGCTTGGAGAGAACCGGTTCAGGCTGACCCTTATCGAAGGAATGTATTTTTCTCCACTCCGAAGACACAACTTCAGGCTGGCCAGCTGGGAAAGTGTCCTTGGTACGGGGAGGTACAAGAATTTGGTGGGCGGCAGGTTACTGGCCGTGAATTTCCATGAAGGAACGGGCTTTGATATTAGCGAAGGTGTTAGTCTTTTTGTCAGTCAGTCCGTAGGCGGCATCTAGCCGTTAGCATCTCTGCCATTATTCATTTTCATGGTGGACAAGTCGCCATCTTTGAAGTCGGGGAAAGATTTAAGACCGAAACTCTCTGAAGATAGACTGAACGAGAAGTGGTGCGGAGCGCACTAATACAGAGAGAGAGAGAGACGGTAGCTAATAAACAGCAAGGTTCCGAGGTCCTGAGGGAGAGCAGACGAGATTGAGCCTAGCGGTGCAGACGTGTACTTGTGACGGCTGAGGGTGACTGCAAGGCGAGCCAGGACCCAGAGACGAGACAGGAGCCTAGATGACTGCCGAGTCCCGATTTCCCATTAACCAGGTGAAGTCCGACCGATTCTTATAGTATGTGCACTCTAACCTTTATCTTTTATTCCCTTTGCAAATGTAATGCTGCATAGTAATGTGATTTATGTCTATTGTTAATAAATACCCTAATTCATATAGAATTATCGTGTACCTGGTGCTTGTGTTCAATCTTGGTAAATGATATTCCTAGTTGGGCACTATTAAGGCGAACGGATGAGAAATCCCGATCAGACGAATGGTAACCAAATAAAGAGGGAGTGAGTGGACCTTTGATGTCATGAGCACGGAGTACACTATACAATCTGAATCCATATCCAAAGTTATTATTTTAGTTTTATCCTAAGTAGATTGCTGAGATATCATCCCAATAATGTTTCATAGGAATGTGGTCGTCGTTGATATGCGGCGTTAATGAGAGCGACGGGAGGGACACCGTCGTGTAAATCCACCAGATTGTGGCTTAAAATAAGTGAGAGCGTCAGGAGGGACACTGACGTGTAGGTTTCGCAGGATCGCGAACGATTTGGAAAAGGGAGCATTGGGTTCTGCAGGCCCGTGTGTAGACACACCGGATTGTGTGTCAGATCTGCCCTAGGGTAGAACGGTCTGGGTCGGAGTGACCGCGAGGCCAACTGATGTGAATAAGATATTGTAGAAAATCCATATATGTATATTGTCATTCCCCATTCTTAGGTGCAATCTGTATATTTATCTGTATAGCTACTCATTGTGAATACGATCTAAGAAGGGAAGGTGAGTACGTTTTGGCTGGGTCACAGGGGCCCCTGGGGGCTGATCCCATCTAGACAGAAAATCCAGCCATTACAGTGGTGTCCCTACCTGGTTTGGGAAGTGTGAGCAACTTAGCCTCGGTCATTGAGGCTGGGAGGGCAAGGGTCTCAAGAGCCTCCGTGTATACCTTAAGCAGCTGTGGGCTTAGGGGTCAGCATATGTCTTATAAAATTCAAGGGGAAAACCATTGGGCCAGGAACTGTCCCAAATGGCAAAACCTGCATTGTACCCCTAACCTTATCTAGTGTGAGCGGGGCATCTAGTTCCATTCGCTGTTCCGGCGATAGGACCGGGAACGCAACTCCATCTGAGGAACTGGTGTATCGCCTCCATCACAACCCGTTGACCAGAGTTATAAAGCCATGTGAAATGTGCAGACAGCTCACCATAGATTTCTAACTGTTGGTGCTAAAGTCCTCCATCCGAAGAACGGAAAGCCTAATTGGCCCTCCCGACTGTTCCTGTTTAATCAGTTAAGCGAGAAGAGGCCCGAATGATCTGCTTTAGTGTGCACTGACTCAGAGTGCGCTGCAAAGTTGAGGGAGCGCTGCCTCTCTAGGAGCTCTGCATGTTTCTTGCGTGCCTCCTCCAGATCAGTAATCTCCCAGCATCTACCACCACCCTAGACTCCAATGACAACAGACGTTTCTCTACATTGAGCATGTCCGCTCCACCTGCTGTTGCAGCCCGCAGCTTAGTCCCAAACACTTCCCTTTCAGGGTGACTTTCATAGCCACCCACTCCATCAGCGAGGAGGAGGCATGCCCGCATTGAGTTCAAAGTATTCCCCTATAAGACTCTCCAATCGCCTCTCAAGAAATCGAATCCTCAAGTATGGCCGGTTGCAGCCTCCATGTAGGGACTCCTGGGATCCCACCCTCCCAGGCCAACAGAACACAGTGAGGGTTGTGATCGGAGTTCATGCGCCACCAATACTCTGATTTCGAGACATATGGAAGGAGGCAGGGGGGCCCAAAGAACCTATCGAGTTGAACGCATAGGATATGAATTACTGACAAAAATGAGTACACTCTCTCCCCGGGTGATGATGTCTCCAAACGTCAACCAGACCCCTGCCCTGTGCCCACCCATGCAGCACCGCAGAGTTGATCGTGGCGGCCGTGCCTCTGATCAGAGAAAAGGATCTGTCAGTCCCTACATCGTAGACACTGTTAAAATCCCCACCCAACAACCACGTGATCTCAAGCCACTTCGCCAGAGCAAGTGACAGCTGACCAAAGAACTGGCCCTGATCCACATTCGGTGCATACACATTTCCCAGCAGTATGTGTCGTTCATCCAGTTTACCCTTAACTGCCCTCCCTATCCGTAAGAACCCAGCCATGGCAAAAGGTGTTCCTGGGAGTATCCAGATAAGAGCCCCCCTAGCAAACAGGGAGTAATCCGTGGCGTATATTTTACCCCTCCACCTATGCTGTAATGGGGTAATCTCTATTGTGTTTAGGTGTGTCTCCTGCAATAACGCTATGTGCCCGTTGTGACATTTTAGATAGGAGTTCACTGCATACCTATGGGAAGGCGTGCAGATACCCTGGACATTTCAAGTAAGTATCACGCCACCCATGGCATATATAAGGGAAGTGAACAATAATTAATTGAGACCCCCCCTTCGGATCCTGATAATTAGCAGTCGGACATGCACACCAGCAATTCTTATGTCTTTCCCATAGACTCCCGCAGCAAAACGTAATCCGGAAAATCCAAACAAGGAAAGAAGAATCCTTATAAGAGCACCTCCCAGAACATTGCGGTGTTGTCCAAACACAACACACAGCAACCTTGCCATATTTCCTACTGACCTGAAGAGATTGGGAAAACAGGGGGTTGTGCAACAATGCAGGGTATGCTCTCATAATCTCCGCAAAGTCAACTAATAATGCATTACCATAACATAGATCCGAAAGTCAAGAACAGTAACCCCACCAGACGCAGAGACACTCTGAACACACCAGTCTCACCCCATCTTGATTCATGATAGCACACAGACATTAGGAACATTAAAATCCCCCCACTACACAGCAATTCAAACAGCAGCACCCAGAAATGTGCTCCCAGGACAACCATTTTCATACAATAGCATCTGCCATCTGGGGTGTAACATCTGGCATTCTCATGGACACCTTATCAAATGAGTTTACTATCGAGGAGCCTCCCCCCGATGAATGAAAGGAAGTGTCCACTTTGTCCTCCAGCACCGCTGCATCTGCCATCCGCTCCGAAAAGCGAACCACATCCTGTCATTCTCTTTAGATCTGGTCCAGGCCAGGCACCGCCGATGACCCCAGGAAGCGCCTTCCAGGCCACCGTCACCGGGATCCTCTACCACCTGCTTCTCCAGACCATGTTGCAGCGGTGCCAGTGGGTCTATGGCCAGAATACTGATCCGACATCTCCAGCCAGTCCCAAACATCCTGAGGCATGTCAAAGAACCTGGACTTCCCATCAGAGACAACATGGAGCCTGGCCGGGAACATCAACGAATAGGAGAGACTGAGCTGCCGAAGCTGTCATTTAACTATCAAGAAAGATCCCCGGTGGTGCTGGACTTTCATTGTAAAGTCTGGAAAAAACAACACCTTGGTTTTTTTCATCTTGTATGTCATCCAGTTTCCTCGTCCCCCAGGGAATGACATCCCAATCCCTGAGGTATAGTAGTTTGAAGAAGAGCAGGTGTGCCCTTTCACTGGGGCCTGCTTCCTGCCTGGGACACAATGCGCCCAATCGATTGTGAAGAATGGGGATAATTCTGTATGTGGTAAGATGGTTTTAAGCCAGTGTTTCAGGAAGGTGACCGCGTCTTGGCCTTCCACACCTTCTAGCTGCCCTAGCAACTGGACATTGTTTCACCCCGAGTGGCCTCCGGCATCTTCAAAGCGGTCCTCAAGATATCGGATCCAAACTTCATGGGCATTCTGCTGTTTTTCATGGAACTCCGTGGTGGGCTTCAATTCAGCAACTTCCTGCTCTACGGCAGCAACCCGATACTTCAAATTCCGATGGTCAGCATGCAGCAGGTTGAAGTCCAGAGCCACCTTGTCCAACTTGACTTCTATGGATGCGCTATAGCGCTCAATGGCCTGCAGTATAGTGTCCAGGCGATCATCAGGAGACGTCCGCTCCCCCATCTGCTGAGGTGGATCAGCGATGCTAGCACCCACCACTTGCAAGGAGGCCCTAGACCCGGCCGCCCTACACAACCAGGCACGTCCGCTATACCACCGGCCTGTCCCAGGGGGTCCCCCGCAGCACCTCTCGGCCCAACACCAGTACTCTCCTCTACAGACCAAAATTACAGGCCTCATGCTGCTCCCGCGCCACCCACCTCTATAAGTGGAACCTGGGGGCCCCCTCCTCGTGTTCCACAGTCAGCAAGGCCCCGGGGCTCCACGCCACCTCTCCTATCTGAAGTTTGTCACCACTCGCACTCTTGCGACAAATGCTTGTGGCCAGGTGGGCCCAGCTGCGCCACAGGCGTGCTCCCTCATTAAGCACACTGCCAAACAGTGCCACCGCTTCGTGATGTGGTCCTACCAGTACAGCTAGCGGGGGTGGCCCACACCAGCGCCTCCCTACGCACACTGGTTGTCCGATTGCCGGGCGCCAACCGAAACTGGCTCCCAACAAGTGCCTTCTCCAATCTTAAGGCTCACTTCAGGCCTACTAGGCCCTCCCACCACTATGTCTGCCTCCGTACGGCCGCCGGCACCACCTCACCTTCTCATTGGTGGCCCACGGGGGCCTCACTTCACCAAAGTTGGCTCCGGTCTGCCAGCGGGTGCCTTCGCACCATTCTCTCCGATGTTCAAGGGACACCCCACATCCCGACTCGGCCAAGGCCTAAGTGTGCATCCCCTCCCAGATCCTCATAGGCCGGACTGTTCGCTGCCCTCCGCTTCTCAAGGACCGAGGCCTCCGGATACCGCCTCACACTACCCTCCTGTAGGGGCACGGCGTGCACAAATATCCGGGCCCGGAAAGGGAGGCCCAGTCAAAGGCGCTCTGCCCAGCTGATCGCAGCCCTTCCGTTGCACATCATTGCTCTGCTGTAAGCCATAGAGGCCATCACAGGTTGAACCATTCGTTGCTCCCTACGTCTCGGGGGCCGGCTTCTTCAAATTCCACCTCGCACCACCCTCCTGTGGGTGGGGTCATGGCGTGCAGCGATGTCTGGGTCAGGAAAGTGAGGCCCAGTCACAGGTGCCCAGTCACAGGCGCCCCGCCCGGCCGATCGTGACTACGGCCCATCAGCCGCATGCTGGCGCTCCGCTGTACACCATTGGCAACTCGCCCTCCGGATCCTGCGTCACCCTCTGCTGACCCCCAGGGGTGTCACTAGGGCATCACCTACCGCCCGATGGCACCAGATGTCGGCAATGTAGGAGAAATATTCAGAATTAAGGGGATATACGACGGAGCGCTCTCAGAACGCATCTGCCATGCTGCCCCTACATATTATTCGACAAGCATAAGGGAAACCCCACTCACGAAGAACCAGGGTACGTATTGTATATCAAGAAACAGCGGTTCTGAGGAGACAATGACAAGTTATATGGGTGATCAAAATGCACAATGGCAATGCAAACGGGTCAATCGGATTTCAGACAAAAATACGGCAACTGTCACAAATGTCTCTCCATTTCCCTTTTTGGTTCCAATTTTGCACTGGGGACACTAAGCACCAATCTTTTTGTATATTTGAAATTTGTCTCAATATTTGATATAAACTACAAATACGCAATCACAGGGTACCTGGCTACCTTTTTGTCTGAAATCCGCTTGACCCATTTGCATGCCATTGTGCATTCAGATCACCAATATAACTTGTCATTGTCTCCACAAGAACCGCTGTTTCTTGACATGCTGCCCCTGCAGGCCACAACCACTAAAGACAACTTCTTAATGTACATGTCACTCATATAGCTTATTTTTAGCAAGACATTGTTCATCACAGAGAGGCTTCCATTTTTAGATCTGCATACGGACATCTTCAGTTGCCAGTTGTTATATAGACTTATTGTGTTCAACATAGTCTTAGGGTGGGCTTTGCATCTACCTCTTGTTCATGATTCAGTGGCTTTCTTGTCTGATTCACTTCCTTACTCCTGGTTCAATAGCTTTCCTCTACTATTGTTTGTTAGCCCTAGAATCATTTTAGTCTCACCTAGTCTTTCACTGGATAATGCACACTTCCAATGGTGACTTCACACCATGTATTGCAGTGCACGACGGACAGTTTTCTCAAACTCTTTCTGTCTATTTTTACTTCCCTGCTCCTTTCCAACGCCTCATTCACTCTTACTCTCAGGGAACCTCCTGCCAGGGACAGGCAGACATTTTAAAAGGTTTGTAAAAGATTCCAAGGTGGCCGCCAATGAATACATAAGTTCCACTGTCATTTTTGGCTGAATCTATTTCAATAAAGGAAACATTCTAGATTACCATCATGCTTCCGCACCCATGTGCAGTGGCCATCTTGAACTTGATTTTCTATTAGTTTAAGAAAACATATTCCAAGATGGCTTCCAGGCATCCATACCGACCATCTTGGATGACTTCTGTTACTTTAAGAAAAATCAATACAAAATAGCTACTGAGCCTGTCCGCGCATTCGCAGCAATCCTACCACTGTGTCCATGTATGCATTTACAGTGGTCATTTGTAAAGCCGACAGGTGTAATGGATAAGAACTAATAGCTTTGCAAATGCATGTTAATTGAAAAGAGCTTCCTTTTTACCATTTGGTCGGTGACCCCAACATTTACATTTTGCTTATGCTTAACTGGTTATTAATATTTAGTCACCAGACAGCATAGCGACATACAAATCATGACTAGTGCTGTGGAGAGAGCTTATGCACCTGGTGTCATGTGGAGGGCATAGTCATGTAGCACAGTTTCAGTATTAGTGCTGTGCAGATGTTTATCCCTGGGTTGGCAGGCCGGTATGAAAGTTGCCTGATGGAAAGTGTTCATGGATCAGACCATCATATTTGATGACTTATGGTGGCGTGGTTTTATGTGTTGCCACGGATGGCAAGAGAAGTTAGTCACAGAAGTGTCCTCGTTCATATTGGTAGGCTGTTGACAAGCACCCAACTATTGTCACTGATAAATTGGTTGAAGAAGTTTGATTTGGTGAGAGTATTTCAGGGGTAATTGTAGTTTTAATTATATCAAGGAGATAAAACCATACTCATACGCACGCATGAAAAAGCATGCATTAGATCGGCACAACAAGGAGAAATACTTTTGTTTCTCCCCGTTTTTGCTTTTTCTATGTGTGCTACATTTTACAGCACACATAGAAAGAGCAAAACACCATTAATCATTGTTTTCGTGCAGGAAGGTGTCCCTTCCCACAGAAGAACAAACATAATAATGGCGATATGTCACTTTTATACAAATAGATGTAGCAAATCACCATTATTGATTGTTTATGTGCAGGAAGGGACACCTTCCACGACTTAAACAATCATCCCTGCAACGTTGGCACCCTTGCACAAGGCACAAGTGTGTCTGTTGGCGCTAGGCAACTATTTTTAGTGCTAGCGCAAGGGAAAACACAGGGGTGCACCATGTTCTTGTAAATACGGCTCATCATTGCGTTTTGGAAATGGAGCACCAGGATACTGCGAAATTTGCTGCTACACTGCAGCATTCCCTTGTACATATGCCCCCTATTCCATTGTAGAAAGTGAACGTTGCAGAATTTATAGAGTGATCCCTTTGTGTGGAGAAGTGTGGCTCAATGGTTAGAGCGGCAGACCCTGATGCAGAGGTCTGGCCGGGACCAGGGTTCAATTACCGACGCGGCGGGTCTTGGGCTCAATGTCCACGGACTCGATAATTCTCGCCTTGGTGCCTACTCTAATCATGGGTCCCCACTCTGCAACTCTGGGCATTAGCTTGCTTAATCTCCACAACGGCCCTAAAGCGCTGGGATGCCTGGTTTCACCTTGGGGGTGCCCAGTAGGGAGCATCTCACAGGGAAAGCCAGGACGGGTTCCACAGCGGTATACAGCGCCAAGATGCCTGTCAGGTGATAGTGCGCTTTACAAGTATACATACATTTACATTTACATTGTGTGTTAGCCATTCACCCATTTAGCACTGATTGAAAATGTATAATATTTTTGACTGATAGTGCATATTGAAATATGATATTAAGGCAAAACCACTAGGGACTGAAAGATTCAAAAGTCAACAACAAAAGAAAACAGGAGGGCCAGTTAGAAAAGTTTCCATGTCACAAATAATCACCTTCTGAGTCCTAACATTCCGTTCTCTTGAGCTGGGAAACAACAGCATAATGTACTTCTCTGTCACTCCCGCTATTAATATCTTGGCCTCTGCCCAAGAACATATGAGAACAAGAAAAAAAAATTGTTCCTCCTAATCCCAAATGTGATTAGATCTCTTAACACTATTGCACATAGAAGTGTCTCCTGAGAACGGTATTAAAAGTTCATCGTTTTCCAGTCGCGTGCAGCCTCAGTCAGATTCGAATGAATGATAATGTGTGCTGTACAAAGCGAGAGATGGACACATTATAATAGTTTTTCAAGTTCTAAAAATGCATTTCGAATCTTAAGGCCTGGAATCATATTTAGAATTTACAAGGATACATTGCTTTTAGCTACTTTAAAACAAAAGTGGTAAAATTATCTTAGCTTGTCGTTGAATTAAAGTTGACTAATTTTGAATTTTATTTCAAATGAGTGCCCGATAAAGGTTGAAAATTTAATTTTTATATTTTCACATTATAATGTTGCTTTTAGAACCATCACAGTAACTATTGGCACTCATGATACATAGGGGCCTTTTTATGAAATAGTCAAGCAGCGCAGCAAGTTACTTCACAGCCAGTGACGTGGCTAGTCCTTTGGGTGCCCGTGGGTGGCGGTCCCTGGGTTTGCTACCCTGTGAGAGCATTGAAGAGCTGGAGGGAGACTGGGGGGTGGTGCTGGCAAGATTCGGCCCAGTTGGCTGCCCTGCGACGGCCACTTTGTGGAGCGGGGGTGTGGGGGGGGGGGGTGGGTCGATTGCCACCCGTGACGGCAGGTAAGAGCAGGAGACTGCCGCCGCCCCCAAACCTGCATGACAGGTAAAGGGCAGGAATGTGCAGCATTTAAGGCAATACGGATTCCTGCCTTTTCCTCTGCCCTGGTGCCCTTTTTGCAGCGCAGACACCCTTTCACCATAGTGCAAAGGTGCCTGCATTGCATGTAGGTTTGTTTTTGTATAGGAAGGGGCAGCTTCCTACTCAAAAACAATCCTGAGAGGCATATTCCGCTATCTATGTGAGCTGCAGAATGAAGCACACATAAAAAGAGGAAGTAACAAGGAGCAATGAAGATATTTCTCCTCGTTACGCTTCTCTTGGGAAGGTATATCTTTTTGGTGCATTCCCAGGTTTACCATGTTTGTTGCGTGGGAATACCCACTCAATGCCCATGGAATGCCTTTCCAGGGTAGAGGAAAGCAATGCAGCGATTTGTGCGGTATTGCCTTACTCCAGATTTATGGAGCCACTTTGGACCATGCAAAGTGGCCTTTCGTGGCTTAATAATCTGACTTAGGATTTGTGTCGCACTTGCACCATGTAGCTTGGTACGAGAGCGACTCAAACCACTACATAAATAGGCCCCATAGTGTGATCATATTTATGCGTCACACTTCTGTATGAATTTCAGGTGGTATGCAGGTTTGCAAAGTATCCTCCTTGAAGTCTTGAAGCCAAAACAAACCTCTGTGGTTACAGTTACTTTTTACGTAATGCAGCACAGCAACAAAAGAGCTGCATGAAAAGGATAGAACAGAACAGCACCATATCTGCTAGGATAAGGCACTGTTTTCCTCTTACTCTGCGCTGACCCCGTTAAGCAACCATGTGCCAAAGCACAAATCTTGCCCCATAGTACAAGGGGTGTTCATTTTGTCATGCATAGTTTTTGTACTGGAAGACAGTCCTTCCAGTACAAAAACTATGCTTTAATACTTGTCCCATTGTATATGTGTGCTGTATAGTGCACATACTTAGAGGGGCCCCCAGAAACCCTGCCAACCATGTTATGGCTTCTGACCAGCTGTAAGCAGCCAGCCACCACCAGAGATGTTTCTGTACCCCTGGTTAGAGAGCCCCTGTTCTCTGGGACCAGAAACAATACAAATCCTTGGCAGAAGCATCACACCTCCTCCCCAGGATGGGTCAGTGCTCGAAGAGTGAAGCTTCAAAGGCCAAACGCCTTTGTAATGTGACTCACAGCCTCTGCTGCTAGCAGCATATGCCAGCCCCCAGTTAACACCCCCACATTTGGGCAGGAAAACCCCCTGGAAAACTTACGATGAATAGGAGGCATGCCTACCTCTGCCAACTCCACCCCTAAGGTGGGAGAGATGAGGTGAAGCACATCTTTCAGTCCCTGCCTTCTTTTTTTTTTTAAAACATAACTCTAATTTACAAACAACATACAAACAGTTCGATATCGGCGATAGCCATATTATTCTCTATTATATTGATAAGTAATATCGTCCTGTACAATATAACCGGTAACATCATGCTGTCACAGTACAGGATTCCACCAGTACTTCAGGTGATGCTGAGGCATATATGATTGGCTCATCGAATTCCAAAATCTCACCCCCCTCCTTTTACTTCCCACTCCTTGCAGTAGCAAAGTATATCATTCCAGGAGGGCACTCCCACCCTCAAAGCAGTCGCTCTTCTGCACCCAGGTCATACATCCTCTCTGTCCAACCCCATCCGCCATTGGTCAGATTACAAAGGCAGGTTTGGGGTGTTCAGGGTTATCAGTGGCATCATCGTCAGGGTTCCTCAAACAGTCCACCAGCACTTCCCAGGCCCTGGCCTTATCCACAGAGCCACAACCTCTCTTCACTTCCCGTAGTAGTACTGCCCCCTCATAAGTCGCCCATGTTAGCAAGGTCTCTCTCCAAATGGGCACCTGGGGAATGGTAGATGCCTTCCATTTCATAGTGATGGCCAGTTTTGTCAACACCAGTGCTAGGTCAACAAATCTTTTAATGCCGCTATGTTTAGCAGGGCAGGGGAAGTTCCCTAGTAGACAGACCAGTCGGGTACTTGGGATGGTCCTATCTGTTACATCATCAATACATGCCAATGCTCCCTCCCAAAACTCCTGCAGTTCAGGAAAATCCCAGACCATATGCAGCATCTCAGCACCCAATTCGGCACAACTAGGACATCTCGATTCTCCATATTCAAAATTTCGCATTATTTTTCCTGGTGTTAGGTATGCCCTATGTAAGAAATAGTAGTTGATAAGCCTAAATCTGGCATTGCAAGATACTGTATAGATGTTATTCAATATCTTTGTCCAATGTGTCTCTGAGAGCGGTACCGCAACATCATCTTCCCACCTTTGGCTACAGCTCATCTAATTGTGTGTGAATGTTGATGTTCAATGCTCTATATAGGATTGTGATAGCATGAGTTTTGCCAGAAGTCGAACATAGGGCCCGATTCACAGAATGAACTTACTACTTTTGGCATTCACAGAATGCACTTACTACTTTTGGTATTCACAGAATGAACTTACTCATTTCGGTATTCACAGAAGTTAGGACTACTAACTTTAGGACTCCTAAATGCCTTCTGTGAATACCTAAAGTCTTAAAATTAGGATTTTTCTCTATTTAGTAGTAGTAAAGTTAGGACTACTAACTTTAGGACGCCTAAATGCCTTCTGTGAATACCGAAAGTCTTAAAATTACGATTTTTCTCAATTTAGTAGTAGTAAAGTTAGGACTACTAACTTTAGGATGCCTACATGCCTTCTGTGAATACCGAAAGCCTTAAAATTACGATTTTTCTCAATTTAGTAGTAGTAAAGTTAGTAGTCCTAACTTTACTACTACTAAATAGAGAAAAATCCTAATTTTAAGACTTTCGGTATTCACAGAAGGCATTTAGGCATCCTAAAGTTAGGAGTCCTCACTTTACTACTACTAAATTGAGAAAAATCCTAATTTTAAGACTTTCGGTATTCACAGAAGGCATTTAGGAGTCCTAAAGTTAGTAGTCCTAACTTCTGTGAATACCGAAATGAGTAAGTTCATTCTGTGAATACCAAAAGTAGTAAGTGCATTCTGTGAATGCCAAAAGTAGTAAGTTCATTCTGTGAATCGGGCCCACTGTGTTTGACTGCCTATGTGAACCGTGGGCTCTATCGTTCTTGTCTTCCAGTGATCCTTATGGTCAACAACAGTGCACAGTGTAAAAGGAAGTGACCCGGAGGAATTCCAAAAAGCTCAGCAAACTCCTCAAAAAGAAGGAGTCCGCCATCCCTGTAAAAATCGCCCACCTGCGCCACACCCATGCATACCCACTCTCTACCTCACAATGCTCCTGTTGTATTAATGCTTTCCAGTGCCCATAGTGGCAAATTGGGTGCGTATGGTATCAGAGGATGGGTGCGCTGCAAACTGTGTTGCCAACAATGATGCACCGCTGCGAGCTCACTAGCAGCACCCAGCAGAGGGCGTTTAAGGGTTATTAGTATCTGAAAAAGTACTTCAGTACTGGGGGTATCACCAGGGTCTCCCTCATCAGGATAGAGCAGGGCATAGAGCCATTGATTAAACCATTGTAGTTGGGCTGCCAGATAGTAGACCTCAACATCTGGGGCTGCAAGGCCTCCATCATTTGAGGGCATACGCAATTTTGACATTGCTATTCACCTCTTACCAGCCCCCCAGGTCAGTTCCACCATTAATGAGTTCAGTTCAACTAAGAGGCCTCAAGGGATTATAATTGGTAGGGTGGAAAAAAATAGAGCAGGCGAGGTAATGCCACCATCTTTGCCACTCCTATCTGGCCTGCCACCGACAGGGGCAGGGTCTTCCAGAAGCCATCACTGGTGTGGAAGGGACGAATCACTGCCCTGGCATTGCCATCTAGCACATCGCTAGTTGTGTGGTAAACCTTCACACTAAGCTATTTCATACTGTGGTTTTCCCACATCAACTCTCATAGATTGTGTGATTGAGGCAAGTCCGGTGTCAGGGGGAAGGCGAGCAACTTTTGTGAATTCATATGCAGGCCTGCCATGGAGCCAAAGTGGTCCAGTAAGGCAAGCGCCCCCAGTGAGGTTGTCTCAGCGTTAGCCAGGAAGAGAAGCATGCGTTCCGCATACCATACAATTTGATGGTAGGTTTCCCGCTGTGGCAGTGCTCTATAGGCCCACCCCACACACTACAGGCCACAGGTTCCACCGCTATTGCAAAAAGGAGGGGGGAAAGTGGGCACCCCTGCCGGGTCCCCCTTCTAATCTCATACACACTGGATTTTGTTTTACCGGTGCTGCGCGGGCAGAGGGGCCAGCATGCAGTTGTCTAGTGTATGCAATAAATCCTGCACCTAAGCACATTTCCCCCATCACTTGATACAGAACGTTCCCCTGGAGGCTGTCAAAGGCCTTTTCCATATTGATAGATATTATCAATGCCTCACCATCCTCTGGTGTCCTGGAGTGAAATATGGAGAACGCTCTCCTAATATTAATTGCAGTGTTCTTCCTTGGGATGAACCCCGTTTGATGCTTGTGGAGGAGCGTAAACATGTGGGGGGTAGGATGCGGGAGGCTAGAATTCAAATCAATATTTTATAGTCCACGTTAAGCATGGACACCGGCCAATAGGCTTGGACGTCCTGGAGTGATCACCCCGGTTTCAGAATAGGAACCACTAGTGCTGCACTCGTAGTTTTCAGCATTCGGAACGCTTCTAGCACCACAGCATGGACTTCCACTAACCTAAGCGCTAGTTCATCTATGAATTGGGTGTAAAATTCTGCTGTGATGCCGCCTGTTCCTGGCACCTTCCCTCGAGCCATGGTTCGCACAGCAGCCTGTATTTTCTGCAATGTGATTGGACCTCTCAGCTCTGTGGCTTCCTCCGCATTCACATGAGGCAGAGTCACCATTTCCAGAAAATTAGTAAGGGTCTCCATTGGCAACCCAACGGGGGTGGGCATATAGGTCTGTGTAATAGCCCTCAAACCTCAGGCCAAAAGCATGCTAGACTTATCACGTTCCGCATGTGTCCTGACCATGTACTCACAATAGGCAAAACAGCGGGCCTTCTCTATGTATGCCGCCAATAACTCCTTTGCTTCTAGGAGTGGTGCCTGCAGTTCTGGGCGGCCCATTCAACCCATGCTAGATCCCTCTGCACTGCCTCCTGTGCTGTAACTTTGTGCTCCAATGCCTTTCTGACTCCCATCATCTCTGTGATGTAATGTAATGTATGTCCTACCTGTGAGATGGTCCCTACTGGGTGAAACCAGGCATCCCCGGCGAATGTGGGGGGCCGTTGTAGAGATGAGGCAAGCTAATGCCCAGAGTTGCAGAGTGTGATCCCTGGTTAGAGTAGGCACCGAGGCGAGAATTATCGAGTCCGCTGACCCTGGTCCAAGACCCTGCCGCGTCGGGAATTGAACCCTGGTCCCGGGCCATTCTCTGCTTCCGGGTCTGCCGCCTCTAACCAGTGAGCCACACCATTCCAAATGATGCTCCTCCCCTGCAAAACTGCCTTAAAGGTACCCCCTTCATTGAGCAGGGAGTTCGTTGATCATGCAACGTCAGCAAAATAATTTCTTATACCTTCTCCTATGGAGTGTTGAAATGTCAGGTCGTCCAGCATTTCTACATGCTGGGCCGGAATATGGGGGCATTCTCTATGCCAGTCAAGCACGACAAGCACCGGGTTATAATCCCACAATGTGCGGCAAAGATATTCTGTGTTGTACAGTGCTGTGCATGTCTGCAGAGGATAGGAAGGTGCCTAATCTAACATGAAGGTCATGCATACTGGAAAAAAGGAATAATCTCTGGTGGTAGGGTGCAGTATCCTCCAAGAGTCAATCAGAGCCCATTGTTGCTGCCAATCCCTGTGTGCGCGCAGTCCGCTGTACTGGGGAGTCAACTAGGGGTGGGAGGGACCAACCTAAAGCAGGGTCTGTTATTGTATTATAGTTCCCCCCAAGTATGACAGATTGTGTTACATAAGTAGCCATGGTCCGTGCCACGTCAGCAAAGAATCCGCCTGCTCTGTATTAAGGGAGTAGAATCCACTTATAGTTAGGTCCTGTCCCTCAAGCTTACCCGTGATCAGTACATAGCAGCCATGTGGGTCGTGGAGTTCCCTCGACAATTGAAATGGAATGCCTGGTCTAACCCATATTAAGACACCACGTGCATAGTCAGAGTATGTTGCAGCATATAACTGGCCCCTCTGATGCTTATGAAGCACCGTCTGCTCAGGGGCCACCAGATGGGTTTCTTGTAGTATGGCAATGTGGAACCCTCTCCTCTTTAAATACGCATGCACCTTATATCTTTTGTGATATTATGGAGGCCCTGGACATTTCAACTAATAAATAAGTAGGTTAAGGGGGCTGCCATGGCAAGATAGAAAGCACACAAACAAGGAGTAACTCTCCAAAGAAACTAACAGTGAGGAGCCCTTCCCTCATCCAAAGTCATAAGCAGCTGAAGAGAAGAGACAGGAGTAACCTCCCAGAATATCCCAAGGAAAGAACGAGCAGTAACTCCCCAACACCCAGACCCAGTGCAAGAAACAAACATATCCCCATTCAAAATATCAGAAAGCATGTCAACTTCTACTCAAGTGTCATTGTGCAGTGTAACAACTGAGGGGGTGCTTACACTCAGGTACATCCCGCCTTCACCCGACCACCCAGAAGAATGATAAAAAAGATACACACAGTGTTGTATGGACCATCTTGTCCCCAGCAGACATCATCCCACAATTGCAGATATAAACTTCCTCGAAGCAACCACCCAGCAACCCCCTACAAGAGGCAGAGTGCCACCAGGATTCCAGGAATAACCAAGGTCATCAGCAGAGTGCGAGGTAATTCACGGAAGGGAGGATTCAGTATTGTGGGAAGAGCCAGATCTGTGGTCCGAGTCAGTGTACCCCTCTAGCTCGTTATCATGGTCCGACAGAGGAGGGGATCCACTACCACTGATAGCCAACACACTCTCTGGTGCTCTTGCTTAGCCTGCGTCTACGATGGGATCACTTCCGATCCAGGCCTCATTCATGATCTCCGATGTTGGGTGTCCCTCCTCCGCCTGCATGCCGGGGGGCATTAACCCGGTCGGGTAGTTGTTTGATCCAGTCCCAAAGCTGATCCGGGTGGTGAAGAACTGTGTATTGCCCTCATGGCTGACCCGAAGGTACGCTGGAAAGAGCATGGTATACGCTAAGGCAAGTTGTCATAGGTGTTGTTCTGCTTCCATGAACGAAGCCCGCTGTTGTTGGACTGCCTTGGAAAAATCTGGGAAGGTCATGACTTTTTTTATTGTCCACTGGGATATCTCTGTTCAGTCAGGTCTGAGACAGGAAGTGGTACCTTTCCTTAAAGTGCTGCACTTTGGATATCACCGGTTGGGGCCCGCTGCAGGTGGCAGAGGCCTCAAGGGCACCCGATGGGCCCTCTCAAGAGCAAAGAACTGGGACAAGCCTGTGGGCCCTAGCTCTTTACGGAGCCAATCTTCAGGAAGGAAACCATATCAGTCCTCTGGGCCTCAACCGGTTCTGGCAGACCAAGAATTCACAGGTTATTTCTCATCGCCCTATTTTTGGC
Organism: Lissotriton vulgaris; assembly: GCF_964263255.1. Taxonomy (NCBI): domain Eukaryota; kingdom Metazoa; phylum Chordata; class Amphibia; order Caudata; family Salamandridae; genus Lissotriton; species Lissotriton vulgaris. The sequence goes on from NC_141696.1 coordinate 379,251,980, forward strand.
ATCTTCTGCCCCAATTCACGGACCTTCATTTTATAATTCATCCCAGCCATCATGGACCTCACCTCTGGGTGGATTGGCTCCATGGTCTTCTCCATGGTTGTAACTCTCTGTCAGTCATCTGTGATTGTCGCAGCGCAGATCCTGATCTACAACGAGGGTATCAATTTTCAGTTCCAGTGCCTGTGTGTGATGCCCTGATCGCATTCAGGATAGTGTCCACAGCTGAGCTATTGCAACCCCCCGTGATGACACCTCCATCCCAGGTGGCCCAGAGGCTGTGTCCAGGGTCCGGTCAAATTCAGTAGTCTCTCTTTTCCTGGTGGCTTTCCCCATTGTCACGGTGTCCACGCCAATTGGACAGTTACATGCACTACCCCTTCCGGTTTGTGTCACTCAACTGCACCACGCACTCTGCCTGCACAATAAAGTGCTCTACCAATCCAGTGAAGTAGGCCTCACAATTCACATGTAGGCACTCCGCCAGGTGACAAGGTCCCTCCTTCAGGCGAGACCCACCTGGCGTGCTTCTCAGGAGACTTCTCTCAAAGTAGACCTAAAAAATCAAGCAATAAGTCCAAGATACTCAGCAGTGCTTTGCAGCCATCATGACATAGCTGGGGGCAGGAAACAGCAGATGACACAGCCAGGGAGGGGCATCCCACCTCAATGGGCCTCAAGCCAAAAATATAGTGTCTCTGGGCGTCCTCTCTCTGGGTGTGGAGCATCACAGCTACTGAAAGAAGAAGGGTGCTGGGAAGAGGACCTTGATTAGGGCTTTGTGCTCTAACAGAGCCCTCAGGCAGCGAGCCCTGCACTGTCGGGAGGGAGGCCTCTTCTTCTTACCAAAATCCGCATGGACCCTGGGTCTACTCACTGTTGCTGGCCAGGAATGGGAGGGTTCCGCCGTGCTCCGCCTGTCCCGCACAACCTGAGGAGTCTATCTCTGCCACCGACACCTGCATTCCAGTGTCACCAGGCAGAGAGAGAAGAAAAGGCAGCAAGGTCCGGGCAACCTCTGCTGATCGGGAAACAGTCGAAGACCACCGCAAGTCGGTCCCGACAGAGGGCTTATACCCTGCTCTCCCACTTGCTCCAGAGGAAGAGCCCTAGAACCCAGCCAGCATGGCAGCACTTCTGTGGCCCCGGTTGCACCAGAGAGTTTGGGGGGGATGTTCTCCACACCTCGCCCCCATCCACCACTCACCAAGTGGTTTTCCAGCAGGCTTCTCGGGGCAGCTGTGTTTCGTCAGCAACCGCAGATGTCTCTGCAGCAGTTCAAGGCCTCGATCTTGGGTACAGCACATTCAAACCCAGGGGCACCATCTCACAAGGAGCGATCAGTTGAAGGGCATTCAGAGCGCCTCCTTACCCCTTGTTAGGTGTGAGGGAATGCAGGTTGCACCTCCTGATGTCTCCAGCGGCAAGCCCAGCCACCACGACACAGGATGGGTCCGAGATTCGGTGCTCTGCAAGGAGCACTGCAAATGCATATCCAGTCACATGGGCTACCAAGCCATGCCCTAGTCGCCCCCATATTGAAGATGGGGATACCCCTCCAATCAGGGCTCCCCTCCCACAGGAGGGTGGCATAATAGAGGGTATAGTCACCCCATGTAAGGTGCCCATTGGCCCTACTTATTACTCCCCTAAAAATGCCCCTAAATTTTGTACTTAGGTGGCTCCCCACCTGGAAACTAGATCTGTGACTACCTAAAAAGAAAGAAAACAACGCTGAAGAGAAGACTGAAGATGACTACTGCCTTGTCCCCAGCCTTACTGCGAACCTGTGACTAGTCTTGCAGCCGGTGACCTCTGAAAACCTTGGGAGGACTGCTGACTTTGAAAAAGACTCCAATCTCCGGTGGACATTGGACATGTCCAAGAAGAAACCAGCTCCAAGGACCAGACGGATCTGCACCCCATGCCCGATACCCAGTGCTCGAGTCTGAGAGGCTCACCTGTGCAGTGAAGTCTCCCCAGCAATACTGACCTTGTGTCCAGCATTGGGTGACCTCTCCCAATATCCACAGTGGCACCTGCAGTGTGAACCCAAAGGCTCCCCCGACCGTGAACGGCTATGGTAAGAAAACACAGTCGTTGAAATGCACCCTTGAACCCGAAACCCTTGGGCCTTGGTGAACGGAACCAATTGTGCCCCTACAACAGATTTACCTACCTGCGAGCAGTGTGGCTCCAGCCATCCTCAGTCTCCATTGAAAAGCATTGGCCCAAACTCAGATTTTGACCTTTGCACGCGGCTGCCCCTGTGCCGCTGGTGATGCAGTTGTGGTACTCACCATACCCTTGCCCGTTGCTGACTTTTGATTGTAAGTGCCTTACTTATTGTCCGGCGGAGGAGAGTCAGCCGGCATCCCCCGAAAGCAACGGACCCACAAGCCCCCCTGGGTCCAGAGGCCTACCAACCAAGAGGTTATGACGCACCCTACCATGAACCCCCTGAATCATACCACTCAGACTACCCACCCTACCCTTGTGCCAAGCCCTACCCTGGAGGCCCCCAGCGCTACCTAGGAGGTTCCCCCACCGATACGCAACTCTGAACCAGTTGCTGACCGCACCCACGCCTACTCCAGCTACCCATTGTGGGTTCTGACAGAGCCCCTGCCCCGCAATATGTAGGTCTACCTGGAGCTGGAGGCTGGAGGGCCACGCAGCACCATGGACCCACCAGTCCTGGCAACAGCGGGCAGCCCTTGCCTAGGACTCCACACGTAAGGGGACTGGAGTAATGGGGCACAGTTACAAAGAAAATGTGATTATAGAGCTGTATGCCTCCAAGGGAAGGTATGGCTATCGAGAGGAACGCGAGTGGGAGGGGGTATGGAACAATGAGGCATGAAGTCACTGGCATCAGGTAGGGGTTGGTGCTTTAAAGGGGTGTTATTCTTGGCATGAGGTCATGATTCTAATGAAAGGAGGGGCAGTAGTTGAGAATCCAGGAATATTTTGAAAATCTGTTACCCGGTATGTGCAGGGGTCATGGTCATCAAGTGGATGGTACTTCATCTTCATTATACCAATTTCCTCAGTCCCACTACTTAGCACAGGGTCATTCCCATTTTGACACTGACCCAGGGACAATATATCACCACACATTCCCTAATTTCACTATATTCATAAGATAGTCACTAGATTGGACTGGGGAACCAACAGTCCCTGGCATGATGTGTTCCTTCGGTTTTCGTCTATTGCACAGGACAAACCCAACATGCCGCCCGCATACTGGGTCAGCGGTCTAGCCCGCTGGTTTTACAGCTTCACGTAGTTCCGGAAGTACTACAACCCCTTGCCGGCTCCAACAGGGTATAACAGCTCTAGCCTGCATGTGAGCTGAGCGACCCCGTCTGGCAGAAGCACCGGGGTAGGGATACGGAAGCTCCTCCGCACCTTAACTATATGTACTTGCAAGTGCGCTTAGCCCCTGATGCGACTCCCCAAGCATGCAAGGTGGATGGGCAGTTTTGAATCCTCGAGACCGCCATGTATTTCGGTAACCGGACCTGCTGTGTGAACAGTGCTGGTAACAGGTTGACCAGCTGTGTCTGCTTCATTCGTATACCTGGGTCTCTCATGTGTACCATGGTTGCCACTCAAGGGAGAGGGATCGTTCCTCTGTATGTGGTTGATATGGGGGCAAGCCTCTCCCAGGGTGTTGAGTTAGCTTTCCTGTAACTAATCCCAGTGGTTATAAGGGACGCGATCGGCCTAACTGAGGTAGCTGGCTCCTTGTGTCCGACATCCTGCCTCGTTTACACGATGACTGATGGAGGTTCTACTTGTGCCCACATGCCCCCACCTGATCAGACCTGGGGGGGGCCCTTGTGCAACACTAGAAGGTTTCATATTAATGGCAACGCCAATTGAGTACCATCTTGAGACTCGGTTTCACAGAGCTGTTTTTACCTTTGTCTTTATCATTTAGGACACTATACTATAGTGTCTGCCTATACCAGCACACGATGTAGTTAACCCATGACTCGAACAGCATGAGTTTACCAGAGAATGCCGACTGGTGTTACTCTATGGTTTCATGTGTTGCAATTTTTCTTCTGCTTTTTAATGTGTTTTAAATGTCTTTTAGTTAATACACAGATCACAGATGATGCCTGTCACAGCTCACCTGTGTTCTGCTCGTGTGCCTTGCACCATGTGTGTTTAAGGGTGCACGTCACATACGGTTACCAGACAGATACGATATCTAATTATTGTCATATTGTGTTTTCTATTGCAGGTTGGGGTATAGATCTGTCAGTACCACTTTTTAGGGTGCTGTATGGGTGGTCATATATGTACTTCAATGAGGTCCTGACCATCACCAAAAAGTGTAGGTAGATCCATTTCTGGTCCTGAGGAATTGCCATCAGTAGATAACAGGCAATAAACATGTTCGCCTATTTCACCAGCACATATTCCAACATACCTTAGAGTGGGAGTGTGCATTCTTCTAGTTTTTACCAGGGTAGTGACCACAATTCATTAGAACTGTTCTGAGTGGACCACTGTTTGCTGTTTTAAATTTACACACACACACAGTTTCACAACCTACACTTCTATCATACACTAGGGCCCTCACACACACGGCACTCAACGGCTTAAGGAAAAAAGATCTCCGCCAAGTAGACCCCGGTACGGGCGCCTGATCGGGTATTGCAGCGCCGACCCGAGTAGGAGCAGACCCAATGATGAAGCAAGACACCTGCCTGTTGGGTGTGTGAGGGTCTCTTTCCAAAAGTAGGAATCCCTTTCCCTACCCTTGTGAATACCCACACACTAGGGTTCACTTGTAAGATCACTTACCTTTCGCCTGCATCACCTATTAGGAACTGCATACCTTGTTGGTTACACTAGTCATTGGGCATGTATGCTGGACCTAAGTAATAAAATCCCTGTGTTCCCCCTCTTGGAAATAACTTCAAGCACGCTGTCAGTTGGTTGTTGTTTTTGTGCATACATGGTATGTGGTGGTTGTTGGGACCAACTATTTGGGGCTGATACCAATTAACCAGACTATGCACTTTGTTGCTTAAAAGGTGAGCAGGTTCAGGGCACTAAGGCCTGTGTTCATAGAATAGGATAGGCAGGGTATTTCTCCTTACTATACTGGGGCCATTTATACTCCTATGTCATTGGATTTTTAGGGTTTAATACATTAAAACAAGCACAAAACTTTAGTTTTTTTAGCGCAATTATGCAACTATCTGAGATCAGGTGTTGTATAGTACGAGTGATGGTGTTGGGGTCACTTGATGAACCAGGCCAGCAGCGTTAGGTGAATAGGGCTTTAATTGAAAGCTCGCTATTGGTTTAGGTTTGTGCACAGGGGTGTTTGCTGGGGTGGCCTTAGTGCTTGCACTGTTAACGTGCTTGTGGGTACAGAGCTCAGATGTGCCATGTGTTGGGTTGCAGTTTTCCTGACGGAGAAGGTTTGTGTCCCCCATACTCCTTCCTCCAGCTTTGTTTTATGCTATTGAGAGCTCTTTAAAAAATAGGCTGCCTAGGCCTTGTTCTCCTTCACTGTCCTCTAACTTCTGCAAGTGTTTACAAAGGAAGTAATATATCCTCTACCTCCACTCTGACTCATCTCAAACCTCTTTCTAATACTCTCCAATGCACTACCCTATTTCTCACCCTATACCGCTCTCAATATATTCTCTATCTCAACTCTCTGACTCATTTCAAACCTCATTATACTACTCTTTCCAATGCACTGCCCTATTTCTTACCTTATACCTCTCAATATAGAATATACCTCCACACTCTTGTTCATCCCAAACGTCATCCCACTAATATGATCCCCAAAATAGACTCTTCCCTCCTCTACAACTCCTTGCATCTTCTCATACCTCTCTTGATATTCAGATCTACCAAACAAGCCTTTCTAAAGCCTTCCTTATGACTCCTCCCATTTACTCACCGAACCCCCTCCTACTGTTATGAACTCCCCCCAAAAACTTCCTAGACCCTTCCCTCTTCTGTGCCCCCACTATTTCTTTTCAATTCAAATAACAGACTAACATGTGAACCGCTCAAATTATTTTCATATTTCCCTAGACTAACTCACCATTAATCCTGTTTAGGATCCGGAGTAGCGTGCTAACTGCCAAAAAGCGCTTCAACACCTCTTATGGGGTAGCATGCACTATATAAATGCAAATCTTTCCCTCTCCTATCCCTCCACTAGCCTTCTCAATCCAAATAGCTGACTAACATATCCACTGCTCAAATTAATCTCATATTTCACTATACTAATTCACCGTTAATCATTTTGGGTTCCGGAGTAGCTTGCTACTCACCGAGAAAGCACTTCGACACCTTGTCAGGTGTAGTAAACACTATATAATTGCAATTACAATACAATTTACTGCATATGCAAAGTTGGAAAATGTGGAATGTTTTATAACTTTCTTCTCGTTTAACGCCTCCCTTGAGGAGCATTAGATTTTTAGTGCAAATCCCTGCTCATCAATATCAATAGTTGGTATTTGTGTCAAAACTGATAGGTGGTTGTATGGGAATGCCACTGGATCACCTATGGAACACTCTCTTGATAGCTCATAGTGCTACGTTGCATTACTGTGGCCAAGTTTCCAATGCACATCCTGATTTAGATTGGAAAGTAAATAGCAGAACACTTTGTGCAGCGTTTGTGTTGCAAAAGTAATGTAAACCTGGGGTAAAGTTATAGAAAATTTGGGCGATTGTGTTGAGCATATTTTGCTTAAAAAACCTCAAGTGAAGGTCATTTTCATTTGAAATATGTGACCCATCTCTTGTGAATTACATAAATAGATCTGTTGGACATACCTGTCATGGATTTGCCACTTAAGCATGTTGTTATTGCAAATTGTATTTCCAATAGGTACGACATTTTGGAACATTGATATAGCCTCATAGTAATGATAGGTGCTTCAGTTCACATGAGTCATTACTCTTGGCAGCGAACAAGACAATTAAGCTCTTGCTCCTGAGAATGGTAGCCAACATGGATTTCATAAACTCAAAAAGAAACTGCTAGGCAGAGTCAGTCTTTCATCCGTTCAAGGTTGATACATTGAATATCTTTAAGCTGTGCAACAGTAACAATTAATCAGTTCCTTACAGGGAGAATTTGTGATATTAGGAGTGATTTATGAAAAATAATTACTACTGTGAGTCTTGAATTTATGGTGGACAAAACTGAGAGTTTTTAATTGTGAAATATGCATAGTTTCATATATTCAAGAAATTATAATTTGGCTGACGGTTTGGATGTAAATTGTTTCGGCAGGTATACCATGCATACAAAATTCACACAAAATACTGGTGGAGACTGGCTGAAGTAGAACATGTCTCTTACTGCGTGCCGCTGTTGCCTACGTCCCTTCCTCTAATTGACTTCTCCGGCAGCGGCTGAGCTCGAGCGATTCTGTCAGTTACATCGCTCTCTTCAGCTGCTGCTGGAGATCGCTAGAGACTGTTTTCTTTCGCCTTAAACCAATGCTCCTTGACTAGTTTTTCACACACCTTTCAAAAAAGAAAAAAAGGGGGAAGGCAGAATACTCACTTTAAACAGTTTTGCCCATTTTTATAAACTCTTGAGACCTCTTCAAGTGATTAAATCATCACTATGTCTGGTTTTGAATCTGATGATGTCACTTCTAGCTCCTCTGCTCCCAAGAACGAGTCCTTTAAAACCTTCCTTCAGAAGATAATGATGTCTTGCATGATAGACACCCTTAAAGAGGAGATGTCCTCAAAGAGACCCCTTGCCTTTGAGCACGATGAGCTCCCTGATGTCCCTATTACTCCTGATCCTCATTACATTACCCAAGGCAAGAAGACTTAAAAGTCTAAACATTCTGAGCCTTTTTCTAGAAGCACTATGGGAGGTCCTAGCACCTCCACTGGTTTGGGAGGTCTTAGCACCTCAGATATTGTAGGAGGTCCTGGCACCTCAAATGTTGCTGGTGTCCCTCGCTGCACAACTTTGATGGGTGCCCCTCTCGGCACAAATGTGATGGGTGTCCCTAGCGGCACAAACTCCGATAGTGCTTAGAACGACGCAGACACTGACTCTGAGGAGGAGGAAACTTTCCAGAAACCTTACGACAAATTCGTCCTCGATTTTAATGATGAAAACCTTGATTTCAGCAACCAACTTGGGGTTGACTCCCCCTCCTTCTCTAAAAATGCTATCCTCAACCCCTTGGGAGAGGAAATGTTCTCCCCTCTCTCACCCCAATAGCTCAAAATGGTTCCCTCAGGACCACATTGCCCAAATTATTAAAAGATGGCTCAGGAATTCACTCGAGAGAGAGACTCGGAACACCCTTAAATCCGAGTGCCCTAGACCTTCCATACAGGATAAAGTCTGTCAAACTCCCAACCTTGACCCTGACTTAATTATATTTCTATTTAAATTGGGCAAAGACCCAAGGAAAGGTCTAGAGAAAGCCCTTAAGGGCTGCCAGGACCGTCTCCTCAACAACCTTGGCCCCCTCACCAGAATTTTAGACTTGTCAGAAGAGTCTCATATCTCTCGCACCCCTCTTGACATTAACCTCATTAGAGGTTGGAGCAAAAGAGCCCTTGTCCTCCTCGGCAATGCCAATTCCAGCCTCAACATTGAGAGGAGGAGAACCATCCTCACCAAGATCAACCCCAAATTGGGTGATTTGGCTGAAAAAGAGCCCTCTCAGAACCCCAGGGGCCTTCTCTTTGGCAAAGACATGATTAAATCAATAGGAAAATATGTCTCTACCTTTACCGCTCTTGACAAGGCCCAGGCCAATATGAAACGCGATTTTAATGCCAACCTTTATAGACAGGCTGGAAGAGGGGACTGTTCTTCCGGCCGTGGCAGCCAACGGCCCTTCTCAATGTTCAGAGGCACTGGTAGAGGCTTCTACACATCCAACCATCAATTCTATCCTCAAAGAGGGAGAGCTCCATGGAACAGAGGTTACAGATCCGGTGGATCATCCAAAAACACCAATCTTCCAAGTAAGTCCTCCTCTTCCTTCTCCTTCTTCTTCCCCAAAGGTGGGGGGCAGACTTCAATACTTTTATCATATATGGGAATCTTTAACTCAAGACCCCTGGGTTCTGGAGACTGTTCGAGGTTTCAGAATAGATTTTCTATATCTCCCTTTTCAAACGCAGGCCCCCAATCCTTTGATCCTTTCGGAAGACCATCAGAAGATTGTCGAAGAAGAGATCGCTTCCATGCTTCAAAAGGGCGCAATTGTAGAAGTCCCATGGTCTCTAAAGAGGTTTGTCAGCACTCTTTTCCTAGTTCAAAAAAAGGAAAAAGGTTGGAAACCGGTTATAAACCTTCGGGAAGTAAACAAGTACCTAGTTTACAGACACTTCAAAATGGAGGGTATTCACCTCCTGAGCGACCTCCTCCTAGAGGGAGACTGGTTGGTCAAGCTGGATTTAAAGGACGCTTACTTTACCATCCCTATTGCCCAAGAAGACCAACCCTTCCTTCAGTTCATCTGGAACAACCGTCTCTTCCAATTTCAGGCTCTCCCCTTTGGTCTTTCCTCTGCCTTTAGGTGTTTCATCAAGATTATGAGAACGATCCTCTCTCTTTTGAGATAAAGGGGTATTCGCTTAATTATTTACCTGGACGACATCCTCATCATGTCACAACTCCACTCACAACTCCTGAAGGACCTCAATACTGCCATGGATCTTATAGAAAGTCTCGGTTTCATTATAAACCCGGAAAAGTCTATCCTTACCCCCTCCAAGTCCTTGGAGTTCCCCGGCTTCACCGTAGATACCTCGAGATGCCTTCTCCTTCTTCCCACCAAGAAAATTGCCAAAATTCGCAAAGCGATCAGGTCCGTTCTAAAACAAGAGTCTCTAACCCTGCGGGAGTTAGCCAGACTTCTGGGCCTTCTTTCTTCTTCCATTCAAGCTATCTTTCCGGGACGTCTGAATTACTGTGCTCTTCAGAGAATAAAAGGGAAAGCCCTCAGGTCTTGTCTATGGTACGGAGATCTCGTGACCTTAGATCAGGAAGCCAGGTCGGAACTCTCTTGTTGGCTGGAGAATTTGGATGCCTAGAATGGCAAAGCAATCTTCGGCTCGGCCCTAGAATTTGTCCTGGAATCAGATGCAAGATTGGGGTGCTTGCTTCCTCGACCAAAACACGGGTGGTGTATGGTCTCTTGCGGAGTCCTCCCATCATCTAAACTTCTTAGAACTTACGGCAGGCTTATACGCCCTAATGAGCTTCAAACACTCACTTCCGGGCAGATCCGTTGTCCTCAAGATTGACAACATCTCCACAGTCTCCTATATCAAGTGCCTTGGTGGGACCAGATCAGCAGACCTCTCTGATTTAGCCAAGAAGATCTGCATGTTTTGCTTAAAACACATGATTTCCCTGAAGGCAGAAAACCTCCAGAGAAAGTCAAATTTTTCTGCAGATTGGAACTCGAGATTCCTCTCAGACTTAAGCGATTGGAAACTTAATGTGAATGTTTTCAATGCTTTGATTCGCTTTTGGGGTCCTCTGGATGTGGACTTTTTTGCGAGCAGATTGACTTTCCAGTTGCCTAAATACTTCAGCTGGATGCCAGACCCGGGCGCTCTTGCTGTGAACGCCTTTCTCCAGTGCTGGTCTTGCCTTCAGGGTTACACATTCCCTCCCTTTGCCATGATTCAAAGGGTTCTGCAGAAGGTGAGACAAGACCAGTGCTCCTTAGTCCTGATAACTCCCTTTTGGCCTTCTCAGGCATGGTTCTCGACCACCCTGAAATTGTCCTACGACATTCCCTTCCTAATTCTACAGCCAAGGGTCTGGTTTCAGAGGCAGACGTGGAAGATCACCACCTAATTCTTTCAGGGAATTTGAACCTTCTTGCTTGGAAAGTGTCAGGCAATCCAACGAATTGTCTGGCCTTTCATCATCAGCTCTCACACTCCTCAGAGAATCCTGGGCACCGGGAACACACTATAGGTACAAATACATTTGGAGAAAATGGTTTTGTTGGTGCATGGAGAGGAACTTGGATCCCATGGAGGCTCCTATTGCCAATATAGTTAACTTTCTTGTCGAACAACTTGACAAGGGCCTTTCCTATAGATCTATTAATGGTTATAGAGCAGCAATCTCTTCTGGGCACTCCCTTGTCAATGGTAAAACGGTAGGTAAGAATGTTATTATTTGTAGAGTTCTGAAAAGTATTAGACTGAAAAAACCTCCTAGACTTAAATACCAATCCTTGTGGGATGTTAAAGCCATTTTAGACCTTTTTTAGACCTTTTCTCATCTTGGCCTGATAACGCTTCACTTAATAGAAAATGTCGTTCCATTAAACTTGCAACTCTCCAGTTGCTTCTTCTTCCACAGCCAGATGGGTCAAGTCCACAATGAGCCTTGCTGGTATTGACCTATCTAAATTCCAAGCCCACTATCTCAGAGGTGCTATGGGCAGTAAATCTTTCTGGTCTGGTGGTACGTTGGATGATATCCTGAAAGCGCTGATTGGTCCAATGCATCCACTTTTGCTCATCACTATTGTAAACATATCGAGCATATGTCTGATGTTGTCCTTCAAGGCTACCAACATGCATAATGTAGCCTCCGGTCTTGTAATGAAATTGCGATTCTCCCATTAGCGTGACCAGAGAATCTGGATTTCATTAAAGACATGGAGGCTAACATTATCCCACCCATCCCTCCCTTGTACGGAATACTTATTGCTATGTGTATTGTATGCATTTGATTATACTGTCTTTACTGCTCGAGTTTATGACCTATTTAACATTTTGCTCCTTCTTTCCAGATAACTCCATGTGATGGATTATTTTCCTCCCTTCGGACTCCTGTTTTCTTCACTCTCAAGACCAAGTTGGATCTCACACTTTTTGAACTTTTGTGGCCTCGACTCATTTAAAAGAGGCAGTCTGTGTGCTCCTCGTGCCTTTTATACCATCTGTTCACTGCATTCTAAAACTGTTTTCTTTATGATGTAGTGCAGCTGCTTGTGACTGCATTAAAAGATTAATGCATAATGTTAGCCTCTGTGCCTTTAATGAAATCCAGATTCTCTGGTCATGCTAATAGGAGAATCGCAATTGTTTTGGCAGGTAACCATGCATACAAAATTCACATAAGATACTGTTGGAGACAGGCTGAAGTAAAACATGTCTCTTGACCAGAGTAGACATCACTTTTACAGCTCTTGTGAGTCATTATCTGCTTGAAAAACCATATACTTTTGAAATAGAAAAATGAAGTAAAATGTCCTCCGGTAATCAAAAATTCACATGGGTGTGTTAAGATCCTGATTGTGAGAGGACACTGAAAGTACAAAATGCCCTAGATATTTTAGTAAGGTTGTTATCATGTATAATTACATTCTTTATTATTCTGTCTTTAAGTTTATTTTTTAAATTCCTGTTTGGACTTAAAATGTCGCAATACATTCAAAATCTAAAATAACACTATGCTATAAGCTCAAAAAACAATGCGACCACCAATGAGTCCAGGAAAAGGGTGGTGGTATGGATTGGTAGAACATAATGAAGACAATTGCATAGTGTCCGATATCTCTAGAATTTTACTGCATAGTGCAGATTGTCTCAGTTTTTAATCTTCACAGAGATTCTGCTCTCACATCAGAGATGCATGTCCTCTACCATTATATTATTGTGTACAGATGGCTAAGGACCTGATTTAAAAGTTGGTGGAGAGGCAACTTCATGACAATGGTGGCAAAGTTCCCTCCCTGCCAATGTTGTTATCTGCCTGCACGATTTTGATTTGGGCAGACCGTGGTTTGATGACAGATGTGACTACTCCGTCTCCACAGTGGTCAAACTTCTATCGGTCCAACACTATCTATCTTCTGTCTTCAAATGGTTGGCGGATGCACAGCTCAAGTGCAATGAAGAGAAGTCAGAGATTCTTCTTTTTGGGAAATTTCCTTCTAACTTCCGATAATATCTCTGGCCACCTGAGTTCCCCTCACCCACCTCTGTTAAAAATGTGGGGGTGTGGTTTGATGAGAGCCTCTCCTTTTCGACACACATTAAGGAGTTGGCTGGTTGTTGTTTCGGCCTTCTCAAAACCCCTGGAAAAGTGTTTCATCTCCTATTCCAGGCGGCGAGGGAAACGGTTACTTGTGCACTGATTTTGTCTGGGCTGGACTACGCCAATGCTCTCTATATTGGTATTCCGGGCCACCTGTTGAAGAAGCTCCAGGTGGTTCAAAATACGGCAGCTGGACTTTTATTGGGCATTTCGGCTAGGAACAGCATTTACCATCAGTTGCGAACACTTCACTGGCTCCCCGTGATGGATAGAGTTACATTTTTTCCCCATTGTGCTCTTCATGGTTGTGGCCCCTCTGCTTGCAGAAAAAAAATCCTTTTCTGTTCCTTCACGACCCTTGCAGTCTATGTCCCCACGTCTTCCTCATGTTCCTCGCTTTAAATATCAGAGGTATGGGGCAGCTCTTTTGCTTTGAAGGCTGCTATTGCTTGGAATGCCCTTCCTCTTGCCTTGCGCAATATTCAGGATCCAGTGGCTTTTAAGAGGAATCTGAAAACACTTTTTTTGCTTAAAGTTCATTTTCCATACTCCGCTAGGCTCCGCGCCTGGACACTCATGAGTATCTGTGCGTGTTACAAATTTAGGTAACATAGCATAACATAACATAACATAACTTCTCTGACCGCCCGAAAGAGTAAGGGCTGTTGGAGACTTGGCTATATGTATGCCCCCCTAAATTAGACGGAGATTTTCAATGTCGTCACTGCCAGGGAAAACCTGCTGGTGAGGGGCACTGAAAAGTGCTCAAAGTCCCTCTTGTCTTGGGAAGAAACTCCCATGACAAGGCCATTGGTTTTTTTTTTTTCAAAAAGAAAATCCTAATTAGGTTTTTATTTTTGGAAAAAAATATATAATAACCACAGAACAAAGTTGACATTGACACATGTTTAAACAATTAAAAACATGAAGATGCTCGCATAAAATCGGAAAAGTAATGAAAGGGGAAAATGCATGATAAAATAAACCATTGCAAAAAAAGTCTAATTAAGTATGCAGTTAAATATAAAGAACCATAAATAAATTTCTAGTACAAGAGTAGATATCTTCCTGTTTCCTCATCCGATATTTCACCTGTATCAACGTGCCACTAGAGTTGTCATTCAAAACAGCCAAGGCTCAAAATGCAGTCTAACAGGCACATTTCACTTCTTAAGTAGAAGATGTCCTTTTCCAGCCATAAAAGCTCTTGCCGATGACATATTTTTAACAACGCAAATTCCCCAACAACCTGTGCACTTCTTGGTTTTTAACAAAGTTTGAGTGTACTCTAATCCGCAGGGATATCTCAAACTATAGATTGGTGGCATCGGAGTCCCTTTTTGGACGAGTATTGAGCGAGTGGCCCCAGTGGCCTTCCTGGCCATAATCCCACTAGGGTTGTAGTTCCCTCAGGTCAAACTCATAATATTTGCAGCTGATATAGTGTTTGGAGAGTTGTGGTGCACTCATGGGAGGTTTATATGTCAGAATATTGAGAACAAAGGTATCAAGATACACAAATATTGTGATGTGAATATTGAGACCGAAAATATTGTGAGGAGAAGCATGACCTCACACTCAGGTACTTTGAAAATACGTAGATCGTCAAAGTACCAACAAAGTGTTAAATATAGCACCTAAAATACTTATACTTACCTTCACAATAACTTGGTACTCAATGTTCGTCCTCCAACTTCATCCATGATAATTTAAATTTAGCATACTGCAGGAGGCTGTCTAAAAATCTCCCTGTTTAAAACTAAACTCAGAAGCCTGATCAGGTCATGTTTGTATGTATATATTTTTATTGAATTTAATGTTGGTAAAAACTACATGCAGCAACCAATAGCATACCCCTTCATGAAAATTAGGATGCAAGTATTAAGATAAAGGCATTCACATACATTTTTTCGGAATGCTTAAGTTAGGGTTATCTGTAAATGTTCATAAATGCGTGTCATAATTTAAGAGTAGGTTTAGCAAGGTTGAATTGGAGTTCTGTCACAGAGAACAATCACTTTTCCAATTGATTTTCCCCTCTCCTCTTTTGTTTCAGCAAGCATAGAGTCAACACACCTAGCTTCCTAACATTGAATCCCCAGAAATGTTCATCTGAAGCCACAGACCCATCTCTGTAGAGTAAAACTTGACCCCCAGCCTGATTGGCAGAATCTTTGAAATTATAGAATGTTCATCACAGTGATTTCATTCTGAACTTCTGCCAACTTTTGAACTTTGTGAATACCAGCTGTTAGAACCCAGCAGCTCCCTGGACTTTGAAACTGTGTGAGCCGGTATTGCTGTGATGTGTCCAGAATGTGGATCTAGTGTTTCTCCTAGCAGACCCTAATGATACTCAGCTAGCCTACTCTGCTGATGGTGCTGAACCTGCCTAGCATGGAAACCTCAACCAGCTCACAAAATGATGCCCTGGAGGATAAAGTCAAATGCTTCTTATCGCAAGTCCAGGGTTCTTGACCCCAGGTCTGTCGGGGTTGGGTTCCTAACCCACCGGTGCAAGGACTAATTTCAGTGCGCCATCACTGGGGAAGGAAGCCCACTTTAACTGCAGCCCCACACAGCCCACTTAGCATTCCTGCAAGGGTGGAGTTTGTCCTCTTTGGGGTTACTAACAGTCCCATAAGTGGGTTCAGGGACACAGTAGTAATTCAAACCCAATTTAATTCTTAGAATAGCATATTCAAGGATAGTACTAATAATGACACTGCATATTTAAAAGTGGTTATTTCACAGTCTTATTCTGTTGTTTAGCACATTCATAATAATCACACTGAATATAATGAAAACAGCACCAGTTCATATTGCTAGCAGTGAGAATAAAATGAACAATTATAATACGTTTTAGAATGTTAATAGCACCTGCCACCCAAACACTACTTCTATGCACTACACTATGAGAGCATTGAATAGCTAACATGCCTTTAGGGTTTCACCTGTTCATAGCAGGCCAGCTGTGTTTATTAAGCATGGCCGAATTTTGCAAATTCGTGATCCGCGAATTTGCGGATTTGTGAATTCGCAATCCGCAAAATTCACGAATTCGTGCGAATTTGCGGATTTTTTATTTTTGCGTGTTCACGGGTGTTCGCGGGGTGCTTTGCGTGTACGCGGGTTTTTTTTTGCCTGGTTAATCACCGCCACCCTCTCGTTTTTTATGCCCTTCTGCCCTCTGTACCACTCGTTTCTGTGCCCTTCTGCCCTCTGCCCCACTCATTTTTTATCCCCTTCTGCCCTCTGTCTCACTTTTGTGCCCTTCTGCCCTCAGCCCCACTTAGAATGGCGCCGGCAAGCTGCCCTCGCCATTGTAAAATAGCTACAAAGAGCTTCAACAGGAAGCTCTAATAGATAAAGTAAAGCAGGTGCTCGAGTTGAAGGTCAAATTAAGTTACACAATCATTAATCACCCCAAGTTTGGGGTGATTAATGATTGTGCATCTGAATTTGAGCTTCAACTCGAGCACCTGCTTTACTTTATCTATTAGAGCTTCCTGTTGAAGCTGACTTTTGTAACTATTTTAGAATGGCTCTGGCAGCGTGCCGGCGCCATTCTAAAAGAGTTACAAAAGTCAGCTTGAACTTTTGACCCAATCCGTTCCGCTCGCGGATTTTGCGGGAAATTCGCGAATCTCGCGGATTGCGAATTTACCGAAAATCCGCAAAATCCGCGAGCGGAACGGATTTTCCGCCCATGCTTAGTGTTTATCAGGCTTCAACCGGTAGGAGTGTGCCTTCAGAATGAAAACACACAGTAGCTGTACTCAGCTCCTTTCTTCACTAGATCGACTTCCTTGGCATACGAGTGGATGTTCCTGCAGTCTGGCTGGACTTCTTATGATAAACTGGTGCAAAGATCTCTTCCCCTTAGTGGTGAATTTCAGAGGCCTATATAGGATATTGACCACGGACTTTTAGCCTGCATTTCAAAATCACTTGTGAAGTTGCCATAATCTTAGATGCAACCGATCTAAACCAGCGTGATTAAAATATGTCAACTTGGACTGCATGCTTACCTTTCATATCTACTGCTAAAGCTTGAGATTTAGATATCAAGGAGTTTGTGTTCGATTTAGGTTACCTAGTTCAATAATAAATCAGTATTTAGATGAAATTGATACTTTCACAAGTCCTGCGAAAGTAATGACATGTTGACTGTGAACCAAAGGCAGACAGGCTAATTTAACATTTTTAAAAAAAGGGTGCATGAGGGTTCACAACACACAGCATCTTTCACCATGAGATGGACGGACTACTGGGGATTCAAACTTGTTCAAACCAGGTGGCTGTGACCATCCGCTGGTCACCTTGAGCCCTGCACTATTGACAGAGATGGACTGTTTGATAGAGTGAACTTTACACTTCAGACAACTTCCTGGTCCACCTTTAACTTTGTGTACGCCCAGGATGGTTCTGACATTTTGCCTTGTAGCACACATGAAATCATGGTCCCTCCACCAAGCCATTGCACACAAGCAGGAACTCCAAGACAGTGGCACCTTTCAATCTAGGTATATTTGACATTGCAATATTGTTGTGTTTGCTATCCTTTGTGATATACAACCTATCCTGTTATGAGTGGAATTTTGGTGTCCGCTTTTCAGCACACCAATGTCCATAATTGTCGTAGCTGTGTTTGTACTGCTTTTATTGAGTCTATTTCGACACTTTAATTAATTCAATTGTTAATGCGAACTAGAGCTTTGTGATATTGGAACTTCATAAAATTTGTAGTGAATGTAGCATGGGTTCCTGCATTTACGATAGTATTGTGTTTTACATCTGCTTTGATTCTGTTTAGTAATCCGAGTTTAGAATAATAATCTCTTAGAGGGATTACTGACTCATTGTTCTATATTGTTTGATATATTTTTTTGGTTTAGTTTTCTGTTTTCTTTTCTCCATTAACTTCATTCTGTTCATAGTGCAAATGTACACTATATCAACGTGAGTAATTTGCAAAAGAGTTATAGGGGCTTATTACGAGTCTGGCAGTTCACAGAACGCCAGACTCGGGGGCGCGGCGAAGGCGGGCTCCGAACAGCCCTAATATGATCAGGGCAGTCTTGACACCCAGGTACCCCTGCAACAACCATGGATCAGAGATCCCTGGCGATGGCGGTCTTGAGGCCGCAATATACTTTGCTGGGCCCTGCACCCAACCAAGCGTTAAGAGCTTCGCCGCCACACTTTTCATGGCCAGCGAACGCCATGAAAAATGGGGCAGTTCGGAAACAAAGGTATAGGGCACCCTGATGCCTCTGCGATAATGGGTTGCATGCAGGGAGGGCACATGGTGAGCCCCTGTATGCATGCACCCCATGTTCCTGCACCAAATGAAATGCACAACATTGTGCATTTTGGTCCATGCAGGAACATTTTGATGACCCCACTGCAGTGCCAATTTTAAAAGCACCATTGTGGAAACACCAAATAACTGCCCGCCAGTGACTTAAAAAGTTGTAATCCGAAGTGCGGTCTGTTTTGGGTTTGGGGGTGTGGGAGCGGAGCGGCAGCATTGCGGCCCCACTCCCACACCGCCAAAGTCATAATAAGGCCAATAGACACATCACAATTAGGGCCTCATTTACAAGACCATTGCGCCGCCGGTGCGTTACATTATTTTGACGCTCCGGCGGCGCACTGTGCCTGACCACATTTACAAAGCTGCGTGAAATCACCCTCTGTGACTTTTCATGGCCTTGTAAATATGTGCCCCATTCACACCTTACTCTGTGTGAAAGTGGCGTTCTATGAGTGTTGCTGTGGGTGTTCCCATGCAACTTTCATGGTACTTGACATATTCCCAGATTTACAAAGTTTTGTGAATCTGGGAATGTTTCAGAATCCTACGCCTCTCCACGGGGTGTAGGAGTGGCGCAATGAGGAGAAATACTTTTATTTCCCCTAGTTTTTTCCTCTTTTATGCACGCTGCATTGTGCAGCATGCATAGAAAGAGGAAAATCTCATCAATGATTGTTTTAGTGCAGGAAGGTGTCCCTTCCTGCACAAAAAACAATCATCCAATGCAATGCAGGCACCCTTGCAACATGACGCATGGGTGCCTGCCATGGCGCATGGCAGCCGATTGTGCACCAGTGCAGGGAAAAGCACATGGATGTTTCGTATTGTTGCTAATAAGATGCATCGCTGTGCTTTTACAGTAATGCAACTCGGTACAGCAAAATGGCTTGCGGCGCCATTCTGTGTAATTGTTTTGTAAATGAGGCCCTTATTGTTCATACTTATGCTGTGTTACATTTTGGTGCATGGTAGTGAGACTCACCCATGTGCCCCCTCTTGAATTTAGCTTTAAACTACTCACCTACATCTCCTTCGAGTGTCAAGGCCACTTAATTGAGATATACTTTCAGTTGCAAACCAGGAGTTAATGGGAGAGGAGTTATTTAAAGCATAGAGATACAGAACGTCCTCCAAATATTGGTGGGTGTCATATCGGCCCTATTAGAGTGCATACCATTGTATTTAGGGTGTATGGTTATGCTCACACTCTAAATAGGACACACGAGAATGCATCAAGTTTGGTGGATGTCCCACATCCCCATGTCTAAATAACCACCTTGGTATATTTAAAACTTATCAGTTGAAGGTATTGCTTGACCTCCTGTCCTATGACAAAGTGCAATCTTTCAAAATTCCATCCCAAAATATATGTGCTTTGAAGGACATACAGTCAAGAGCAATAAACTGGCCCCCACCTTTCTGCCCCTCCAGCAATGACAGTTTTAATTTAGTTGAATTTTTAACATATCCTTCGGGTATCAATAGATGCACATTGCTATGCATTTTTAATAGGCAGTAGGTGATAACATTGTTTTCTAATCATCATTTCTTAAAATTTATTTTCTAAATTATCTTTTACAGTTATCTCAGCCTCCATAACATCTTAAACATTGTATAAAATGGCACAAAAACAACTTTCTCCAGGTAGAGACTGCTTAATCTTTATCTCATTAAAAAACAATATGTTCTAGGATAAACAAATTCATTAACAGATTATGTTAAGTGGAGGTCAAAATGTATAACACTCTGCTTTCTTCAAAATAATAAAATACATGGAAAAACAAAGTTGTTGTAAAAGATGATTTGAGAAAATAAATAGTAACTTAGGATATTAAGGAAAATCCTTAGCTGTGTAGATGCCAAAGTCCTCCGTTTTCCTGACCACCCTCTGGAAGTGCAATGGCGGCGCTGTTCGTACACTGGGGTCAATTAAAAACTCAGAGCGATGGATCTCCAATATTGTCTCCTGTTCACAGCCAGGCTCCATGGGATTCATACCAATAAGCCATATTTTGTTGAGACTCCAGAGTCAGCCTGGCTATGGCTCACTGAGTATCAACGCCTTCATGTTCACGCCGTGGATTTGCCTGGGGGAACTGGGAATGCAAAGCTACCTAAAGAAACACTGACACCTAAACTGTGTAGATACTGCACCCGCTTCCGCTCCGGCAAGGGACGCCTCCACAACTGCTCCACGTCATCCTCCAGGTCTCCTCCAGTGCAGGAGCCCTCTCCTTCCATGTTGCACCACCATCCAGCCTCCGGGGGAGAGGAGTGGCTGACAGACAATGAGACTCTTTAAGATGCTTCGCCCTTAGTACCCACCGAGAACTGGTCTTTTGCAATGGCCCGCGCTATGAAGCTTTCATTGTTTAAAGTTCTTGCGATTTTGCCATGGTTTTTCTGCTGTGGATGTTATCACTTACTCAATGGCTCCCGACCGTCCATTAATGTTAGAGGGGCCCATCATGTATGATTCCCTTTCTTAAATGTCTTTTTCTCTTCAATTTATCCTTTTCAGGATGGCAGATGCTTCTGGGGTAGAAGTATAGGGAGGTGGAAGTTGGGGGGATGGGGTTTTGAAGTAATACTGTTATTGTTGCTTAGGGCTAGATTACACGTCTGGTGGTCTGAGGACTGACAGAATCATGGTGGCGCAGCTGTGGTAGTCTAGCCACAGCCACATCGGCAGTCCGACTGCCCCATTAAGATTTGGGCGGTTGGACAACCATGGGACTACCGCAAAGGGAACCACCATTTCCTGTTTGTGGTCCAGCGGTCTGAGACCGCAATATGCTAGGCAGGACTGCTGCGCTTCAACTAAGCATATTATGAGTTTCCTCTCCACCATGGTTTTCATTGCGGTTCCACCTCCAAGAAAATTGTAGCAATGAAGAAACAAAGGGGGCCCTACAGGGCCCCCTGGTGCCTCATGCCATGTGGATTCACACAGGAGAGCACATTCATGCACACCAGTTCCTGGACAGCATGCGCTTTAGAGTCCTTGCCGTGCAGGAACTGTTTTTAGCATTTCCATTGTGGTGCCCATTTTTAGAGGCACTGCTGTGGGAACACCAAAAACCAACCTCCTAATCTGGTGGCCGGCCCGACCATGGCTTCGGGCCAATGGTAGTGTGGCGGTGGCGTACCGCCCACTGCACCAAATGTCATAATACAGCCCTTAGTCATTGTTAATTTGTTTGAACACTTGTTTTACTTTTTCAGGTACAAACACACATTCACATCTTATGCTCAGTGACACACATCATGGTCTAGTTTCCTTCTCTCATGCAGTATATCAACGCTCCTATCCTCTAACCAAAGGAGGTGTGTTCCTTCGCCTCCCTCTCCCTTTGTACTTTACCACTATTTTCCCCCATGATGACATCTTCTCACATTTTATCCTGGAACATTAACGGCCTCCTGAACTGGATGAAGCGCATTGCAGTCCTGACCTTTGCCACAATTATCTCCCTGCAGGTGTCCTGCTCCAAGAGACACATCTCCTGGCAAATTGTTGCCCCTTCCTAGCATGTAAAGGGTATGATAGGCTCTTCCATGCAGGATTTTCTTGTGCTCTCATGGGGTGGCTCTCTTGCTTCGGCAATTTTTTATCCTCATGGTCTCCCAGGAAATTCTTGACCTACAGGGCCTCTTCCTAGTTTTCACAGAGATGCTTGAAGGCCAACCTCTCAACCTAGTGCTACTGGGCCTCCCTTAGTATCCAGATGTTACGGGGCCCATACCCGTTTTGACTGGGCTACATCACTAGGACCCTGTGATGTGTGGAGAACCTGGCACCCGACACATCGCCAATACACATACATCAGCTGCACATCACGGCCACTCCTGCATCAACTTTGTTTTTTGCCAGCCCCGATTGTTGCGTAATCTCCCACTTCCAGATTCTTGCCTGTGGCATATCTGGTCACGCGCCCTTCCTTCTTCCCCTTGATTTCCCCAAGGAGGGTCCGCTGCCTATGTGGCGTCTCAGTGCCTCGTATCAGCAAGACAAATATTATGTCCAAGCCCTAAATGGAGGGCTCAAATCATATTTTCATGATGATGACCGCTCAGAAGCCACCATCTATATTCTCTGGGCTGCCAGTAAAACCATGATACAAGGGTTCGCTAGGGGGTGCATCTGTGCACAAGAATGTACCTGCTCCTTGCAAATCACACAGCTAGAGGCAGATCATGAGGGCGACACCTGACTGTTTTCCATGAGGAGATCCTCCTCCACTCCCTGGAGGCTGCCAAACATTTATGGCCAGCCATGACGGCCAGAGTATGTGGATTGGGGGACAAAAATGGGAAGCTACTATACTGTCTGGCCTCCCACCACCATGTAAACAGGATTGTGCCTGAGATTATCCATGAACAGAGTGCTTCCCTCTAATTCCTCCCCAAAATAAAGCAGGCATTCACCCATTACTACCACCAATTATACATGGCTTGCTCTGAGAGCGATACGATATTCTGCACTCAGTTTCTCATTGATGATTCACTACCTAACCTCTCCCAGGCTGCGGTCTTATAGATTTTGCAAAGGTGCTTGACACAGTGGATTAGGGCTACCTGCGATTGGTGTTGGTGCGAGCCGGGTCAAGATTTGCTTTGGTGGCATGGTCCAAGCACCATACTCCAACCCCACTTTCGGCTCAGGTTCAAATGAACCAAGTTCTTTCTCATGCTTTCCCTATAAGCCAAGGGACCAGATGGGGTTGCCCCCTGTCCCCACCCATTTTTCACACTCCTGATTTAGCCCTGGCACAGCTCATTGAGTAGATGTGCAGATCAATTGACGTAAATGGAGAACTGTCATGACGATCGAATCGCCTTATATGCTGGTGATGTGCTACTTTACTTAGCGAACCCAGCACAAAGCGGGCCCGCTGTCTCCACCTTTTGTGCTGCTTCGAAGCAGCATTGGGTCTAAAGGTAAACCCCATTAAGTCGGTACTAATGCCCTTGGCCCTTTCCGAGACAGTTTTGATTGGCAGGATGCCATACCCTTCCTTCGTCTTCCCGTTAAGTATTTAGGCATCTGGGTCTCATTACACCCTGAGCATGCTTGGTCCCTCAGCATTGAGCCCCTGTTTGGAAAGCTCAAACTGATCATATTAAATGACAGTCTCTTCCTTTAAATGTAATGGGACGTATAACCCTGTATAAAATTATGATACTGCCTCATTTTCTCTACATCTATCAAAACCGGCTGCTCCTCATACTGCAGGGATGGTTCCACACCTGATAGGATTGCTGCCTCCTTTTTGTGGCATGGTTCCAGGACCCACATTGCATTTGCATATTCCCAAGGGGGGCCCCTACAATGGCAGGCTAGGGATGACCAACCTCTACCTGTACCATCTATCTTCACATCTCCTGGTTTTCCATAACTGGCTTAAGGGGGATGGTCATACCCTGCATATCATCTCAAGCTCAGCACTATGGGATCCCTCCAACATTTATCTATGTTGTAAGGGTCCCTCATCTCTCACCTCACACTCTCAGTGACTAAACTGGCTTTGCAGGATTGGAGGGCAGGCTACGAAACAGACACCTCTCCAGCAAGGTATTTGGTTGAGGAAGGTAGCATCCCTACAGGGTTTTGAGCAGTGGGATTTAATTGGGATGTCCCAGCTTGGAGATGTCTGGTCAGGGACACACATGAGTTCATATCAAGAACTTCAAATTATATACACATTGTCTCACACAACATTTTATAAATATCTTCAGCTGAGGCAAGCACTTCACTCCTACCTTTCCCCGATTATCACACTCCCCAATTTCAGCCAACTAGATTCTAAGGTCCCGATGGGTGACTTGGGCATAGTAGGGAGCTCCAAAATACATTGAATCTTGATAATTGATACACAAAGTACCATGGATCACCTCAGGGCACAATGGGAGGCATGATTAGGACTTCTTGAAGATGATGACTGGCGCTGACTAGCGCAATGCCCTAATAGCACCAAAGATTATCATAATCTCTTCTAGGCTATGCGTGGTCCAAACGTATTCCTTGTACAGGGCCTGTCTCTACCCAGCTCGGCTATATTGGGCAAGACTACTCCCTGAACCCTCTTGCCCTCGATGTGGTGAAGCTCCTGCCAACTTCTACTATGTGCTCTGGCAATGCCACATACTACAAATATTCTGGTCTGCAGTGGTGGGAGTTAACTGAGGTGTTGGTATGGGATGTCCCCTTTTCTCCTTTAATGCTTCTACTGGGTGTCCTTGAGGGCTTTGGGGGCACGAGGGTAGACCGTTCAGTCCTAGGAATGGCTCAAAAGGTTGACAAACATCACATTGCTGCCCGATGGAAGTCCCCTTATTCACTCACCCTTTCACAATGGGGTCAGGGGTGGATTGGTGTGCCCTGCAGGAGCAACTAGTTTACAAAGCCAAGGGTTGTCCCCTGAAACATAAGAAAGTATGGGGGAAGTGGTTGAACCAATGAATCTATGGTATTGCTCGCAGGCTGGGATCCCACTCTTATTGCTCCTTTTTAATGATGTAATGTACCAACTGTGTTTAAACGCTTTGCATTTATACTACATGTTTTTCATTGCTAAGCAACATATGTGTAGTATTATTCTTCTATGCATAAACTCAATAAAAACAGTTTAAACCCACTGCATTTAAGGTGACCCTTAGTTTACACGTCACAGAATATCTGTTTGTTTCTCTGAATCCTGACATTGTTCCATTGTACAGTCCTGATGCTTTGCAAATGATGAAGCCGGTTTTGAAGATGGTGCAGGACCATAAGGCTGACGGTGATGTGTCCATACTTCTTCACACCCTTGTTGAGGTGTGGTGCAGCAAAAGTACATTTCTCTATTACTTTATATTTCACCTTATTGTCCTTTTTTTCTGTCCCTTTGCCCACGACCATCCACAAATCCCTCTAGACAACAATACTTCCAGGATGAATAGTTTATTGCCACTGTCATCTCTAAATACAACAACAAAGTGTGATATTCTGCAGCTATTCAATTATGAATAATTTAAAAGCATTGATGTCCCAATCTTATATACATACATGACCTTAAACCAATGTTAAAGATAAACACTTTCAAGCCCAAACTAGTGTGTGCACATAGAAGTAATAAAGTAAAGGCACTTTATACAAAGAAATGCACAAATACATAGGGCAAAACATCTTCATATATTTGAACACATGCTTTTTTAAACATGTGTTTTCAAATGAATGAAGGATTAGATTTATAAAGCACAGTGGCAAGACATCTAGGGGCATATTACCAAGCAATAGCTATTGCTTGGTTAGAGACAAAAATGTACTGCTGAGCTGCGGCGATTTTTACCGCAAATAAACCTTGGTATTACCAAGGTTTAACGCAAATGCGATAAAAATCGCCGCAAAGCATGAATATCGCTGAAAAGTCAGTGATATTCTTGCATTACCGAGCTAATGCTCTTAGCCATGTTATCCACCTCCCATTGGATAACATGGCTAAGAACTGCTCAGGGCAGGTGTTAGCTTTTGGAGATATTCGCGCTTAGCGCGAATATCTCCAAAAGTTGGTAATAGGAGATAGCGATGTTAGCGACTGTTTTCAGTCGCTAACATCTTGGCACGCCCACTTTGCATGTCATTAGTGATAAATATCACTGACATGCAAAGCGGGGCCCAAGATGGTCGCTATCTCCTACTAGCTGTCGCTAACTGTTGTTAGCGACAGCTAGGTAATAGGGAGATAATTGTATCTCCGCTTTCTTGGCTTTTAAAGCCAAAAAAGCGGAGATAAACCCCCTTGATAATATGCCCCCTAGGGTGTTCTGGCACTTAAAGCAACATTAAAGCAAAAGAGGAGAATGTCGAAGTAACCTAGCCAAGATTAATCCAGAACCATGTCGTAATTTGTTTAGAGATGGCAATGCGATAAGATTCTAACACTAAAGGTAGATAATTCCAGAAAGTACCTGCAAGGTATGAGTAGGTGCAGACTCCAACTCAAGAGGTTTTCACAAAACAAAAGATGACCATGCTTTGTCAGGCAGAACATAAAATATGGCTTGGATGCTAAGGCAGAATGTGAGATCAGATGGTAGTGTGTCATCCAATTAGAGAGCGAGCTTTGTGAAATACTGAGAATTACTCAGAAATAACCAGTTTCTGTTTCAGAAGCCAGTAACATCATAGGTAACTCGAGCTTCACTCTTGTTGCCGATTATATGTCACTCAGAACTACTCTGTGAAAAACATTCCTGCAATTCACTGTTACTCATCTATAATTCTATATATGGTAAGAGCTGTGGAAGTAGCCAGTTAAATAACTCCCTGGATGGTCTGCTATCTGGCTTCAGATAAGATAGCAGCACTAGGACAGCAATGGTAAACGTATTTGATGATGCTTTACACATTCCAGACACAGGGGGCCAATGTATGACAACATGTATTGTGAAACTCTTTTGTTACCTTCCACTCATTCATTGTTTCCGTTCATCAGCATCATTCTGGGTCTGTTTGTATGGTGTGGAAAGCAAGTAATTTCTGGGATTAGTGGAATATGCTTCCATTGCCTAGAGAATGATCCATCAACAATTGGGACAAACGTGACTACTTTCATAGTTTCCAATTAGTGTTGACATTGTGGCTATACTTGAAAGTAATGTAAGTAACAACTTTGTATGTTTTGCTTACCCCTCTGTCCTAGTGACTGTCACAATTTGGCTATGATGTGTATGTCTTTGGGAGGCATTTCTGGTGGCCCTGGTGTACAGAGGAGAATAGAGGTTGACTGAGGAGATTGGATTCCCAGCATTTACAGTAAAAGTTGATTGATTGATTCCATAAGACGATTTTGATGCTGATGGTGATACTTTCCATGAGCCCACGTTGAAGGGAGCTCTACCAAACCGAGTGGGAGGTTATTGTATCCTGAGCATTGAGACACCTATATGGTGTTCTAAACCTCGTACCCCGGTCCCTTGACGACTTGCTACATTAATGTATAACCCCTGTCCTGAGGAGGTCTAAGAAGAAAAGGCTGAAACGTGGTCACGTCAACACTTCCAAGGAGGAGTTGTTGTAATTAGAATAATCTGTATATTTGTAGGGTGCCACACTAGAACTAGGTCTATTAATTCATCCGCCTTAGGTGTGTCACCCTGACTACCTCCAAGTGGTTTACCCTGAATTGAAAGGGCGACACTAATGCGAACTATTTTGTAGGGTTATTGTGTTGTGTTGTATATATACATTTTTTGCTTCTGTCCTTGTACGGAATGTTGTGATATTTGCCATTTCTTTGTGTTAATTTAATTGATTAGGTGCCTCTGCGCATGTGTGTTATGAAAATGTTTTGATATATTTCCTAAAATAATACGAATTTTGGAGAGGGTAATTAAATGTGCTCTACTCATAAATTGTTCTGAATGTTTTCCTTTTATACCATTTTCTATTGTATAAACTACGTCCCATACCTTGGTATAAGAGGGAGATTTGGGTATACGCCTGTTGATTTTGACTAGTTTATTTCTTTGTAGGCATGAAAAGGTCTGCGTCAGATGCTAACTAAAGCAATTTGATATATGGTTGGCCTTGTACATCTATTTAAAAGGATACAATTGCACTAAATCCCAGTGAAGGTAGCTGAGACTTAATAATATTTGAATTTCAGAAGCAAGGGACATGCATTAAAAGCATAATTGTTATGGAGAAAAATATATAAAAAACAGGTCTAGATATATTTATAGCTTGCGAAAATGCCAGCCTTGTTGTTCACTGCACTTCTCACAAACTCTAATTGATTTTGAAGTATTTTGTTATCAGACATCATCTCATCTAAACCACATGGTTTCAATTGTCCTTCGTTTCTATGGGTTACATTGTGTCACATTTTGAAAAAGCACAGTTCATTGAGTTACAGTGCTCGACCACAAAACGTTTTTGGTCAACATTGTTGCATGTCCTTGGTACTATACTGTGCACTGCTGGATGCAAATGTCTTTTGCTACAGTATCAAGAAATTGATTTTGTACTGTTAATAATATAT
Organism: Lissotriton vulgaris; assembly: GCF_964263255.1. Taxonomy (NCBI): domain Eukaryota; kingdom Metazoa; phylum Chordata; class Amphibia; order Caudata; family Salamandridae; genus Lissotriton; species Lissotriton vulgaris. The sequence goes on from NC_141696.1 coordinate 379,280,379, forward strand.
AATAAGTATTATTGCGCATATTTAGGCAGATACACTTCAGTTGAGGTACAGCAATGATACAATAGAAATGCAACAGGCCATTACAATGACACAACACAACACTAGCACAACAGCAATGCCAAAAAATAAGAGTATCAATCAACATCACAACACAAAAATAAAAAACTGCAACACAATACCAAAAACACAACAGAACGTAGCAGACCCAAAAAATTGAAAAAAGCAACTCAAACGAATAATACTATGGAAACACATGAACGCAACACAGCAATACAACTTGCCAACAAACAACACAATACCAAAGTAAGTGTCAGCAGATTATCGTCTTTGAGGGTAGATTTCCCAGGGTAATAATTTTACATCTGTAGGCAGAAAGTCTCACGAGAGTGATTTTCTTAACTGAAGGCCTCATTTACAATATTTTGAGGCACGGCAGCACAGCAAGGCTGCCTGCTTCACTACCGGGTCTCATAAGAAAAGGGCAGGAATGCACCGTATCTTCAAGATATGGTGAAGTTTTCTCCTAATACCTGTGCTGGCACACAATGGGCTGTCATGCGCCAACGCAGGCACTCTTGGGTTATGGTGCAAGGGAGTTTGCGTTGTAGGGGGTGATTGCTTTTGGGCAGGCAGGGACACCTTCCTGCATAAAAACAATCACAAGAGATGTTTTGATCTTTGAAAAAGAAAAAATGGCGATAAATAAATGGTATTTCTCCTCGTTGCACCTTGCTTATACATCCCCTGGGAAGGCGTAGGAATCTGACCCATTTTCAGGTTTACAAAACCTTGTAAATCTGTGAATGTGTCCGGTTCCATGGATTTTGCATGAGAACACCCGCAGCAACACCCATTGAATGCCACTTTCATGCAGAGTAATTTGTGAAAGGGGCCATATTTACAAGCCTGTGAAAAGCCAAGCAGGGTGGCTTTATGTGACCTTGTGCATACGGGCATGCACAGTGCGCCCTAAGATTTTTGTAGGCTCCTAGCCAGTCTTGCCATCTTGTTATGCTATTGTGCTGTAGATACTCAACGAAAGCGCCATCTGCAGTTAACAGCGAAAGCCTATACATGTGCTTAACATATCCTGTTCTGGATGTTCACAGTATACCAAAGGCTGAACGTTATAAAAAACCAAAATCATCCTTCTTAATGTGGTAAACATCTAATTAAAACCTGGGTATAGACCAACCATATTCATGTCTTCTCCTAATCCTCCTCCCTGCATGCAAAATTATATATTGATGCTCATCTTCCTCATATTCAAAATGCCATCAAAAAGGCCCAGTCTCCTTGGTTTCTCTGTAAGAAAAAAAGGGGCATATTAGCAAGAACATCGTTAAAATTATCGCAGTTTTAGCGACAGGAAACTGCAGCTAAAACGGTGATAATGGGCTTGCTAATATGCGTTATAGAATTCCAATAGAAGCCCAGGTGAGATGGGCTTCTATTTGAATTGTTTAACGCATATTAGCAAGCCGATTATCACTAATTTTAACGAGGTTCTTGCTAATATGCCCCAAAATTCGATCGCTCCTCCTTCAAAAAAGCACGCAGTCCTTTGTGCTATGCTGCATTGATGGAGCAATGCCTTTCTCACCAGCCTTCCACACACTACTATCCTCACACTCTGGCCTTCCATACAGTGTGTGTTGATATGGTCACCTCTCCCCCACCCTCAGCATGCTACACTGGTTCTCTCTCACTGCCATTATTCAACCGAAATCCCTATAAATCAGTTATGAAAGCTTACAAAGTCAAACTTCTGTGCATGTAGCTTAATCCCCGCCCCAGCTAGTCACTCAAATCTAATAAGGTGCAGCAACTAAATAATTTTTGAAATTCTCAAACTAAAAATATAAAGAGAAACAAGAAAGCAAGCCGATCCTTTGTTCACCTTCTTATACAGGGAGGGACATCCTCACCTATACAACTAAGGGTGGCACACTTTATCATTCAAATGTTTTCTCATTGTGTTGCTTATCTTAATTCTGCTCCCTCCACCCTTCCCCTTCAATTTGACAAAGCAAGGTCTATACGTGAACCATTCCCCGCTGCATACCTGCATTGCGAAAGGCATAACTGGCGAAAAGTAAATTTAAAAAAACTGTGGAGAAATGAGACATCTGGAGCCTTGCTTGGTGGTGTTAGAATCACATATTATCTTGAGCTGTGTCAGAGCTGGAATCCGACATGCCCTCTTGTTCACGTGCACCACGTTTGCTGGAGTCATGGGAGGATTGTATGATGGTACACACTGCAGAGCCCCCCAGCAGTGATAACCTGGTCGGCATGTGTGCCTAGTGTGAGTACGCTGGGCAGTGCAGAGGGCTGAACTGTATTTTGTTGCTGCTATTGGAGAGAGAGGAGAGATGTATTCTAGCTCTTAACAGGACACTCGCATTTTAGAATGCACATCACCAGACACGGACTCTGCCCCAGCTGGAATGGCAAGATACACCCGCTGGCATGTGTTCAGGGCCGGACTGGCTACCGGGCTTTCCTTAATAAAATTTTTTTAAAGTAGGCTTTAAAGCTATTTGTTTTGCATTGTTTATTTGGTAGTGCCTGCAGCACCCCAGCGATAAAATTGTCCCCTCTTCAGTGAACCAGGGCCCCAGCCTGCCACCCCAGCAAAAAACGCCCTGTAGCCAGTCTGGCCCTGCATATGTTGGGGCTTTATTATGAGTTTAGGGGGAGGTCACTGTACCAAACACCTATGGACACAGCATTGTAAAGATCCAGCAAGGGGCCTGCCACAACGCGGGGTGTTAGGAGAGGAGAGGGCAATAATTGTTTATCGCCAAACATCAATGGAGGGCTGTGACAACAGTGACATTGTGAGCAATAAATGTCTGAATTAACATCTATTATGGAAATAATTAGAGTATTTCAAACGGCATGCAAGAACATTGGGTACACATGTATTGTGGTATGCAGACAATTTGATGTACACAAAGTCTAAAGTTTTGTAATTTTGTATTCATACAGACAATGACAGTCGTCTCTCTATGGCCCTGGAAATCTTCCAATGAGAACCATGCCCTGAGCTCTTAAGATGTCTAATTGAACACTCCCCACTGCTTACCTGCATTGATAAAGGCATAACGGCAGAACCGTGTCTGCCTGATAACTTTAATAAAACTGTGGAGAAATGAGACATATGAAGCCTTGCTTGGTGGTGTTGGATTCATGGGGATGATCTTGAGCTGTGTCGGAACCCGCTCTGAATTGGGAGTGGGTGTTTGTTGCTATATATATATATATTCACTGAAAAACACCATAGGTCACTGGCCATGTCATGAGTGATGTAATATGTGACGTCATCAGCAGTGCATTGCAGGCGCACAAGTTATAGTGAGTCCAACTAACTATAACGTGGGAATTTCAATGGTTTATGTCAGTAAAATTTCCAGCTAACTATAACTGGTGTCAAACCTATGGTTTTTTCAGTGAATTTAATAGGTTTTTTAAATGCTAATTCCTAACTATAACTGTTGTGAAACCTATGTTTTTTTCAGTGCATTTCATAGGTTTTTTTAAATGCTAATTCCTAACTATATATAGGGCCTCAAACCTATGTTTTTTTCAGTGAATTTCAAAGGTTCTTTAATAGCAAATTTCTATAGCTATGAAATGTAATATGTTTTATAATGAATCCTATATTGTATATCTATGTAATACTATTTTTTAATGTATATTGGTCAAGGTTTTTTTGTTTTTTTTTCTGCCCTGGGGCGCGTACCGGTGATCGTCCCGTTAGCGCTATTGCCGCGAACGAAAACATCATCGTGACGTATCGCGTAGCCGCGTCCGCGTGATACGCACGGCGTAAGCTCACCCGGAAGCACTCGAGCGCATACGATCGCGCTACATAAGCGCCCCCATGCGCGCCCCGGGGAGCGTAGCGTAAGTGCGTCGGGTCATGTAAGCTGAAAATAACACTTTTCATTGGTTCAGGACAGTTTTCGTTTCCAAATGATAAAGCCAGTGTCATGTGACCTGAAAATAACACTTTTCATTGGTTTAGGACAGTTTTGTTTTCCAAAAGATGAAAGCCACCACCTTTTTTCCTCATTCTCACTTTTTACTTTGACTGAGGAAGACCTGTTTGCAGACCTATTTGTACCTATTTGTACTGAGAAATGGCTACAGTAGCAGCAGCAGCAGGAGCATCTCAACCACCACCACCAAAAGGACCACCACAACACCACAGTGGTGGAGAAGAAGAAGAAGAGGAGGAGGAGGAGAGGCGGTACCTGCCTGAAGATACTACCACCTATAAGCCAAAGGAGCACATTGTCTGGGAGTTTTTTAAAATCCCAAGGGGCCTCAAGAAAGTTAATGCGCCAAAGGTTATTTGTCTGATCTGTGGCACTGTACTTTCCAGGGGGAACCCTGCCAAAAAGTATTCTTTTGGCAACAACACCATGATTCGCCACATGCAACGCCGGCACCCAAACAACTATGCTGCGGCAGAGGTCAGAGAACTGACCAGAAACCCTCCCCAATCTTCACCCAGCACCTCCCAAAGTAAGCAACCCACTCCATCGTGTCCAGAGACAAGTGAGATGGTCCCAAACATCCAAACCCAGTTTGGAGATTTCAAAATTGTTTGCAAATTTTGTGGAAGGGCAATTTGCTATGGAGAGCAAAGTATTAAACTGATTAACCACGCCCGTTGTTACACCTCTCTGCAACGCAGCCCCCTTGCCAACAGGAGCCTCCAGTATGCGCCAGGGGGGCTGCATTGCAGAGAGGTGTAATGAGGCCACACCCTTTTTTACACCTCTCTGCAACGCAGCCCCTGTGCATATTTGAAGAGGAGGAAATAATTCCCCTTGCATACTAGGTGTCCCTGGGGGCCAACTAGCCCACCTGGAACCTCCAGTATGCGCCAGGGGGCTGCATTGCACAAAGGTGTAATGAGGCTATGCCCCTTTTTACACCTCTCTGCAACGCAGGCCACTGGCGCGTTTGCAGAGGGGGGACTAATTCCCCTTGCATACTGGGGGTCCCTGGGTCATATCTGCCCAAACACTGATATTCCGAACGATTGAAAATGACTTTTCTTGAGAAACATTCGGATTTGGATTATCAAGTCCTATACTTTGGAATTTTTGAAAGACTGACTTTGAGGATGCTATAAATTACTCAAGTCTGCCCGAATTGTGTGGGTAAAATTGATACCTAGTCACTTTGAATAAGAATGTACTTACGTCTCGTCTAACATTTGGAAGAAATATCTAGTTATATGACAACAGGATACCGACATAACTTGAAGGAAATAAGAACGCCCTGAAGAAGTTCTGTTGTACAGAACGAAACGTTTTGGCTGGCTGTGCTACATAAACTTAAGGAAAATAATAGCATTTGAATATACACCAAGATTGAGCGCTTCAATAAGGACTCTAAGTGATATGATTTGATTGGACTTGTTGTGCAACTGGTGCTGTGCCAAACTTTGGAATATTCTCCACTACTCTCTACTACTTACTCTCTCCTACTCCACTACTCTCAAATACTCACTCTCTACTACTCATTCTCTACTACTCATTCTCTACTACTCTCTCTCTACTACTCACTCCCTACTACTATCTATCTACTACTCTCTACTACTCTCTCTCTACTACTCACTCCCTACTACTACTCTCTAATACTCACTCTCTACTACTCTCTCTCTACTACTCTCTCTTTACTACTCACTCTCTACTTCTCACTCTCTACTACTCTCTACTACTCACTCTCTACTACTCACTCTCTACTACTCACTCTCTACTACTCTCTACTACTCACTCTCTACTACTCTCTCTCTACTACTCACTCTACTACTCACTCTCTACTACTCTCTACTATTCTCTCTCTCTGCTACTCTCTCTCTACTACTCTCTACTACTCACTCTCTACTACTCACTCTCTACTACTCTCTACTACTCACTCTTTACTACTCTCTACTACTCACTCTACTACTTACTCTCTACTACTCTCTACTACTCACTCTACTACTTATTCTCTACTACTCTCTACTACTCACTCTCTACTACTCTCTCTCTACTAGTCTCTACTACTCACTCTACTACTCACTCTCTACTACTCTCTACTATTCTCTCTCTCTGCTACTCTCTCTCTACTACTCTCTACTACTCACTCTCTACTACTCACTCTCTACTACTCTCTACTACTCACTCTTTACTACTCTCTACTACTCACTCTACTACTTATTCTCTACTACTCTCTACTACTCACTCTCTACTACTCACTCTCTACTACTCTCTACTACTCAGTCTACTATTCACTCTACTACTCTCTACTACTCACTCTCTACTTCTCACTCTCTACTACTCTCTACTACTCACTCTCTACTACTCACTCTCTACTACTCACTCTCTACTACTCACTCTCTACTACTCTCTACTACTCACTCTCTACTACTCTCTCTCTACTAGTCTCTACTACTCACTCTACTACTCACTCTCTACTACTCTCTACTATTCTCTCTCTCTGCTACTCTCTCTCTACTACTCTCTACTACTCACTCTCTACTACTCACTCTCTACTACTCTCTACTACTCACTCTTTACTACTCTCTACTACTCACTCTACTACTTACTCTCTACTACTCTCTACTACTCACTCTACTACTTATTCTCTACTACTCTCTACTACTCACTCTCTACTACTCTCTCTCTACTAGTCTCTACTACTCACTCTACTACTCACTCTCTACTACTCTCTACTATTCTCTTTCTCTGCTACTCTCTCTCTACTACTCTCTACTACTCACTCTCTACTACTCACTCTCTACTACTCTCTACTACTCACTCTTTACTACTCTCTACTACTCACTCTACTACTTATTCTCTACTACTCTCTACTACTCACTCTCTACTACTCACTCTCTACTACTCTCTACTACTCACTCTACTATTCACTCTACTACTCTCTACTACTCACTCTACTACTTATTCTCTACTACTCTCTACTACTCACTCTCTACTACTCACTCTCTACTACTCTCTACTACTCACTCTACTATTCACTCTACTACTCTCTACTACTCACTCTCTGCTACTCTCTCTACTGCTCTCTACTACTCTCTACTACTCACTCTCTACTCTCTATTACTCACTCTCTACTCTCTACCTCTCTACCTCTCTCTACTTCTCTCTCTACTAGTCTCTACCTCTCTACCGCTACCTCTCTACCTCTACCTCTCTACCTCTACACCTCTACCTCTCTACCTCTCTCTACACGCACACATATGCACATCTATATATATATATATGCATATATATCCATATGCATTTATATGTAGGTATGTGTATGTATATATATATATATACATATATATATATATACATACATATATAAACATATATAATCTGTATATCTATATAAATACAAATATAAATGCATGCATACATATACATATATGCATACAGATGCATGTTATTTACATGAAAGTTAAAAAACACTAATAAAAACAAAGCTAAAAAGCCACCTCATTACAAACAGAATGGCTTTAACTTAAACGAGGGCGAGATCTATTGCATTTTGAATGCTTGTTTACTTTGGTTCCATCAAGAAGGCATTCAGATGTGTCACACATTTGCCATAAATTCTGAATGTTAGCACTCTAGTTGCTCGTTAGATCACTGTAGTAAAGCTACTGCTCACCAGGGAAGTATGCTGCTGGTATTCAAAGTGCATGTTTCAGTCTGCATGTCAGAATTTTTTAATGAAATTGAAGAGGATTTGAGAAGTCACTCAAAATGTGCCCTAATTTTTCTTTCTGCAGCACTAATCATACTTTCTATGGCAAAATATACCCCCTCATGTTGTTCCTTTTTAAATTAAATGTTTTAAGAGTTACCACTTTATTCCAATCAAGATGGCTTCAGGTGTGCCATACCTTTGTAATAAGTAGGACTGTTAGCGCTCAAGTTGTTCTTTAGAACACTCTGGGACATTCTGTCATTGGGCTATAATTGGGCTACATCTGGGTGATATTTGGGCTACATTTGGGCTCTTTTGTCTCTGGTGGCCATCTTGGGAGACTGCATGTCAGAATTTTTTAATGAAGTAGAAGAGGATTTGAGAAGTCACTCAAAATGTGCCCTAATTTTTCTTTCTGCAGCACTAATAATACTTTCTATGGCATAATATACCCCCTCATGTTATTCCTTTTTAAATTAAATGTTTTAAGAGTTACCACTTTATTCCCATCACAATGGCTTCAGGTGTGCTATACCTTTGTAATAAGTAGGACTGTTAGCGCTCTAGTTGTTCTTTAGAACACTCTAGGAGGCTGCAGTAGAACACAAAGGAATCAACTGACAGTCTCTGTCCTTGTTGGATGTACATGTTTTACTGAGAATGTCAGACTTCATTCTCACATGACTGAGAAAGATAATGTGAATTTACAGAAAATATGCTTTCAGTTTAGCTTATAGATCCCCTTCCAAACCACTGTGGGGAAAATCATGAGATATTAGTTTTCTTTCAAACATGATTCATGATATCACAGCAGAAGGCTTTTTCACATGGTAAAATCACCTTAGAACACACCACAATTCCTAAAATGAGTATGGTACCATCAACAAATGATTTATAATGTAACTAAAGTCCTAAAACCCTCTATTAACTACAATGCTTTTTAATGAGGTGCTATCATGTATATTGGTCCCAAGATGGCTGCCAACACTTCTTGGATGAAGTGCTGACAGCCAATCAGATCAGATGTGTGGTTAGGCTCCGACCCAGATATATATATATTTTTTAACCTAAATTACTCAAAATTAAGCATGGGCGAATTTTGCGAATTCGCAATCCGCGAATTTGCGGATTTGCGAATTCGCAAATTTGTGCTGATTTTTGTTTTTTTGCGTGTTCCCTGGGTTTTTTGCGTGTTCGCGGGGTTTTTTGCATGTTCGCGGGGCTTTTTGCGTCTTCGCGAGCCGCTTGCATAGCGAAGTTACCCATGCAGTCGTTTATGGGAGAGAGAGAGAGATAGATTCGATAGATAGATAGATAGATAGATAGATAGATAGATAGATAGAGAGAGAAAGAGAGGGAAAGAGAGAGGGAGAGAGAGAACGAGAGAAAGAAAGAGAGGCCGGATCTCAGATTCCTGAGTTGCCCCTACCGAACATACAGCTTTTTATTTTTAGCAAAATGCATATAAAAATTGTGCTGTAAAGGTCTCTTTTAGTTTAACCCCTCCTGACAACTCAAAATGGGTGTATTTGCCATCCTCTCCCTTCTTCCTGTTTTTTATATCTGTAAGTGCTTCCTGATGAGGTTTAATTCCTTGGACAGGTGCCTCGTTGCCTACTTATAACTATTCTCTGACCCTGCTTCAAGGGTCAGAGCAGGGTCAGAGAATATTTGCAAGTAGACAACGAGGCGCCAGGAAGCAATTAGCAGCAGGTGTCCAAGTTGAAGTTAATTTGTTTGTAACCCTTTTGTAAAAGGTTACAAAGAAATTAGGTTCAACTTTTGCACCTGCTGCTGTAACCCTTGCTTGGCTGATAATTCGTCCCCGCTGATTCGCGGATCGCGAAATCGCGGAAAATCCGCAAATTCGCCCACGAAACGGATTTTACGCCCACCCTTACTCAAAATCCACTGGAGCACATATCTTGAGACATAGCAAAGGCACATCGGGCTACCAGTCTCTACAATTTTGCCAGGTTTTGTGGTAATCCATTCAGCCGTTCGGGCTAAAAGTGAGTCCAACCACCCTATAGAAATTAACATGGGGAAAACACGTTTTGGGACCCCCTTCTATCTCGGCCCCCGTTTGACGAATATCCCCCAAACTTTCAGGGAAGGAGCGGAGCGCAGCGAGGCAAATTTAAGGAAAATTACAGGCAGATTCCTCAACCGGCGCCAAAGTTATTCCCAATAGAATGTTGCGGATTTCCTATAGAAAACAATCCTAACTATAACTACCTACTGGCGACCGCCAGTAGGTAATATAGATATATATATATACATATATATATATCCATCAACGCTCCGACAAGCTTGAGCTTGCCGTTAGAAACAGCACCTTTAAGGAGAAACGGACACTTCACTCTGGTATGATTGTTGCAGAAAATCTTTTTATTTCATTTTAAAAGTGAATCCAGAGTGCCCCGATCCAGACGTGTTTCGGCGAATTCAGACGCCTTGCTCACCAGATAACAGTGATTAGAAACAAACACATTTTAAAATATTAACCACCAATGAAAACGTTCAGCAGATTGTCATGTGACCCCTGCCTTTCATAGATGAAAGACTTTAACCCCAGGTTACACTTACAGAAAGCAGACTAGCGTTTTCCATTGTCAAATCCAAAACATTTTGTTACTCCTGCATCATTAATTTTACATAAGACAACAAATATATTGTCAAAAAAGGTCACATTTCGAGTATCAATATAAAACACATAATGCAAAAATGTAATAATCAGTGAACAATTAGCATTAACAGATACTACGATTTATACTTGTAACAATCATAGGAATCAGAAGCAAGAGCTGCAACCAAGGGCTGAATGAAAATGAATCATACTTTTCTTTAATTACTGCATAATACATATTTATTACTCCTCCCCCGGCTGTCAGCACCAATCACATTGCTATGTTCATTGGTATTGTTGCGAGCCAACCCATATAACGAGTTGTCATGGACTTGGATTTATTGGTCACCTGCGCTTTGCCTGCGTCATTGACAGTCAGAACAGTGCTTTAAGTGTAAAGTGCTCAAAAATAAGAAAATAATCATAAAGCATATACCTAGCTCCCAGCCGGGAACCCTTCGGTCCTGTGTTTGAATCCGAGAGAAGACAGCAGTACAAACAATATATATCTATTACATCAAGGGATCCACCTTATAGATTCTTATAAATTCGGGATCCCATTCCGAAAGTGGCTACATGCAAATAAATCCAGGGTAAGGTCATAGGTTAAAGTGGCTAGTGTGTTGTAAACTACTCTAATGTTGAATATTACAGGATCAATACATCTGTGCAAAAGGTGCCAATAAATAGTATAAAACCATAAATTCATAAGCAATAAATCCATGATAAAATACACATCCACCGGACACCAGATGGAGATATAAAAATTACTCCTACAATAAATAACAAAAAAAACACTATTTACACAAATAGATATGTAAAATACCTTATAAAACAGAATTAAACCTGGAATATGAACCTGAACCTACCAAACTTGATGCTCTCTCTCATGTAAATGTAGAGGAAGTGTTTGACAAATTTCATAAAGGTATTCAGAGATAATGATGTAACTCCTCATAAATATTCAGTCCATTTGGGCTATTTGTGTCAAGCTCTAAAATATACCTCGTTTTGAGTTGTCTTAAAACTTTTTCCCTGTTGCCTCCTCTCTTACTAAAAGGGACACTGTCTATAACAAAGTATGTTAGAACATTCAGATTGTTGTTATGTTCTAATTTGACGTGTCGAGTAACAGGATAGGATGGGTCAGAGTTAACCGTTGCTCTTAAGTGTTGTAATATGCGGGCGTGTACCTGGAGTTTTGTACTCCCAACATATTGGAGACCACATACACATAATAAGACATAAACTGCATGATCTGTTTTGCATGTAAAATGTCCACCTATCATGATCACCTCATCTGAAAAGGCGTTCTTATAAGAATTAGTATCGGCCCCAAATCTACATGCCCTGTAGGTACTCCACTTAAAAAAACCTTTTTTGGGAGAGAGCCAAGTTTCTTTATTGTAGAGCTCAGGACTGTTTTTGACCAAATCACTCCTCATAGAGTGGGCTTTTCGGTAGGTAAAATCAGGTTTAGATGGTAAAACTTCCTTAAGAACTCCATCTGTCAAAACAATAGGCCATTGTGAGTTCATAATCTTCCTTATGGTGTAAGACTGCTTACTGAAAGTAGAAATAAATCTACATTGAGAATCGGAGGACTCGTCTTGCACATCAGAGGTATCAGGTCTGAACTGTGTGCTTGTCTGATTTGTTAATTTGGGGACCACACTCAGCAATGCCAATCTTTCCTTTTCATTAGCTTTTTTCATTGCTTGATCTAGTTTGTGTGCCTTGTACCCCCGGGCCAAGAGTCTAAGTTTTGCATTTTCCTGCGATTCTTTTAGTGCCCTTTCTGAACTACAGGTCGTCCGCATTCACACAAATTCACCATAGGGGAGACTGGCTATGGTGTGATGTGGGTGGAAACTAGTGGCGTGTAATAGAGTGTTACCTGCCGTGGGTTTCTGATACAGGCTAGTTTCTATCAATCCTTCATGCACAGTAATCTGAATGTCCAGAAAATTGGTGGAACTAGCTTCAATATGGGAAGTGAAAGTAAGGTTGAGCTCATTCACATTTATGTACCCGCTTCCTCTTTACTTCCCTTCCACACGATGAACACATCATCTATATACCGCCACATGTGCAATACATGCAAATCATAAAATGCTTTGTGCTTAATCCTGAGGACATGCTCCTCCCACCAGCCAACATGTAAACATGCATAGCTGAGGGAGAAGCATGCCCCTATTGCCACGCCTTGGTTCTGTTTCTATATTTTACCATCAAACATGAACACGTTATTCAATAATACACCTCTGAATCATCTCCAAGAGCATTTTGTTATGTTGGTACATTCCAACTTTCCGTTGTTTGAGAAAATGTGCCACTGCTCGAAGACCATCGTCATGTTTGATACTCGTATAAAGCGAAGCAATATCAAGAGTTAAAAACACCATATCGTTAGTCCATTGTACAGTATTAAGTTTTGCTAAAATGTCTCTTGAATCCTGTATAAAAGTGGGTAACTTGACAACAAACACCTGTAGGTAGTAATCTACATATTTTGACGTACTTTCAAAGATGCTATTGATTGCAGAAATAATCAGTCTGCCTTGTAACGGATTTAAGCCTTTATGAACTTTAGGGATAAGATAAAATAAAGGGAAAACTGGATATTCTTTAAACAAAAATTTAAATTCATTCTTGGTAATCAAACCCTCCCTTTGCCATTTCAAAAGTTCATTTTTATAATCTTTGTTAACTTTGCGGACAAATATTCCATTACTAAGTTCATAGCATTCAGAATCACTTAGTTGTCTTAAAGCTTCTGATCTGTAGAGTTGCTTATCCCACAGGACAATGTTGCCACCCTTGTCCACATTATTATTGACCACCGAATCGTTTTTCTTGAGTTTCTTCGTTAATTGAAAGTATTCTCTCTTTTTGCCATTGACTCTCGTCCTGGATTTGCACATGCTTTTATATAGTGATTTGAGTTCCTCAGTGACTCCATCGTGAAAAATATCAAGGGCATCCCTAGGCATTATAGGCACAAACGTTGATACTGCTTTAAAGGGGCTATTACCGGGTGAGGAAATATTGATTCCTTCCATTTGCGCCACCCTTTGAGACCCCATAGGCTCTGTTGTATCCTCACTTAGTGCATGCAGAGTAGTTAACAAAGGGATTGACCCTGCAGATAATGTCTCCTGTACCATATGTGCCATATTCGTGTTCTTTGCCTTGGTCTGTCCATGATTTTTGATCAAACATTTTTTTTTTAACTTAAGTTTTCGAATGAATTTATAAACATCAACCCTGGTTTGAACAAAACCAAAAATACTCTCTGGACAGAAACTCAGACCTAATGCCAACAGTTGTTTCTCTGCACTATTCAATTCTATTTCCGTCAAGTTGATAATGGTGTTATCGCATCCTGTACTTATTTGCGCCAATTCCTTATCCTTGTTTGCCCCCTGGCGGTTGCGTTTTGCGCACTGCCTCCTCTGTTTCCTCCTTCTGTTCCTTTGTTTGTTTGTTGTCCTTGTTGGATTCTTGGTCGAAGAGACTGTAGCCTCTGTTCCCTTATAAAATCCAACTCATCTGCATAGGAGATTGGACCTAAAAGTGCAAATGATGATGAGGAACTCCCCGAACAGCTACTGAATCAGAGTCCATTCCACTCTGAACTGAGCCGGATTCCGAACCAGAGGCTGTTTCATCCAGAGTTATGGCTTGAATCGCTGTATTGGCACCCGCAGGAGGCTCATTAGACTTGATTAGCGCTTTTTGTTTTTTAACTGAGTCATACTTACGAGCGAAGGTAAACACCTGCCCTCTCTCGTAGTCATTCTTATCTCTTGCGACTTCCAGATCTATATTAAGCATGGGCGAATTTTGCGAATCTGGCGTTCGTGAATTTGCGTATTTGCGAACTCGCAATCCGCAAAATCCGCAAATTCTCACGAATTTGCGGATTTTTTTGTGTTCACAAGGGTTTCTGCCAGTTCGCGAGGGTTTTGTACCAGTTCGCAATTGCAAACTTACTTGTCGACTCGCAACGGTCGCGACTATGTTGTTTCTACATCTGGTTCATCATCACAGGTTCACAGCACCCTCTGTTTCACCACTGCCACCCTGTTTCACCCATGCCACCCTCTGGTACATCAATGCCACCCTCTGGTTCATCATTGTAGATTATGGGGGGGGAAAGCAAGCACACCTGCCCTGCTTCAACTGACATGAATTAATTTGGGGTTGATTTATTAAAGTGTCACTGTTTTAAAATTCCAGTCTGGCACCTGCTTCCTTATCTGTAATTTGATTTCTGTTGCAGTGCAATTTTTTTTCCCAGGACCTTTGTGGCCTACTTGTAGCTATTCTATGAGCCTGCTGTGAGGGTCAGAGCAGGGTCATAGAATTGTTGCAACTAGCAACTGAACTCTCGAGGGGCCCCAGTCAGGAAGCACTACGGGGAATGGTTACTAATGATGAGTTTGAACTTTTGCACCTGCTGAGTGCTTTCAGTTTTGCAAAACTCGTTTTTCTGCAATTTCGCGGGATTCGCGGGGCGCGAACTTGTGCGAGATCGAATTTGGAAGCCGCGAATACGTGCGAATATGCAATTTTTTTTTCAGGCATGCTATTTCGCAAGGTTGTGTGCGTTTTAGCGAGCCGCTTGTAGCGCAACGGCGCAAAGTTACCCTCACGGTCGTTCACGGGCGCGGCCATCTTGTTTGTATGACGTATTTCTGTTTCCGGGCGCGATGTGTAATCTCGCAAAGTGTGCGGCTCGCTAGTACAATTTCGCGTGTGATCGCGAGGAAAATCTCGCGCGAACCTACCCACGCGGTCGTGAACGGGCGCGGATATCTTGTTTCTGATTCATTGCTATGGTTCTGGGCATGCTTTTTGTATCCTCTCTGAATCTCTGCCATCCTTTGCTTGTTTGAAGTTTTTTTAATCTATTTTACCTATTATCTATCCCTCTATTTTTCTAGCTCTATATTTTTGATTTTTCTGCTACTCTTGGTTAATTTTAAACTACTTTTTTAAACTCTTTTCTTTTCTTCTCCCCTATTCTATTTCTTCTTTATTATTTAGCTTCCTTTCTGCCCAGACCATGGTAAAAGGAGCCGGGAAGCATCCTGAGAAGGGGAAGGGTCCCGCACCCTATGCCCGGCTCCCGTGCGGGCGTGTGAGGGGGGAGCAGGTCGCACCCCAGGAGATCTTCAGCGCGGAGGAGGTGGGCACACTAATTTTTTATGTTCAGCGCCGCCTCCCCAGGACCATCATGGCAGGCGGCAAGATCGCTAGCGGGTACGGGATCCAGGAGCGCCGGAAGCGGTGGGAGAAGGTGTGCCGGGCCATGTACCAACACTCTCGGGTCCGGCGCACCTACAACCAGGCCACCCACAGTTGGACGGATGTCCTGGACCGGGAACGCGATCTGCTCGACCTGCTCGGCCTTGAGATCCCCGGGCTTGGTGAGTAGTAGTAGCTATTTCTTTACTACTCTGTTTTCTCCTGCTCTGTGTGTTATTATATTGCAAATTTTTGTTTTTTACCAAGAGCATTAATGCTGCTGATTACATTGTAGGTAAATTATATTTCAAAATCTTCTGTGCATTTCAGGTGCACTGCTCTCCTTCTCAGTAGCGTTGCTACTATGCTTATTTGTTTTCGATTTTGTGTTCATTTCATTGGCCTGTGAAATTATGTTTGAGTGTAGTTTAAAGAACTGCGTAATGCTAGACACTAAGGGTCAGATTTTTAATTACCGGCGCTTCCCTGCAAAGTAGCAGGGATGCGCCAGTAATTGTGCGCCACGCCACCACCACCCATGGTGCGCCGTATTTACAATGCGGCGCACCATGGGCCCAAAACGTCACCAAAGCGTTACGCATCTGTGCCGTAAAGGCGGCGCATTGCTGGAGTTGCGTCGCAACGATGGCGCAGCTCCAGCAATGCTCTGGGGTGCCCTATCTCCCCAATGCTGCATCAAGCCGTACGGGTTAGGGTTTGGAAAATGGATGGGAATGAGGGTTTCTTTTTGGGTAAGTTTTGTTGAGAGAAGAAAAAAAAAAGCACAGCATGGACAAACAATAATTGAAGATAAAGAAATCTTTGGGTACAAAGCTAACCATAAATCTTTTAAGTGACATAAAGGAAGTGCATGCACTACTGCATGCATGGTTACTGAAAAGTAAGTAGTACTTTCGACAACCGTGAATGACAGAATGCGACAGTACAGGGGTGTAGCATTTTCACTTGCCTATCTCTGCACTCAGAGAAACACTTCTTACATTAAATTAGGTTTAAAAAATAGCCGAAGTAAAAACTATAGAATGGCTGTAGGGATCAATTTAGAAGCAGAGAGAGATCCAAGAAATGCAGAGTCACACTCATAGAAGTTCACAGCAATAACATTACTTAAAAAATAATTTGAAAAGAATGGATACTGTATCTGTATGTTGTTGTAGTTGTCCTGTTGAATTTGGTAAGTAAGTTGCACGCATCAAACCATTCCTCTTATTAGCGGCACTCCTCCATTCCAGCTGACGCTTCGTCCATCAATGTTGGTGACCAGAAGACACCCTGTCCACTGCCTGCCCGGCGGATGCTGAATTGCGGCTCGCTAATGTGAAGCCTGACTTCATCCTTTTTTTCCCATTGCACAGACTGAAACCCGGGCTGTAATTATTGATGGAAAAACAAGAAGTGATATTAGAACACCACTGATAAATAAATATAAGGTATGTACGCTGTGTAGTGCAAAAAGTCACACTTTGAGTTTCCTAATAGACAGTACAATATTTTTGAAAGTGCGTACTCTGTCTGAGTCTCCCTTTGAAGGAAGTATGGGCAAATTAATTTAGCGGATCTTTCCCCTCAAGCTAGGTGTACTGTAAACTGGGTTTTAGAACAAAATTAGACCTTCCCAGCAGTGCTCCCACCCAGACCCTCACTAAAGCCAGTCGCAAAAATGTAGAAGACCCCCAATCAGATCTCAAAAAACGAGGCCTAGCAGAAAACTGGTGACAAAACGTACTTTGAAAGTAAAAGTCGGCCCAAATCCCCCCTTGCCCACTGTGGATTGTATTCAAACCACTTGCAAGCAAGCAAAAGTATCCATACCCAGCATCGCTCCAAGACTCGCAAACCCCCCCACAAACAGCCCCCCACCCAAACACATGCAATACAAATACTGCTAACCCAAACAAGCCCTAAGTTAAGAATAGTGGCAAACGCTTTCTTTAACTATGCCAAATCCCCCCTTTCCCACCATGGATTTTCTTCAAATCACTTGCAACCAAAATTACACATTCCCACAAGTGCTCTAAGACTCCAGAAGAACTCAGTTGCAAAAATCTAGAACACCCCGAAACACATGCAATCCTGCTGCTAGGGCTAACCCTAACGAACCCTAAGTTACAAAAAGTGCTAAAAGGCTTTTCCGCATGGATTTTCTCCAAACCAGTTTTATCCGGTATTAGACCTTCCCAGCAATGCCTCAAGACCCGCCAACCAACCCGCAAAAAAGCACGACAACACCCCCAAACAGCCAAAAAGGAAAATCTCATACTTACAATATTTATCGGCCTTCGGTCCAAACGCGCTGTGCAGCTTGGTCATAACTCCCGTGTTCCACCACGGATTTCCTGAAAAGCAAATGCTATCAAAATTAGGCTGTCCCAGCAGTGCTCCCAGACCCCAAAACCCACCCAAAAACACCCGGAACCCCCCCAAAGAGCACCTCAAAGGCAAGCAAGTCAGCAAAAACGCAAAAAAAATTTCGCCTCCGATTTGGTCCAAACCACTTTAATCCGGTATTAGAGCTTCCCAGCAATGGCCCCAGAGCCGTCAACCCAGGCGGAAACTAGTAGAAGACCCCCAAACAGCCAAAAAGCAAAAGTACAAAAATGGGGACTTAGTCATTTTCATGGCAACTTCCAAAATCACTCCGCGCGCGCTCTGCATCTAGGCCCTAACTCCCCTCTGCCACCATGGATTTGCTTCAAACCTCTTGCAATCAAACGTATCGATAGCCAGCAGTGCTCCCAGACCCCCAAACCCACCCACAAACACCCGTAACCCCCCCAAAGAGCACCTCAAAGGCAAGCAAGTCAGGAAGTTCACTTCCTAAACATGCGACTCAGATTGCCGACATCATAGAAGATCATGGAATTGATATATTCTTCCTCACGGAAACATGGCTCGGCCCTCATTCACAATCAGACATGGTCCTAGCAACACCACAGGGCTACTGTATTCAATCCTTACCCCGTCCTCTAGGCAGAGGAGGCGGGGTAGCCATCATCCATCGAGAACACCTCCACTGCAAAACCTACGACGCACAGATTACCGACGCAGAAAGTCTGCATTTTACCGTCACACTCAACCCAACCACCTATCTTACAGGACTCCTCATGTACCGCCCTCCCGGCATCCCGGGTCCCTTCACCTGTTCGCTTCTGGACTTAGTCACAACTCAGGCCCACTCCTTATCAAACTATATGATAGTTGGAGACCTGAACATCCACCTAGAAGACCCGGCCAACTCGGTAGCCTATGATCTGATTCAAGATCTAGCGGCTTTCGATATCCGTCTATTAAACTCCGGAGCCACCCACACCAAGGGCCACCTTTTAGACCCCGTATTTACCAACTTGTCCTCAATGCTAGCAAAGGAGGCCTTTCCCCTCCCTTGGACAGACCACTTCCTGGTCTCTTTCCAATTACCTGGAACCTTCACGAAAAATCGTACACCCCCTACCTTCAGTAAGGATAGGACCTGGCCCAGACTCTCCACGGACGAATGGGCTCAGACCCTGGAAAAAAACATCCCTGCTCAGGCCGAAGACCCAAATACGGCAGACAGAAGATTCAGAGACTGGATTACCGTCTCCCTAGACCTCATACTCCCACTCAGAAATAGGGAAAATAAAAACGACAAACATGGCTCAGCACCATGGTACTCCGCAGAACTAAGAACACTTCGCAAAAATTGCAAAAAGGCCGAACGACTCTGGAGAAAGACTTGGCAACATGCCAACAAAGAAGCCTACCAGTCTGCGGTCAAACTTTACAAAGAGGCTATCAAATCAGCCAAAGCTTCTTATTACAACACACGAATACAAGAAGCATCCAATTCAGCCCGAGAATCTTTTTTGATCGTCAAAGAGCTGACCAAGGTCCCCACCACCTCCTCCTCCAACACCCCCAAAGTTGACAGAAGTAATGAGCTAGCCAACTTCTTCAACGAGAAAATCACCCGCATCCTGGCCTCCCTCCCTCCCCCCAGCTCCCCCAGCCTCATGGAAAGTAGTACTTCCTTCGAACCGACTGAAAGCATCTGTCGTCCATCGCTTCAGACTTTCCGACCTGTCACCCCCGCAGAAGTTGAGCGAACCCTACTAAAAATGAAAAGTGGATCCCCTTTGGACCCAGCCCCTATCAGGTTCCTCAAGACCGTAGCCTCAGTAATTGTCCCTACCATTACGGACCTTATCAACTGTTCGTTTTCCCATGGAACCGTCCCCGACAGCTGGAAGAGTGCTGTGGTCAAAGCACTCTTAAAAAAACCCCAGCTAGATCCATCGGACCTGTCCAACTATAGGCCAATATCCCTACTCCCTGGCATTAGTAAAGTCACCGAGAAATTGGTAAACATCCAACTATCCCAATTCCTTGAAACGAATAAACTGCTCCGACAATCCCAAACCGGATTTCGCCCAGGCCACGGAACGGACACCGCACTCCTTGCAGTGATTGAAGAGGCAAGGGGCTTACTAGATTCAGGAGGATCAGTGGCAGTGATCCTCCTGGATCTAAGTGCAGCCTTTGACACGGTCAACCACCGTGTCCTTCTGAGTAGACTGGCAAATGCAGGACTTACCGGGACAGCTATTAAATGGATCGAATCCTATCTTACAGAACGCACTTTTCAAGTGTGGGATGACAGCCACCACTCATCCACCCGCCCACTCACTAGCGGCGTCCCCCAGGGCTCTTCCCTAAGCCCAACGCTTTTTAATGTCTATATGGCCCCCCTCGAGGACGTGGTAACACCATTTAACATCAAAATGGTGAGTTACGCTGACGACACCCAACTAGTCGTCTCCCTGTCCCAGCTGACTGACCATCCTGAAAATCTGACTAACTGCCTCATAAATATCCACAACTGGATGAACGAATCATCACTGAAATTGAATGGGACTAAGACAGAGGTAATGTTACTCGGCAAGCAATGGACAACTATCCCTCCCACAATATGGCCCGATGTGTTCGGAGAAATTCCCCCCCTAAATCTGAAATCAAGACACTCGGGGTGTGGCTAGAGCCACAGCTTACGATGAAAACCCAGGCAACCAAAACCTCGGGCACATGTTTTGGGCTCATGCGTACGACCCGTAAAATCCTGCCCTTACTCCCACCTATGTCCAGAAAGCTCCTTATCCAGGGCCTAGTGTTGTCCCGTTTGGACTACAGCAATCTGGTCTACTTGGGAGCCCCCGAGGCTACCATCACGAAACTCCAGCGGACACAGAACGCGGCAGCACGCATGATTACCAACACCCCCTCCAGAATATCCGCCAAGCCAGCCCTCAAAACCCTGCATTGGCTCCCCGTGCGCCAAAGGGTGCACTTTAAAGCAATGTGTACAACACACAAGCTTTACAACGGATCTGGTCCAGCGATCCTTAGTAAAATGATCACCCCTTATACAGCTACCAGATCGCTACGATCTCAAAATGAGAATCTAGTCCGCATCCCCAGATTCAAAAAAGCCCGCACAGGAGGCCGACAATTCTCCGTTCAGGCGGCCAAGGGCTGGAACGCACTCCCTCGCGCCCTTAGACTGGAATCCAACTTCCTTGCTTTCCGCAAAAAACTAAAGACCCATCTGTTTCCCAAATAACTCCCTTCGGTTACCTCCCCTCTCAATAGGATTCAAGTTACATAGCGCGGGGATGCCCTTGGGTCACCAGGCGCTTTAGAAATCGCTAAAATAAATAAATAAATAAATAAAAATGCAAAAAAAATGGCGCCCCCGATTTGGTCCAAACCACTTTTATCCGGTATTAGAGCTTCCCAGCAATGCCCCAAGACCCGCCAACTCACCCGCAAAGAAGTAGAACACCCCCACAAGTGCAAAGTCTTTCTTCATTGGGCGTAATCCAGCCCTCTGATTTGAGGGAAATAGGAGTCTGGAGGGGGAGGATAGAGGAGCATGTTCTTGTGAGCTTGTGAACCTGAGGAATGCAGACTGCGGCACCTTCAAATCAATAAGCAAACAAGTGAAGACAGTTCTGCTGAAGGGCTTGTTTTTGTGATTAGGTGATTAAAGTTTTAATTATATTAACTGTGCAAAACAAAGAAAGACAGACATACAGGAATAAAAGTGAATAAGGACGAAAAAAAGAAAGTTATTGATTCATTGGCTCATTTTCAGGGCTCGGTGTCAGGGAATAAGAATAAGAGTTCGTCCTCATACTCTGCGAATTCAGGCAGGAGTAGGTCAGTGTCACCTAACAGAGAAGAAATTCCCTCATCTAAGTTGCTGTTCTCCTCGTCTTCATCCGGCGTGTCTTCTCATACTTTGTAATCTGGTGGTATGAGGTGCTGATTCATCTTGATCATTGTTAACATCTTCACATTTTTGGGCGAGAGGCGGGTCCGTTTGGAAGTTACAATGCCACCAGCAGCACTGAAAACACGTTCAGAAGACACGCTTGCAAGTGGGCAAGACAAGTAGTTTATAGCCAGGTTGGAGAGCTGTGCCCACAATTCTTTTTTCCCATGCCAATACGCCAATGGGTCAGCATTAACATAGACCTCTGTTGAGTCATTCAGATAGTCCTTCACCATCGACTCAAGGTTCTCCAAGGTTCCTCCACTTTGCTTACTTTTTGCTGGGACCTTATGAGAATCAATCCCAAGTCAAGTTAGCCAATCCTCTTCTTCACCCAATTTTACTGTTGTGTCTGGTGCAGATGATCCGGTTGCCGGTGTCTTTAACGGCTGAGAGGTCACTTGTGCCTCAGCCACAGGTGCAGAAGTGGATTCTTTTGACTGGGGATGGCCTGCTGATGCTGATGTACTGCCTTTTCCTTCAATTTGCTGCCGTTCTCTTTCAAACCTCATGGCTGACAAGGCTAGCCAATGTTTGTACTTTGTAACATCTTCATCATCAAAAGGAAAGAATGCTCGGCCTGCCAGCGCCTTTTTGTAGCGTGGATCCAGAATAGTAGCACAAATGTAATGCTTTTCTGAGTGGATCATTTTAAGACGTTCATCGCCAAGTAGGCGCTCTAATAATTTATCCGCCAAAACAAAAGCGTCTTGCTTTTTTTTATCTTTTTGAAACATAGAAGACACCGCCTTCAGTTGGTGCTCCAGCATGCGCAACAATGGGATAGCTTTTCCCAAATTACAGTCCTCCTTGCTGACTGCACGCGTGAAGACCTCAAAAGGACGAATCATGTCTGTCAGGCTTTTAACTAGGTTCCATTGCGCCGCATCTAGCCTCAGGTCCTTCTGAGCTGTAGAAGAAATAGTGATCGAGTACCGTATACTGCTCATACAGACGCTTAAGCATGTAGAAGGTTGAGTTCCAACGTGTTGCCACCTCCTGGATGATTGCTTTCACTGGCAGTCGACGTTCATGTAGCAGGCCCCTCAGATGCTTCCGGGCATTAAAAGAATGGCTGAAATGTGTGCACATTCTTCGGCAGGTGGTCAGTAACTCGCACACTGGACTTTCTTCACTCAAGAATTTTTTAACAACCAGGTTTATACAGTGCGCCAAACACGGCACTCTTAAATAGTGACCCAGATCCATGGCCTTAACTACATTGGCGCCATTTTCCGTGGAAGCATAACCAATCTGGCATTTTTTTGGGGACAGCCAGTGAAAGACCTTTGTGTTAAACTCATTCAAAATGTTTTCTGCTGTATAACGTTTCTCCAAGCCAAACATGGCTAGTGTTGCAGGTTTCCGAGCAGCTTTAAAAACTTTTTCCGGGTCAACACCTGCATTTAGCTTTGCTTTAATCACTGAAAAAGAGACCCAGTGTGCAGTGATGCATATGTAATCAGCGCCTGCGCCACTGGTCCACATGTCTGTTGTCAGATGTATAGTGTGAACAACACTCTTCTGCAAAGCTGCCCCAATCACCTCCAGCACATCTTCATGCAGTGCTGGAACCGCAACTCTGGCAAAATAGAACCGGCTAGGAACCTTCCATTTAGGGCAGAGCGCTGCCACTAATTCTAGAAAACCAACCCCTTCTACAAAAGAAAAAGGGAGAAGGTCCAGAGCTAGCATTTTAGCCAGCTTAGAGTTATACAGACGCGTCAGTGGGTGATTGCGATCATATGGCGCTGCTGAAAACAACATGGTTCTAATGTTGGCCTGGACCATGCTTTTACGGGATGATGATGATGATGACTTCTTTGACCCAGTTACGCTCGCTGATGAACTTTTTCGCATTGGTGTCTCACTCTCTCCCACACTCTTAGTGTGGCTCACATGGGGTGTGCTGCTGACAGGGGTACTGGGTGTAAGTGAAGTGTTTGACACTTCTTCCTCCTCGTCATCATCAGATGAGACATCAATGTTTTCTTGACTTGCAATTTGAGCTTCCTTGATCTCCTTTAGGTGCGCAAACCATTGGACAGCGTGCTGTCTCTTAAGATGACCTCTCTGGCCTCCGGTACCATAGTTGGTACCAAACTTACCACGACTAACTGCATGCTTACAAATGCTACAAATAGCGAAGTTTTCCTTTTTTGGGCAAACACTAAAGAAGTCCCAAACTGCGGACTTGAAATGTCTGTGGGGGCCAGAGGAGGCGGCGATACTGGTGGTGGTCATGTTGCTAATGCCAGATGAAGTGGAGGATGTGTATTGGCGAACTTTACTACGTTGTGCACTTTCACCACCACAAATTAAGGTTGAGGTGAATGGAGGTCCCTTCTGGCGAGGAAGAAATATGGAAGAGGTAGGTGTTGGTATACTAGTTAACTCCAATGATTGTGGTGTTTCCATTGCCTCCTCGTCAACAACATCATCATCACGCTCAGCAGCTTCTCGGGCTAGGGTCAAAATGTCTGTTTGCTGCATGCCCGCTGGGGCTGCAGTGACCTTTATGATGACTGGGTCGTCGTCGTGAGAGTCTTCATCAGCAGGAGTATCGGCCACTTCTCGTTGAGCCTCATCACACTCCATAACTATGAGACTTTCGACGACCTTCCTTTTACGCTTAACTACCTTTGTCAGATCATGGTGTGCCTCACTCTCAGACGGCAGTGATGGTTCCCAATTTTGATCCGTATCATCAGAAGGAGGTGGGCTTGAAGAAGATGTAGACACCACCCTTGATCTTTTCCTTGCTAGGGATGTGGAAGACAATGAATGATCATCAGGAGGAGTGGCTTCCTCAAATGATACCTCGGCTTGATTGTCGATTTCCTGATGTGCCCCTACTTCGGGAGGAACAACTATTGTGGGCACTTGTGACCCTCCATGCACCTCTGCTTGCGCATCTCCTTGCGCTGCCTCTCCTTCCACATGTAGTTGGGCTTGTACTTGCACATGTGGTTGTTGTTGCGGATGTGGTTGTTCAACACTCATCAGATGAGTTACAACAACCTAATTGATTGAGGGGCATTGCTGCTACTTTCTGGCGATGAGCCAACATCACTGGTCGATGGTGATTGAACAAAAAGACTAAGTGCCTCTGCAGCACTCAAGGGCTTGGACTTATGTTGGTGTGGTGGTGCTGCTCCCAGCTTGGTCCCCAGCAGATCCCGCTGCTGCTGCAGGCGTACTTTTTTTTTACTCCCAAAAAATGTGGCGGGCCGCACACCAGTCTCCTTGGTAACTTGCTTCTTCTGCTCCTTACTGGCAACTTTCTTGCTAGAGGAGCTACGGGGAACTTTTTTTGGGGCCATCTTCTTCAGAGGTCAGAACAGTAGGCTGCAGTTGCACGAGTTGCAGAGTTGTCTGTGGCCAGACGTGGCGTCGCGTGACGTTATGCTGCACACACACACCGCTGCAGGACTTCTTCCTGGCACTGGTGGTTCTCTTGAGTCTTGTGCACCTAAAAGCAATGGAAGACAGAGGAACATCAGTTCAGTTATACACCCCAAAAACTCAAAAACCACATAAAAATCAGCACAATCCCATGCCATCCAAGCCCTCCATGATGTTTAAATTCAAGACACCCCACAGAAAGACTAGGCTCATGCACCACTCACTACCCCTGGCCATAATGGTTGAAAGCTAGGCAAAATGGTTGCAGGCCTAAGAACACTGCCTGCATTCAAAATGGCCCCTTGCCTCTCAGCACATGGCCAGGGCCTGCCTGTACCAGCACATAAAATGGCCCCCACCCACATGGCCTGTCCCCATGAACACCCTAAAAAATCGAAAAACACAGAAAAATCAGCACAATCCCATGCCATCCATGCCCTCCGTCATGTTTAAATACAAGACACCCCACAGAAAGACTAGGCCCATGCACCACTCAGTACCCCTGGTCAAAAGGCCCCAACAACAGCCCAAAAATCGAAAAACACGGAAAAATCAGCACAATCTCATGCCATCCATGCCCTCCAAGATGTTTAAATTCAAGACACCCCACAGAAAGACTAGGCCCATGCACCACTCAGTACCCCTGGTCAAAAGGCCCCAACAACAGCCCAAAAATCGAAAAACACAGAAGAATCAGCACTATCCCATGCCATCCATGCCCTCCATGATGTTTAAATTCAAGACACCCCACAGAAAGACTAGGCCCATGCACCACTCAGTACCCCTGGTCAAAAGGCCACAAAAACAGCCCAAAAATCGAAAAACACAGAAAAATCAGCACAATCCAATGCCATCCATGCCCTCCATGATGTTTAAATTCAAGACACCTCACAGAAAGACTAGGCCCATGCACCACTCAGTACCCCTGGTCAAAAGGCCCCAACAACAGCCCAAAAATCGAAAAACACAGAAAAATCAGCACAATCCCATGCCATCCATTATGATTAAATTCAAGACACCCCACAGAAAGACTAGGCCAATGCACCACTCACTACCCCTGGGCATAATGGTTGAAAGCTAGGCAAAATGTTTGCAGGCCTAAGAACACTGCCTGCATTCAAAATGGCCCCTTGCCTCCCAGCACATGGCCAGGGCCTGCCTGTACCAGCACTCAAAATGGCCCCCACCCACATGGCCTGTCCTCATGAACACCCCAAAAAATCGAAAAACACAGAACAATCAGCACAATCCCATGCCATCCATGCCCTCCATGATGTTTAAATTCAAGACACCCCACAGAAAGACTAGGCCCATGCACCACTCAGTGCCCCTGGTCAAAAGGCCCCAACAACAGCCCAAAAATCGAAAAACACAGACAAATCAGCACAATCCCATGCCATCCATGCCCTCCAAGATGTTTACATTCAAGACACCCCACAGAAAGAATAGGCCCATGCACCACTCAGTACCCCTGGTCAAAAGGCCCCAGCAACAGCCCAAAAATCGAAAAACACAGAACAATCAGCACAATCCCATGCCATCCATGCCCTCCATGATGTTTAAATTCAAGACACCCCACAGAAAGACTAGGCTCATGCACCACTCAGTACCCCTGGTCAAAAGGCCCCAACAACAGCCCAAAAATCGAAAAACACAGAACAATCAGCACAATCCCATGCCATCCCTGCCCTCCATGATGTTTAAATTCAAGACACCCCACAGAAAGACTAGGCCCATGCACCACTCAGTACCCCTGGTCAAAAGGCCCCAACAACAGCCCAAAAATCGAAAATTCCAAAATTGTAGTTGCAGCAACTGTAATGCCCCAAACAAACTTACTTGTGAAATTTATAATCCAAAAGTGATGCAAAGAAAGTCAAAAAGGCCTCAAATCCAAATATCCAGCAGCATCCACAAAAAGTAATCCTTCCAGGTCAAGAATCCAAATGAAAGTGACCAGCACATGAAGAAAGCACTGGGAGGAGCCTGCTGGACAGGAACAGGAAGTTGGAGACTGTGGGGCACTTCCTTCCCCCCCCCCCCAAAAATGAACTCCTTGCAAAAAAAATTGCAGGCAAATGTCAACCTGAGGAGTTATTCTGATGAAAATCATCATTTTCAGAAGGTTTATGCTGCTTGCTGGTGGATTTCTTGTGCAGAATTTCAAATTCTGCATTTCGCGAGTGCAAGATTGTTGCTGCCCGCTGCATCTACGTGTTCGCAATTGCGAACTCTCGCGATGCGTGCTGTGCAAGGTGGCAAGCCGCGATTATGTAATCGGGGTCGCCAAACTCCCGCGGGATCCCGCAGCAAGATCCAAAATGGCGCAGGACTCGCAAAATATCGAGAAAAACAACTCGGCAAACGCAGAATGACGGTAAGTGAACGCCACACGCCGCAATATTGTATCACCAAGAAAAAAAATCTGCGGATTTTCAGTAAATTAGCGAGAGTTCGCGGATTGCGAATTTACCGAAAATCCGCAAAATCCGCGAGCAGAACGGATTTTCCTCCCATGCTTAATCTATATATATATCCTATAGTTAGGACCTAGTTTCCATAGGAAAAGTGTTTTTTTTTATTTGAGATTAACTTTGGCACCGTTTGATGAAACTTCGTGAATTTTCAAAACAAATTGGTCAGTCACATCAGCTTCTGTCTTGAAAATTTCAGAGTGATCCATCAAGCAGGGGCTGAGAAAAAGGGGGGTCCCTAAATGCTTTTTCTCCATTTTAATTTCCATAGGAAACGTTTGACGCGGCTACTTCTCAGCAATCCTGTTGTGTCGGACAGTTGCCCCCAAGGACGTCCTTGGGGGCCAACTACCCCTCCTTTTACCACCAGTAAGTCCCACACAGTAGGATTGCTAGTAAGTCTTCACAGGCCACGCCCCCTTTCTCAGCCATTCTGCAAACGCGCCTCCTAGTGCACTACAAGTGGGGGGAGGAAGTGCCCTTGACTCTTGAGGAATCACTGACATAACCTCAACAGACCGAATATCGACTAGACAAAATATCGATGTCAAATTATCAACTACAAAAATATCGACTCCCAATACTTAAACAAGAAATAACAAATATATCGAAACAACAATATCGATTAAAAAAATTATCGACAACTAAATTATCGACCATCTGTATTATCGAATGTAAAAAACACCGAGCACTAATCCTTAACATTAAACACCGTCAAAATATCGACCATCACTATATAGACTACTACAATATCGAAAAATAATTATTATCGACTTTATAAAATACATACAAAATACGCTTTGTAATTAAAAAAACATATTATACACTTCACAAATATACATATTATATTTTTTTAAAAGGATACTACAGACAATAAACATTTCTAACATTAAAAAAAACCATTTACATCAAATATATATTTTAGAATACATATAAAACATTGCAAATAATTATACATTGCTTAATACACATAATAAATATTCTTTCTCTTTAAATATAACAAAAAGCCATTAAACATTGAAAAAAAATGCTTTACCCATAAAAAAACACTAATTGGTGTCCACCATTTAAGGACAACAATTACCAAAACAAGTACAAAAATTCAAATAAACCAATAAGAACAAGGTATCAAAGTGGATAACCAATAAACGTTCACAAACAATTTAACACACCCTATAAAAAGACAAATTACACCTGCTAAAATCGCAATCTAAAATACCAGAAAAGGAAGGCGAAACTCTGCCAGTTGGCTGAAAGAAAACGGATTTACTTCTACCAAAAAGCTGCTAAACCTATCTAAAGTAAGTACTACCACCTTTATATCTTCAATAAACGGAAATCTAAAACTTCTAACTGCTATTTAGAAAACAAATAACTGAAACATCTCTTTTATTCCTACTCTATTTTCTAGAGATAAAAAGAAATTATAGAAAACATGCACAACATCAACACTTCAAAGAAAAAATATAAAAAGTAGGTATCTAATCTAAAAAATGACTAAAAAACTCAGTAAATAGAAAACTAAGGAAAAACTATGTAGCTGACCAAAACCAAAGAAACATTAAGAAATAAACATTCTTCTAACATATCTTCTACATCTTAACAGGTACAGAAAAAATACAGCAAAAAGAAAACTTCGAAGAAAACCAACAACTGCATTCAACAAAGAAATAAACTGGTAAATAATTAACGTGCAAATAAATGTTATGATAATACTAAATACATGATTTAAATACTTTTCTAATAATGTAATGTTTAATCTCTCCTAGCACCAAAAAGCAAATATGACTGAAGGAGCTAAATGTGTGTATTCTCAAAAAGGCAAAATGCTTCTATGTTACATGGGATATGTATACACTCAAGAGAAACAGAAAGATATGAAAGTTTTTTGGAAATGCACCAAATACTATTCTAACAAATGTTATGGGAGAGCTATAACTCAGGAAACTACTGTAACTTATACTAAGGAACATAACCACCCACCCAATGTTACAGAAATAGATATTAGAGAAGTGCTTGATTCCCTTAAAGAAGCTAGCACTACTAGTGATACACCAACAACTACTATTCTAAAACAGCAATTAAGGACTCTACCCCAACATGCCTCTAGCCAACTAACAAGTATAGATTCCCTTAAAAGAACCATAGCTAGACAAAAAAGAGCTACAGCAACTACTCCACCCACACCTAAAACTTTTGAAGAAGTTCAATTTCCACCTGAACTCTGTGAAACTCATAATAATGAACCATTTATACTATATGACAACAACTCAAAGATAAAAGAATAATACTGTTTGCCACTGCAGACAACATGACTAAACTAAACCAATGCCAAACTTGGATGATGGATGGTGCTTTTGCAGTATGTCCTAAACCTTTTTACCAATTGTACAATATCCATGGTCATTTCCAAAATGCTAATATTCCATTCCTATATGCCCTACTACCAAACAAACAACAATCTATCTACCAAGAAATCCTAACCAAAGTCAAACAACTAACTAATGACTCTTTCCCACAAAAAAATATCATTGATTTTGAAAAAGCAATGATAAACAGTATCCTAAAAATATACCCACATACAGCACTACAAGGTTGCTATTATCATTTTAATCAATGTATATGGCGACATCTACAAAAATCTACATTAAGGGGTCGATTCCGATTCGGGAAAAAAAGCGTCTGTACGATTTGTATCCGGAGCCCTCTCCATACGAATCGTACCCGTCCGTCCGAGTCACGAAGTACGATCCGTATTCCGTGAATCCGTCCGAATCGTCGCGATCAGTACGTATTGCAAGGCTGAAACCGTGAACCGTACGACTCGTACACATACCGTACGACTTGTACACATGCCGTACGACCCGACGAGTACGATCCGGACCGGGGAATGAGGACGCAATTCGTACGGTCCACGTCAGGTAAGGGCGAGTCGTACGGAAAAGCACACAAACACATACACACCGTACGGTCCGTACACCCCATGATCGCAGGGGTACGCACCGTACGCCTGCGATCATGGGGTATACGAGCCATACCCCCATTGTACGATCGGTGTACGAGCCGTACCCCATGTATGATCGGTGTACGAGCCGTACCCCATGTACGATCAGTGTACGAGCTGTACCCCATGTACGATCGGTGTACGAGCCGTACCCCCATCGTACATGGAGTATGGCTCGTACACCGATCGTACATGGGGTACGTCTCGTACACCGATCATACATGGGGTACGGCTCGTACACCGATCGTACAATGGGGGTACGGCTCGTACACCGATCGTACACCAATCGTACAATGGGGGTACGGCTCGTACACCCCATGATCGCAGGGGTACGGTGTGTACCCCTGCGATCATGGGGGGTACGCACCGTACCCGGGGGGGCCGTTCCGTACCTGTTTCGGCACGAACTCTGCTATTACGGCTGTTTTCAGCTCCCGTAGAAAAAGGGGCGTACGGTGCGTACCCGACATGTATCGCACTTGCTGGGTCGTAAAAAACCAGCCGCGAACCGTACAGATGTCGCATACAGCAGGTTCCAAGGGAGAATCGTACGGAGATTAGAGTCGCACAGTGTCTTGTACGACTCGTACGGAGTACAGCTCCTGGTACGAATCGTACTTCGTCGTACGTACCGGGGACGTTGAAGGGTACGATTTGTACGGGAAAAACGCTCCGAACGGCTATTCGGAGCGGTTTTTCCCGAATCAGAATCGACCCCTAAGTGTCCAATACGCCACAGATAGCACCTTTGCTTATCAAATCAAAAAACGTATCTCTCTAGCCTATGTTCCTGTAACAGACGTTGCAGAGCACTACAACCTATTAATAGACAGCCCCTGCTATAAAAGAAACAAAGAAAGATGAAGCCCTATGCTTGACTACTTCGAAAATACATGGGTAGGAAGGCTACACCGATCAGGTCATAGAAGACAACCTAAATATCAAATAGCCTGGTGGAATGTCTACCTTAGCACCCTAAATAACAAAGCAAAAACAAATAACGCAGTTGAAGGATGGCACAACGCCTTCCAAGCAACCACAAGCAGAGGAACACCTACCCTTTACAAATTAATTCAGTCCCTACAAAAAGAACAGAGTTACCAAGAGCTCCGAATGGAGCAATCAGTAACCCTGATAGGACCAAAATTAACTAAACAAACCAAAACAATTTATAACACACTCCAAAGCCAAGTTACCCTCTATCCAAGTACCAGAGGACTAGAATATCTCTCAATGATAGCTAAAACGATTCTATAAAATATATAACAACTATACAAACATTAGCCATTTATAAATACACATTTTTCTACCATTACCACATGTAACAAATTGTAATTAAATTATCAAATAAATTACAAACACATTTATTAATTTTTTTGATAATTTACTTTCAAACTGTTACATATAACATAGAAATACAAAACATTTAAACAGATTTCCCACCCAAAAACATTTCCTTATATACTTACAGTTTTTGTTGCTTCTTCAAAAGTAATCCAATGTAAAAAAATCCATACGAAATAATCCAAAATATCCATACAATCCAAGGAAGCCCCAAAAAAAAGAAAAAATACAAGCAAATCCATGGCGACTCCTCTCCAATGTATACCCTTCAAAACCCCGAAAATGGTAATTTAAAAAAATAAACGCTCCAGGAAAACGCGAAAAACAAAGCATGTGTGTAAACATCTGAGTATATAATACTCGTCACACTACTTTAAAAACAAATGGACCTCCTCTAAAAACTGAAAGAGCGACGACAACCTAAAAATAGAAAAAACACATACCCACCCACACAAATACACCTATACATATATAAAAAACATTTTTTATCCTATGAACATAAGTATTTAGTAACATTAAAACATTTAAACATCTTTCACACACCTAGGGGCCTATTATGATGGCGGACGGACCTGTCCGCCACCATAGAGTAGGAGGGACCATCCGCAGGGGCAGCAGCGGTCCCTCCGTGCAAATTAGGATGTGACCGCCACCCTGGCGGTCA
Organism: Lissotriton vulgaris; assembly: GCF_964263255.1. Classification (NCBI taxonomy): domain Eukaryota; kingdom Metazoa; phylum Chordata; class Amphibia; order Caudata; family Salamandridae; genus Lissotriton; species Lissotriton vulgaris. The sequence goes on from NC_141696.1 coordinate 379,313,202, forward strand.
CATCCTGTGTTTTTATCATTGCGGCGGGTGCTGATAAAAATGTAAGCTGTGCATTTGCATGCACAAAGCGGCAGGCACCGCGCGGTGCCTGCCACTTTGTGCAGGCAAATGCAGGGGGGTTCCATAGGTACCCCCCATGTGCACCCCCCACCCCCCTTCACCCCTGGGGGCCCGCAACGGACCCCCAAACAAAAATCTGTATGCCTTTGCACGGCGGAAATGCCGCCGTGTAAAGGCACGTACCTCCAGACATCCTAAGTGAGGGGACCGCGGCGGAAAAGCTGCAGACTGAAAACACGATCCCCCAGCCATCCTAATCTGGCGGGGGGTCTTTTTCAGTCCGCTGCGGATTTCCCGCATCCTCCGGGCCGGCGGTGCATTCCGCCGGCCCGGAGGATGCGGGAAATCCGCAATCCTAATCTGCCCCCTAGTACTAAAACTCGATAAACACTTAGGGGCCCATTAGGATGGCGGGCGGATTGCCTCCGCCAGGGTAGCGGTGGCCACCGCCACCCTGGCGGAGGCAATCCGCCCGCCATTCTTCCCTGCATTCCCCCCCGCCATATTACGATGGCGGAGGGGACCGCAGTGGTCGGAAAGACCGCCCGCCTGTTTTCCGCCCCGGTCGCATAGCGACCGGGGCGGAAAAGGGATAACATGGTGGCGGTGTCTATCAGACACCGCCAGCCATATTAGAATAGGCATTTCTCAATGCCTTTCCGTGGCGGCCATACTCGAAGCAGCAGGCACCGCGCAGTGCCTGCCGCTGCGAGTATGCAAATGCAGGGGGGTACCACAGGTACCCCCCGTGTGCCACCCCCCTTTGCCCATCACTCTGGGGGCCCTCAGGGGCCCCCCAGAGTGAACACCGCATGCCTTTACGTGGCGGCATTGCCGCCACAGAAAGGCATTGAGAAATACCTATTCTAATATGGCTGGCGGTGTCTGATAGACACCGCCACCATGTTATCCCTTTTCCGCCCCGGCCGCTATAAAACAGGCGGCCGGTCTTTCCGACCGCTGCGGTCCCCTCCGCCATCGTAATATGGCGGAGGGGAATGCAGGGAAGGATGTCGGGCGGATTGCCTCCGCCAGGGTGGCGGTGGCCACCGCTACCCTGGCGGAGGCAATCCGCCCGACATCCTAATGGGCCCCTAAATATCGTATACTTGAGCTAACACCTAAAACACAATTTACGTTATATATTACAATCCTACTCAAGCTAAATAGACCACACATACACTTAAATTAAATTTCCTAGCTTATAAAATACAACAAAAACAAGCTTACCCTCTCCAACGTGAAGCAGCATCCAACCGCGAGCTGTTCCAGTACCAAATCAAACATAATAACATTACGCGGTTAAAAAATAGTCCCTGTATAACTGAAAAGCCTATTTATTTTCTATTTTCTTACACTTTAAAATTAATAATATAGGCTTACAGTATATATTATTTCTCCTAATAATGTTTTTAAATAATTATAAATATATATTTATTTAAAAAAATTATTTACAACATTATTTCATAAAGAATGAAAAAGAAAATATTATTTGTATGTACAATTTGTAATTATTTATAATGTTGAAATTACTTTAATCATTCACCTTCTGCTAAACCTTATGAATATGTTAATGTGATAATAAAATGTATGTACAATTTAAAAATGTTTTCTCATTATTTACTTTTGTAAAAATTAATATTATTAATATTTTCAATATTAATTTTATTAATTTATCAAATAAATATTATCATTTTGTAACCAACAAAAATGTTACTATTTTGAGATCTGTAAAAAATGTATCTATCAATAATTTGTACTATAAAAGACTAAAAAATGTATGTACAACAAATATAACAAATATTTTCAACATGTTTACTATTAAAATATATTATTTTGTATGTGATTTATAATTATTGTTAAGAAAAAAATTGTACACTATGTAATAATATTTGTATAAAAAATTGACATTTGCAATACATGTGAATTAACATAAAAATTATTTCATTGTAATTTAATAATATTTTTTATATAAAATAATGTACTTGCAATTTATTTTTATTTTTTAAAACTATTCATTTACAAAATTAAACTACAAATAAAAACTTTTCCTCTAATTGCCATTTCTTTTTACATATTAATAAACAGTTTGTAAATGTTTTCACTTAAACATGTGTGTGTCTCCTTTTTGAATTTTCAAAATAAAATATAGTGCAAATATATTTTAAATTATTTATTAATTATTTGTATTAAATTATAAAAATTGTTAGATCTTTATCAATCTACTACTAATTTAACATTAATTTAAATTACTACTATAGTTAATTAATTTACAAAAATATATTAATTGTAATATTCTACCAACCAAAATGTATATCTTTTTGCTTTTCCAACTCCACCAAATAAAAAGTCAGGGAAGGTGCAGGACAGTAAACCCATATAAATTACTATTTCCACTCCACCAAGTCTAAAATCTGGGAAGGGGCTGGACATTCAACCCATATAACTTACTATTCCCACTCCCCCAAGTATAAACCCAGGGAAGGCGCTGGACAGTAAACCCAAATGAATTACTATTCCCACTCCACCAAGTATAAAGTCAAAAAAGATGCTGGACAATAAACCCAAATAAATTACTATTCCCGCTCCACCAAGTATAAACTCAGGGGAGATGCTGGACATTCAACCCATATAAATTACTATTCCCACTCCACCAAGTATAAACTCAGGGAAGGTGCTGGACAGTAAACCCATATAAAATACTATTCCCACTCCACCAAGTATAAAGTCAAAGAAGGTGCTGGACAGTAAACCCATATAAATTACTATTCCCACTCCACCAAGTATAAAATCAGGGAAGGTGCTGGACATTCAAACCACATAAATTACTATTCCCACTCCACCAAGCATAAACTCAGGGAAGGTGCTGGACATTCAACCCATATAAATTACTATTCCCACTCCACCAAGTATAAACTCAGGGAAGGTGCTGGACAGTACACCGATATAAATTACTATTCCCACTCCACCAAGTATAAAGTCAAAGAAGGTGCTGGACAGTAAACCCATATAAATTAATATTCCCACTCCACCAAGTATAAACTCAGGGAAGGTGCTGGACATTCAACCCATATAAATTAATATTCCCACACCACCAAGTATAAATTCAAGGAAGGTGCTGGACGGTAAACCCATATAAATGACTATTCCCACTCCACCAATTATAAACTCAGGGACGGTGCTGGACAGTAAACCCATATAAATTACTATTCCCACTCCACCAAGTATAAAATCAGGGAAGGTGCTGGACATTCAAACCATATAAATTACTATTCCCACTCCACCAAGTATAAACTCAGGGAAGGTGCTGGACAGTAAACCCATATAAATTACTATTCCCACTCCACCAAGTATAAACTCAGAAAAGGTGTAGGACAGTAAACCCATATAAATTACTATTCCCACTCCACCAAGTATAAACTCAGAGAAGGTGCTGGACACTAAACCCATATAAATTACTATTCCCACTCCACCAAGTATAAACTCAGAGAAGTTGCGGGACAGTAAACCCATATAATTTACTATTCCCACTCCACCAAGTATAAACTCTAGAACAGTGCTGGACAGTAAACCCATATAAATTACTATTCCCACTCCACCAAATATAAAATCTAGGAAGGTGCAGGACACGAAACCCATATAAATTACTATTCCCACTCCACCAAGTATAAACTTGGAAAAGGTGCTGGACAGTACACCCATATAAATTACTATTCCCACTCTACCAAGTATAAAGTCTGGGAAGGTGCTGGACAGTAAACCCATATAAATTACTATTGCCACTCCACCGAGTATAAAGTCAGGGAAGGTGCTGGACAATAAACCCATATAAATTACTTTTCCCACTCCACCAATTATAAACTCAGAGAAGATGTAGGACAGTAAACCTATATAAATTACTATTCCCACTCCACCAATTATAAACTCTGAAAAGATGCTGGACATTCAACCCATATAAATTACTATTCCCACTACACCAAGTATAAAGTCTGGGAAGGTGCTGGACATTAAACCCATATAAATTACTATTCCCACTCCACCAAGTATAAACTCAGGGAAGGTACTGGACAGTAAACCCATATAAATTACTATTCCCACTCCACAAAAATAAACTAAGAAAAAATACTGGACATTCAACCCTTACAAATTACCATTCCCACTCCACAAAAAAAACTGATTAAACATACAGGACACTAAAACCGTATAACTTAAAAACTCCAATTATTTTATATATTTCATACAATAAAACATTTTTAATTTGATAAATAAATTACATTTTTTAAAAAATTATTTTGTAAATTATTTTAATTTTAATTAAAACAATTTAATAAAAATTTCACATAAATTTTTAATTTTATAAAAAATAATTATCTAAAAATAAAAAATTATTTTATAAATTATTTATAAATTAATTTCTATTAGATATTCAAATTGCAATAATAATTTCGATTTATTTTCTATTTTATGTTAAAAAATAATTTCTAAATTTAACGAAAATATAAAATCTTTATCTCCAAATTATTTTTAAAAATTATCTAAATATTTAACAATAAATCTATTTATTTTCTACTTTATTTCTAATTATTTTCTAAATTTTAAAAAAGATTATCACATAAAATTAGTAATTATTCTCAAATATTTGTCTAAATTTAAATAATTATTTTTAAAATAATTTCGAAATTAACTTCAAATTAATTTCGAAATTTCTATAAAAAATGTCGCAATAATTTCGAAATAATTTTCCAAACAATTTCAAATAAATAATTTTAAATTCTATTAGAAATTTATTTTAAAACACTTCCCACCCTATTCCCCTAATAACCCACAACCCGCTACTAAAACATAAATTTTTACTACATTTTACAATTATTATGCATTTTTTAAATCTAATTCTATATATTTTAAAACACTTCCCACCTTATTCCCCTAAAAACCCGCAACCCGCTCCTAAAATTTTTTATTCTTTTTAAACAAAATGTTTTTCTTTTTTTAAATTATTTACATATTTTATTACATTAAATAACAAACATAAACAAAATGTATGCAACATTTTTAACATTATACATTCCACAAATCGATATTTTAACAGTCGATATTTTCACTTTAGATATTCTGCAGTAGCGGTCGGCAGTAGGTGTTTCTATAGGGCGGTGACGTGGGCAGGAGGAGGGGCAGGGTGGGGGGAAATAATGTATGGATTACGGAGTTTTACAGGTAAGTAAACATTTAAATACATAAAACGAATTTCGTTGCGCACACTGCATCACCAAATGTGATGCAGTGTGCGCAACGAAATTCGTTTTATGTATTTAAATGTTTACTTACCTGTAAAACTCCGTAATCCATACATTATTTCCCCCCACCCTGCCCCTCCTCCTGCCCACGTCACCGCCCTATAGAAACACCTACTGCCGACCGCTACTGATATTCTGACAGTCCATATTTTGACATGCAATATTTTTTACATATACAACAATTCGATATTTTCCACACTCGATATAAACTACTTGATATTCTATACTTCGATATTTTTAAATGCACTTAAAAATCGATAAAATTAACATCGATATTACTTACCTCTATAATACTGCAATGTCGATATTCTGTAGTCGATATTCTGTCCAGTCGATAAAAAAAACTCGATATTTAGACTGCACACCCACTTCAGGGTCCTATGGAGCCAGCTACCCCGCCCCCCTGTTACCTCAAGTAAGTCTCACACAGGGATGTGTTGTACTGTGATGGTCCTGAAAGGCTTCAGGAGGTGATGCTAAGTCCTGCGTTGGAGAAAAACCAGATGCAGAGTTTGGTAAGGTGATGCATGGCACATCGGCTCCAATGTGGAGTTTCTGGTCGGGGTTGTGTCGAGCTGCACCTCCTGTGCATTGGTTCAGCTGTGACTACAGTTGGAGCTGCTAGAGCACATTCAGGGCCACTTCCAAGGGTGCAGGACTGGGGTGGCATCTCTTGTGAGGGTAGGACTCACAGCTGACAGAGTCCAGGTGGTGGGTAGAAGATGGAGGAAGCCTGTTTTATTCCTGATGCTTCTGATCAGGAGGCCAGACAACTAGCCCTTGGAGTCCCTCTGGTGGTCCTGGGTTCAAGATGCAAGCCCAGTCCTTCACTCAGGTAGGATGGCAGCAGGGCAACACAGCAGGCAACAAAGTGGCAGTCCTCTTGCAGCAAAGCAGAACAGCAGTCTATCTTCTGAGTCTTCCACAGGTCCAGATGTGTACTGAAAAGTTGGGGTTTGAGGGCGAATATTTTTATCTGATGTCCAATTTGAAGTAGGGAAAACTTCTAGAGGATTTCCTGCTTCCCTGCCCTCACCCCAGACTGTCTGTGGTCATAATAGACTAGTGTAAAACCCCTTTGTGAGAGTGCTCAGGCAGGGCGTTTGTGATGTGCAAATGTAGTAGGTGACAGCTCCTCCCCCTCATTAAAACAGAGCGGTCCATTCTGCCTAGATATAGCTTCCCTTCATCTCACTGTCTGAAAGCAGTACACAAAGACATAGTCATGTGACCCAGGATGCAGGCAGCAAACAAGAAATGGTTGGGACAAGAAAGTTACAACTTTCTAAAAGTGGCATTATCAGAATTGTGACTAAAAATCTTACCATTAAAGAGGGCTTTTAATTATAATTCTTTCGACACCAAATTTGATCTGTCCACCTGCACCCAATAAAAAGTTATCACTTATTGAATGTAATAAGGTAACACAATGTTACTCTATGGGAGAGGTAGGACTTGCAGTAGTAATAAACGAATGTAGGAGTTTTTCACTACCAGGACATGTAAAACTTTGTACATGTCAAACATTTTGAATAAACTACACCCTGCCCTCTGGGCTGTTTAGGACCTACCTTGGGAGAGAGTTATATATATATTAACAAGCACTGACAAATGCAATAGATTTCGCCTACATGATTAATAAGTTTGTTTTTTGAAGCAGTGAATGACACATAGAGTAGTTACTTACTTGTCCACCTCAAACACAATTTGGGCACCACGAGGGATTCTAAAGTGCTATGTAAATGCAAATACAATTCAACAATGCTAACATCACAAATTCACTAGGGCACAGAGTTTATTCAACTGCAGCAAGAAACAAAAACTGCTGTAGCCTAACATAGTAGGAAAAAAGTATACCTTCTCTACAATCAAAATGTTTTGCAAATATTTTCGCTACATTAATTTTGATATAACAGACACTGTTCTCAAAGCAGAAGTTATTTCAAGGGGGTATAAATAGATTAAGAGTATCATAAAACATTGCATCATTTTATACATTATGATGCCTTAAATAGAAAATACTTCTTAGAAAGACGTGTACATATTAAAGATGTAATGTGCAATATTTCCATGCATTCCTGAGAAGCTTCCACCGGCCCATTGCAATAAAACGAAATGGCACCCGTGTGCTAAGATACAAGACAAAATCATTATTTTGCGTTTTTAACATTTTCAGCATAAAAGTGTATCTATTTTTATTGATAACATTTTTTAATAGGACTGGATATATATGCCCAATATTCATTGTAATAAACCCGTTTTTATTGTAGCTTTGCATCTCTTTTGTATGAATGAGTTAATGTATCAAAGACGTTGATAATAACACAGAACGGATAATTCGTTTTTACTCATAAAGCATAATTCATTTCTCGAATTCTGCATACTTCCAGTAGCCCAGGGAAAATCCACAATATAGACTGGATTATGTACAAGTTGTGTCCGTTCACAAACAAATGCATACCCGGAAAAAAGGGAAATTAATGAGCAAGCGGGAAATCGAATCAATAATGCCCCACACTCATGACTCTCTACACACACAAAGCTACAATATAAATATTTTGTTTCTTCAAACCACAGAAACTAAATCACAAGACCTTCCTGAATTCACCAAAGTGATGTGGCTCATACCTTCAACTAACAAAATGCAAACCTAACAATCCAAAATGTGTCAAACGCGAGAAAGAATGTTAGGAATGTTGACACTAATGGTAACGCAGCAAGGAGGAATCATGCAAGGGAAACTAGTCCCCCAACAACACTCCAATAGTCCCACAATTTTTCCACACATTCTTTGAAGAATTGCCAGATCCAGGGAGTTCCATTCACACACAATCACATCACCTTGTTGCCAACGGGGAGGCATTCGAAAAGAATGGCAGCTTTAGGTTCATAATGAAATCCTGAGGCCCACTTCCAAAAAGAGTGTTTATGTGCCTGTAACAGATCACCAGACAATTGGGCGGATTTCCCCCCTCTGTTATTGCCATGACCTTTTCTCCCCTGATGCACTATGAGGATCAGTGTACAAAATAAATCCATCCTGTCAACTTCACAAAAGCGGAGCGGAGAGCGCCACCAAACAATCCTCGCAGAAGAAGCAGTTTTCTGTATGCCTATATAGGATTGGTTGAGAATAACATGTGCTGATAGGTTAAATGGCCCAACCTTCGATGGAATCAGCCATGGGCTTCTAAGCAATCTTTGGGCACTTTTACAAATTAAGCAAGGTAGTGGAGAATAGGGGTTGAAGCACATCAAAGGTGCATGTTTGGGGTCCATGGAAGGTGCACTGTGAATTCATAGCTCTACCTTGCGAACTTCTTTGGCGCAAACGTCTTGAGTGCTAAGATCTATTGACAGCATGCTCATTGTCATGGTGCAGCCATTAACCTCGAGAGAAAGCGGGTATGGAAGATCTGGGTCCTCACTTTCTGCGCCCCCTCATTAAGGGGCTTTGATCTAGTGTAAAGGGAAGCATGCAAACATTTAATTCAGCATCTCAAGAGAAAGCACAGATTCACATTCTCAACCACCATGTACGAATGTATATGCATTGGTAGGAAAGTGCTGCACAAGAATGTGGTAAATGATTAAGATCATATTTAATCAAATCTATTAATATATCATATGCAGCAGCATCCAGATACCACAACTGCCCTCTCAACAGATTTACAATCCCCTTGCACCACTTTTGAGACACTTTTAACATGGGAAAAGTGACGTAAAAGTGATGCAAGGGGGTTGTAAATAAGCCCTCCTGTATTTATGTGAACGTCCACATCATCCCAGTTGGAACAAAAGTATTTAAAATGCGTTGGAGAATACCTAAATATGAAACAGCTGTTAAGGACACTTGAAATTTGTGCTGCTATGAGAAGAATTACTACAAATGTGTCTTTAATGTCGCCAAAGAAACAAAGCAAGCACAGTAGAAATGTGTGCTGACAGGGGAAGGTAAGCAAAATTAAGCAGTAAATGCTATGCAGCCATAACCCAAAAAATAGAAGTTCCACCCACCAAAGCGGCAGATGGAAAGGAGTACTTGGGCCAAGGGAGACTGATTACAGAAACACACAAGGAACAACAGGAAATAGAATGCCACAAGCAATTGAAACAAAGGAAAAGTAAAGTGGCAAGCACACAGGACAAATAAGAAGTAAGAGTCGGCTCTAAGTCACTTTTAATATATATTAAATACAATAGATTTCTCAAGCACAGCATAAGTGCTGTGCAGATGAATCCTAAAAAGGAAGGTCTGGGCCTGGCAACAGGTTTATCTTGCCAGGTAGAAATGTCAGTTTAAAACTGCACACTTGTGCTGCAATGGCAGACTTGAGGCCTGTTTAGAAGGTCTACTTAAGTGGGTGGCACAATTAGTGCTGCAGACCCAATAGTAGCATTTAATTTACAGGTCCTGGGTCCATGAGGTACCACTTGACTAGGGACTTACAAGCAAATTAAATATGGCAATTGGGTATACGCCAATTCTGCTATGTATAGAGCAAAAGAGCATAAGCACTTTAGCACTGGTTAGCAATGTACTAAGTCCAGCAACAACTATGTTAGCTAGAATAGGAGGTTTGAAGGCAAAAGATTTAGGGGAAGACCACCATATAGCTGACAGATTTGTGCGATATTTGGTACTGTAAGTACTGCTCTAATGTTGGGTTAATTCTGTCTGTCTGGCCGTCAGTTTGACGATGATAGCTAGAGGACAAGCAAACCTCAATGTCCAGTAATATACAAAGTGCTTGCCAGAAATTCAAGAACAATTATTGCGTTTGTCTTTCTGTTATTAAAAACATAGTGGATTTCATGTAATCAAACTACTTCTTGCAGAAATGCTGTGGCCAATTGGGGTGATATGGGTCAATATTTTAAGGAATTAAAAGTGCTGTCTTAGACAGATGGTCAACCATCTCCAAGATGGTATCAAATCCCATCCACTATATCTCAACTGTTTCACCTCTAGGGTGGTCCTTTCTGGCACTGGGTGGAAACTTCTGAAGGCAAGTGAAGAGGGAACTATTCTGAATTATTCACCATCTTAACACACACTCATCAGTAAGCACATAAGTATAACCCACACCCAGGCTCTGCGCTCCTACCCGTTACTGCCTTACTACAAGTACTCAACACTCCATCATGCAGCCAAATCCACTGGGAGAAAGGGAAACTTCGGGGGGGAGGAGACAATCCTTGTAGCTAATTTTGTGGTAAATAATGGCAGGTAAATATATGGTATACCTCCATACAACCTCAGTGAAGTATAGAAAGCTGCCTTGTGGCAAGATTACTGCATCAACAATTGATGCAAAGACACATTTCATGCTCAAATATGCCTTGAAATGAGAGATTTATATTTCTACATAATCATGCATAATTTCAAGAACGTTTACCAACATTTCACATATTTACATGAAAGCAAAGGACATACATTTTCGCACCCTAGTTAACATGCAGAAATGAAGAATTTGTTGTTGATGTTCTGCGTCTCTAATATGTTACCTTACCTTCATAGTGTTGGTGTTTGGATGTTTCATCACTCTGTACATGCCTCTTTTGTAAGATATAGTGAGACAAAGTCCCCTGATGCCTACACTGCGACCAACCCCACTGCTGGCATCAGGGTACATCCTGCCAGCAGCAAATCAATCCTCTACTATTCATTGGCTGGACCCCTTTTTGAAGATCTTACTTGCACTACTCTATGTTCTTATTTCCCTTTTCTCACATCATTTCCATTTCTTTTACCAAAGTATCTTGTTAGACCCTTTAGGACTCGTAAATGTAATAAGGAATATGTTTCATATACATTTATTTGCATTGACATCACTCATTAAACTATCACTGTTCTCCTCTCTTCCATACTCTTATAATTTAGCTTCTACACCTTTCATGGTACTCTTCTCTACAGCTGCTGGATCAGGGACAAAATTAGCACCACTATCATTAACAACACAGGTTAATATGCTGACATCAGGGAGTCCACTCACGAAGCAAGGATCTGTGGCATTAGTAGATGAGGTATCATTGCAAATAAGTAATATTTCCATGTATGGATCTACCATTGCTTCGTATGTTTAAGTATGCTGCCATGCTACTAAGCAAATGCGTGACATATTAAATATCTACTGTGAAACATGCCTGAAAAACTATTTACAAAAGAGCTATTGCATTGATTTTAACATGTTCACCTTCTTATTACAGACCTTTGGAAAATAAGCCTAACAATGATGCTGTGCCATGCACAAGCATAGGTCAAAGGCAAACCCAGGAAAAATCCGATACTCCTCAGAGGCCCATGCTGCAAAAAAGAGGAGAAGGAGATTTCTGGCCTCACCCAGAAACCATCATCAAATAATATCTCATGGCCATCCAGCAGTCTTCCTCCAAGATGTCTCCTGAGGATTGCTAGTTCCCAACCACCAGCTGAGCAACCATGTGATTGTTTTCCTGTCTATGTAGGCCTCCTCATCATATAGCTACTATCTATTGGTACCCCATGTCACTCACTCTAAGAAATAGGGTTATTAGTTGTGCAGGATGTGAATCCTACAAAAGTAATAGGTCCATAGTAGTCTCCTTACTGGTAGCCAAATTACAAATTGTAGTACTTGGGTCTCTGAGGGTAGCGAAGTAAAGCAGCCTAAGGCCTACTCAGAGAAGGTGATTAAATCATTGCCCATCCAATGCCTTTTCTTTTAGAAAATAAAAATTCACTTATAACACATACACAGCTAAATACTGTGCTTTAAAAACACCTATGTACATCAGGTAGATTGAAATGCCTTTGGTAACATTTTCAAATCACATTTGACCACTAGTGGGTTATGCCCTACCTATCCACATAGCTCCCATCTTACCAGATGCAACATCTCAATATAAGTGGATGTCATTTTAAGTAAAGCAGACCTATTGGCTATATCAAGGGGTCAACTTGTAAGTACATAAAACAAGCCCATTGGCCTTCAAACTGGGTCATCCTATTCATATAGTTGGAAAGACTATTGGCTTTATCGTGGATTCACCACAACAGTAATAATAATAAAGCAAGTCTACTGGCTTTGTCAAAAGTCTAAAACCAAAGGGGATAATGGACGGAGAGTTGAACATTACAAGCACTCACACCCAGTCAACTGATCTGAGTTTAATCCATCATCCTTCTTTAGCTCACCCAGCCACCCCAGTTCAGACATGGCTATATGCAAATCAGTCTGACCCTGTGCCTCATGGGAACAGTCCAACTCGAACTGCCAAGCCTTGTCTTCCCTGGACCGGAAACAAGCATCCTTGGACAGGTTTCGGGCTCACAACCCTCATCAGCCAGGCTATCTTGAATTCAGTGGCAAAGTGAGCAAGAGACCCACGTCTGGACATACCCTACCAACTTAGGGCGAACAAAGCAAAACCAAAGGGGATAATGGACTGAGTGTTGAACGTTGCAAGCACTCACCCCCATTCAACTGATCTGGGTTTAATCCATTATCATTCTTTAGCTCAATCCGCCACCCCAGTTCAGACATGGCTATATGCAAATCAGTCTGACCGTGTGCCTCATGGGAACAGTCCAGCCTGAACTGCCAAGCCATGTCTTCCCTGTACCGGAAACAAGCAACCTGGGACCGGTTTCGGGCACACAGTCCTCATCAGCCAGGCTATCTTGAATCCAGTGGCAAAGTGAGCAAGGGACCCACGTCTGGGCATACCCTGCCAACATAGAGTGAACAAAGCAAAACCACAGTGATTAATGGATGGAGTGTTGAACATTACAAACACTCACCCCTAGTCAACTGATCTGAGTTTAATCCATCGTCATTCTTTAGCTCACTCCGCCACCCCAGTACAGACATGGCTATATGCAAATCAGTCTGACCCTGTGCCTCATGAGAACAGTCCAGCCCGAACTGCCAAGTCATGTCTTCCCTGGACTGTAAACAAGCATCCTGGGACCGGTTTCTGGCTCACAGCCCTCATCAGCCAGGCTATCTTGAATACAGTGGCAAAGTGAGCAAGGGACCCACGGCTGGACATACCCTGCCAAATTAGGGCGAACAAAGCAAAACCAAAGGGGATAATGGACGGAGTGCTGAACGTTGCAAGCACTTACCTGCCTTTAACTGATCTGGGTTTAATCCATCATCATTCTTTAGCTCACTCCACCACCCCAGTTCAGACATGGCTATATGCAAATCAGTCTGACCCTGTGCCTCATGGGAACAGTCCAGCCTGAACTGCCCAGCCATGTCTTCCCTGGACCGGAAACAAGCATCCTGGGACCGGTTTCGGGCTCACAGCCCTCATCAGCCAGGCTATCTTGAATCCAGTGGCAAAGTGAGCAAGGAGCCCATGTCTGGGCATACTATGCCAACTTAGGGCGAACAAAGCAAAACCCAAGGGAATAATGGAAAGAGTGTTGAACATTGCAAGCACTCACCCCCAGTCAACTGGTCTGGGTTTAATTCATCATCATTCTTTAGCTCACTCCGCCACCCCAGTTCTGACATGGCTGTATGTAAATCAGTCTGACCCTGTGCCTCATTATCATTAAAATATCTTAAATAAAGCATTCAAAATGTATCACAAACATGTTATTGTCTTTCTTTTACATTCCAAAGGCTGCCTAATACAACCATAGGACCGACAACAAAAGATCTCTACACTCGGAGCCTGAGAGCAAAAACTCAGCTCCACATAGTAAATTAAAATAAAAGTACCCAACCCTGGGTGATTGTAATTTCAATGTACCCAGAAATGTAGGGCATAATTCTTATAGACCAGTATGGTATGGCAATTTCATTCAAAAAATGCCAATTTGACAGAAGTAACCCATTCAGACCAGCCAATGTGTTACGTCCCAGTGGGACTTTATCAGGGCTTACTTCATATATACAAATTTGTTCCAGTAGATGGTGTGTTGCTCTTCCAATTTATCTTTAATTTTTCTGTTTTCTGGTTCAAATGTCCAATAAGTGCACGCCTAGTTAAGATGGGAGTGCAGCACGCCATCTAGTGGTACAAAATTTTGCAGATGCGGATTTATGAGATAACAACAAGAGCCAACCCTGTTTGGATGACAACATTGGGATATTGATCAAGCCCTGATGAAGTTCCACTGGTACAAAACGCGTTGACTGGGTTGAATGGTTTGCTTCTGTCAAATTTGCATTTTTTAAATAAAATTGGATTCAAAGCAACTGGCAAGACTCCTGAATAACTTATTTGTCACATCATGACTTCTTGATCTATTACTGGAGAACAGTTTAACTATCTATTGACTTTGGAATAGATAATCTTGTATAGCAATGTGTAAAGTATTTGTACAACACTTCAAATTAGTGAAAAAGTGAAATGGAAACTCCCACTTTAATTGAGACAAATAGAGCAGATTTCAATAAATATAAAGTATATTCAGAGATATGCAGTCTTAAAGATTTAAGTGAAAATGGCACCAAAAGGCACAAAGTAGCAACTGTGGTTATCTTTTCACTTAGAACTGGGACAAAGTCACAAGTTCAGACTGAACTGTGAGGAGTGCTGCCTGACTACAGAGACCCAATTAGGCCCACTTAACACAGTACCTTAATCCTGGTTGTGAATAGATTGAGGATGATGCACGCAGCAATGGCGAGGCGAAGTCTGGGTGAGGAGACGTAGTGGCGGTTTTGGAAAGCTGCAAAGTGGGAGACTATGCCCTTCTGTGGAGAAGCACCATGCATCAGAGGTTCAGATGGACTGCTTTGGGCAAGGCAATGTCCTTGAGTAGACATTCGTCAGCCCCGATGTGTCAATGCTGAGGAAGATGCGTGGGTCAGCAAAGGCAATTCGGGACAATCCAATAAAGCAAATCCCTTCTGCCTCTGTGCTGAGCTCCTGTGCCCACCCAGAGGGGTGGCTATTGAAATGAGCAGTCCCTCCTCTGTAGCCACTGCAAACCAGTTCTGGGGCAGCTCCACAAGGATTGGAGCCAGCCTGAATAGAAAGTCAATGAAGGGGGCAGGCCAAGGTGTTAGCACATCTGTCTGTAACAAGTACGGCCCTATTGAGGTTAATTCAGTTACTGAGCATAGCCCCCAACCCTTCCTGTCAAGGAGGAAATCTTCCTCCTTACACCCAAGTTCCTATCTCCACTGTCTTTGAGCAGTGCACTTCTCACCATAGGGGAGCCATCCAGCTTTCAGGTTACAGTTTGAAAGCACAGAAAGGCCTTAGAGGTTTTAGGCAGAACATTTTTAACTTTTTTAATGTACCACCTGCTTAATATTTAGATACAATTTACATTTACCATTGAATGGGTTTTAAATAACTATAAAAATGAGTTCATGAGTTATTTATTTAGCTTCTACCAATCCGAATTTAGGATTTATTAAATGTAACAATGTAGCCCAGTGTTTTCCCAGCTACATACAGTAAAATAGGATTTGGGGAGATTCACCGTAACTCTTGTAATTTGCTTTTGGTCAAATACGAGAATGTTTTGCAAAACTATGCATAATTACTGTTAGACATTGGGGTGTTGGTTGACTGGGTTGTGATTCCTTGTCAAGCAGCATCCACAATCCCTGTCAGGGTAAGGCACAAGCAAACCCCAAATTAACCTGTGCTCAATCCTGTGGTAGCTTGGCACAGAGCAGTGAGGCTTAATTTAGAGGCAATCTGTAAAGTATTTGTGCAGCACTTCAAACAGTAAACAGTAAAAATACCTCTAAAAGAAATTCTCAGACCAGGTTAGAAAAATAGAACAAATTTAAATGAATAAAACAAGACCAAAAGGACAGCAATCCAATTACTGGAACTGGAGTTACGAATTTGTAAAGAATAAAGGGAAAAATAGTGCCTAACAGCATATAACGCCAACCCTGAATATCTTTTTGCCCTGCATTAAGTTAAATGTAAAAAGTTCAGGTGTCTTGCTATGGAGCGCGGTTGGATACAGTCCCAGATTAGTCCCACTGAAGTTTTACCTTCTCAAGCTTTTTGCCAAGTTTCCCGTTCACTTTAGAGATGGTCACAGGAGCTAGAAGAATGTCGCTGATGGCGGTCAGTGTGGCACGGAGAGCAGACCAGGTATTGCAGATGGGCGGGCTGGAGGGTTGTGTTGATGGTCCTCAGACAATTAATACTTGCAAGGCAAAGAGATAGGCTGGTGGCAGCTTATGTTGATTTTCAGTACAAGCAGTGTGTTTCAGGTGTAAGCGGGCTGGTTTTATAGAGGGTCCGATTTAGAGAGCCCAAGAGCAACATCAAGGGTCCATGACCCAAGAGGCATCATTTGGGGGTCAGGAACTCTTTAAATCTGGGTCTAAAAGCTGGTTAAGAAACCTTTTATGTCCCTGAGGCTCAGATCAGGAGGCCAGCAGACTAGCCTTTTGATTCACTCTGGGGTCCTAGGTTGAAAATGAAGTTGCAGGTCCAGTTCTTCTTCCTCTGGCAAGAGGGCAGCAGGCAACAGGTCAGTACCTTTGGCGTAACCGTCCAGCAGAGTAGCAGTCCTTGTAGCTAACAGCACTCCAGTCCTTTATCCTGGCAGAGTATCCACAGGTCCAGAAGTGTATTGAAGAGTTGGTGTCTTGGGCTCCACGTTTATACCCTGGTGCACTGGTGCTGGAAGGTAGGAGAAGCTGCTAGACAGTGGTATCGAAGTGCATGGAATTCTCTGCCTTCCCTGTCCTGACTCCAAGCTGACTACAGTTGTAATGCAGTGTCATTAGGCCCTTTGTGTGAAGGCAGAGCACAGGCTAGTCAGTTGTATGTGAGGCTGTGCTCAGCTCCGCCCCCATCCTGCCAGCAGATTGCCCATCCGGGCACACCCAATCCCTCTATTGGGTGACTGTCTGGGAGAAATTCACAAAGTCTAACTGTTGGTTACACCGAGTCATGTGACCCAGGCCAGGCTATAGGCACCAAAGTGCTAAAAGCAGAAAAACAACAACTTTCTAAAAGTGGCATTTTTATAATTGTGATCAAAAATTGACTTTACCATTAGTTGGACTCTTCACCACAACTCCAAAGACACCAAACATGATATAGCTGCCAAGTTCCCAATTGGAAATGACATATTTTTAAATGTAATATGGAATACCCAGTGTTATTCTATGGGAGATATAGGCCTTAGTGTAGTGAAAACTCATTTAGGAGTTTTTCCCTAACAGGACTTGTAAAACTTACAGGTACATGTCAAACCTTTTAGTTACACAGCACACTGCCCAATGGATTACCAAGGGCCTACCTTAGGAGTGAAGTATATGTATTAAAAGGGGAGTTTTTAATACCAAGTCACCATGACAGGTTAAAACTGCATTCAGGCTTCAATGGTAGGCCTGGGACATGTTTTAAGGTGTCCTGACCCCAGGACACTCCCCACGCCGCACGGTTCCACAGCTGCAAGCACGTCTCTGCCCTCAGCGCCGCAGGTTCGCCCCTGACCTCGGTGTCCCCTGCCGTTACCTTGTCCTTTTTTCCCGCTGTTGCCCATACTTGGGACTTGATTTGTGCTTTTGTCTGTTTCTTAAGGCGTTTTGTTGTTTTCCTCATTTATTTTTTGTACCCCTGCCCTCTGGTGTGCCCCCCGACCCCGCTTCCCGCCGCTGCTCCCACGCGGCCCGCCCCCTTTTGTTTCTGGACCACCTCCCATTGGACGCCCCGCTCCTGCCTCCCAGCTGCTCCTCCCTCCCACTTCGCCTCATATGGAGGCCGCACAGCGGCCGTGCCGAAGGCACGCCTAAGGCAAGCTAGTCTGCGCCCGTCCACGCCTGGACCGTGCCCAGCGCCAGGACCCCTGGCCCTCGACGATGCCAACCCACCCGACGGACTTACAACGCCGCCACCCTCTACGCACTCAATGCCGGCCGGAACCCTGCCTGCTACCGAGCCACCCCGAAACGCACCCACGGACCCTTCACCTGCCAAGCCTGCAAATTCACCTGCCTCCGAACATGCACCGCACCCGCCCAGCCAAGCACCAGCAACAACCACCTCAAATGCATCCTGCTCAACACCCGCTCCGCCCACAGGCACGCCGTCGAACTCTGGAACCTCCTCGACACAACATCGCCAGGCGTCGCCTTCCTCGCGGAAACCTGTAAGAATACCTCCTCGGCCCTCAACATTGCCATAGCCATCCCGGAGGGCTACAAGATCACCCAGAGGGACCGCGTCAACCAAACCGGAGGAGGCATCGCCATCGTCCACAGAAACACCCTCCAAGTCATGACCAACTCCGACGACACCCTCACCGCCGCCGAGCACCTTCACTTCCAGATACACACCAACCCCAAGACCACCCTCAGAGGCACTCTCATCTACAGACCCCCTGGACCACGCACACAATTCAGCGAAGCCATCGCAGACTTCGTCAGCCCACAAGCCCTAACCTCCTCAGACTACATCCTCCTAGGGGACCTCAACTTCCACTTGGAGAACAACAATGACAGCAACACCGCCACCCTGCTGGACAACCTCGCCAACCTCGGACTCGAGCAACTGGTGAACACCCCCACCCACTACGCCGGCCACACGCTTGACCCCGTCTTCTCCTCCAGCAAGCACATCTCCTTCAGCCACTCCACTGCACTATACTGGACAGATCACAGCTGCGTCCACTTCAACTTCAGGAGAAACATGACCCACCACCACCCGCAACAGGTTACCCGCAGAAGCTGGATCAAGATCACCGCCAACCAGCTCACCACCTCCCTCAGCCAGAACCCCCCCGCCAACACAACGGACCCCAACAAAGCAGCCCGCAACCTCACACAGTGGCTCACCAACTGCGCCGATGACCTCGCACCACTGAAGAACCTTTCCAGCAGACTGGCATCAAGAAAGCCTCGTGGTTCACCAACGACCTCAAAAACTCCAAGAAAAACTGCAGCACCCTCGAGAAAGCCTGGCGCCACGACAAGACAGAAAACATGACAGCCCTCAAGAACGCCACCCGCAAACATCACCAGCTGATCCGCACCACCAAAAGAACATCATTCAGAGAACGACTGGACAACAACACCCACAACAGCAAAGAACTCTTCAGCATCATTAAAGAGCTCTCCAACTCCAGTGCCTGCAACAACGACATCACACCCTCGCAAGATCTCTATGACTCACTCGCCTAATTCTTTCACCGCAAGATTGCCGACATACACAACAGCTTTGGCGCACAGACCACGCACCCAACCACCGAACCAACGCCCCCCACCACCACCCTCTGCACCTGGACCTTGGTCAGCACCGAAGACACCACCCGCACGATGAACACCATCCACTCCAGCTCCCCAACCGACCCATGCCCACACCACATCTTTAACAAAGCCGACTCCATCATCGCACCTCAACTCCGGGACATCATTAACAGCTCCTTCGCATCCGCCACCTTCCCGGAGAGCTGGAAACATGCCGAGCTGAGCGCCCTCCTGAAAAAAACCACAGAGGACCCCACGGACCTAAAGATCTTCCACCCCATCTCGCTCCTCCCTTTTCCTGGCAAAGTCATCGAGAAGACCGTCAACAAACAACTTTCCGCCTTTCTTGAGACAAACGGATCCCTCGACCCCTCGCAGTCCGGTTTCCGAGCAAACCACAGCACCGAGACCGCACTCATCACAGCTACCGACGACATCAGGTCCCTTCCCTCATCCTCCTGGACCTCTCAGCAGCCTTTGACACCGTATACCACCACACCCTGATACAGCGCCTCAGCAACACCGGTATCCAAGGATCGGCCTTGGAGTGGATCCTCTCGTTCCTCGCCGGAAGAACCCAGAGAGTCCGCCTCCCCTTGTTCCGCTCCATGGCCACCGAAGTCATCTGCGGCGTTACGCAAGGATCCTCGCTCAGCCCCACCCTCTTCAACGTCTACATGAGCAACCTCGCAGCCATCGCACGCCGACACAACCTCAACATCATCTCCAATGCTGACGACACCCAGCTGATCCTCTCCCTCACCAACAACCCCACCACCGCCAGAACCAGCCTCCAGGAAGGAATGAAAGACGTTGCGGAATGGATGAAGCTCAGCCGTCTGAAACTGAACTCAGTCAAGACGGAAGTCCTCATCCTGGAACCATCCCTCTCCGCCTGGGAAAACTCCTGGTGACCCCTGGGCACCGCCCCCAAGCCAACGGACCATGCACGCAACCTGGGCTTCATCCTAGACTCCTCCCTCACGATTACCAAGCAAGTCAACGAAGTCTCGTCATCCTGCTTCAACACCCTGCGCATGCTCCGAAAAATCTTCCGGTGGATCCCCACCGAAACCAGGAAGACGGTCACCCAGGCCCTCGTCACCAGCCGTCTGGACTACGGGAACACCCTCTACGCTGGAACCACAGCCAAACTCCAGAAAAGACTCCAGCGCATACAGAACGCCTCGGCACGACTCATCCTGGACATCCCCCGTCACAGACACATCTCTGCCCATCTGAAAGACCTGCACTGGCTCTCCGTCAGCAAGAGGATCACGTTCAGACTCCTCACCCTCGCACACAAGGCTCTCCATGACACGGGCCCCAAATACCTCAACAGCCGCCTCACATTCTGCACCCCCACCCGCCAGCTCCGATCCACCCGCCTCACCCTTGCCTCCGTCCCATGAATTCGCAAAACCACCGCCGGACGAAGATCCTTCTCCTACCTGGCGGCCAAGACATGGAACTCCCTCCCCACCCACCTACTGCAGACCCAGGACCACCTCTCCTTCAGGAAACAACTCAAGACCTGGCTGTTCGAGCAGTAGCGACTCCCCCCCCCTCCCAGCGCCTTGAGACCCTAGCGGGTGAGTAGCGCGCTTTACAAATTTGTATGATTGATTAAGGTGATACATAAGTCGGTGGCACGTTCAGTGCTACATGACCACTAGTAGAATTTAATTTGCAGGTCCTGTGCACATGTAGTACCGATTTTCAAGGGACTTATAAGTATATTAAATATGACAATTAGATATCCCTGTTTTCCCTTTTTACTGATTTTTTACAGATAAATACAGACAGAAAGCCATTTCCTTTCTTGTCTGTATTTATTTTTTAACTGTGGATAAAAACAGAAATTGAGTGCTTTTTGAGTGATTCTAAATATACTTTGCCATGACTGTCAGGCCAATAACTGTGTGAATTGATAGGTAAGGGGGTTAAAAATGAAAGGAATTTTAGTAAAGAGGCTTAAACAGCAGTAAGGCTTTTACCGAAATGTGCATATTTTCATATAAGTGCATTGATTTATCTTCTGCGGGTGTTCATATCACTGAAACCTTGTAGGCATTCAAGCATGACTCCATATTTAATGGTTAAATAAATGGGGAAATATACCAGTTTCAGCTTTACTTTTTTTCATAAAACCCATAATAAATATGGATAAATACAGACAAAGTTGACACAAAATAAATATGGATAAATACTGACGGAAATGAAAAAAAGAATACCATAAAACCAAGAGCCCTATAAATAAACCATTTAAATCATGTTTTAGGGGAGTTAACACACGCAATTTAGCACTATTTAGCAGTGGTAAAGTGTGCAGAGCCCTAAGGCCAACATGAAAAGGGTCAGCAAAAATGGAGGAGGGGAGGAGTAAGTTTGGGGGAAGACCAGCCTAAATCTGACAGGTCTAACAGTTACACAATATTCAAATCTGTCAATTTGCACTATATTTGAGAATAAAATGTATCCTTCCATCAACCTTTGATGCAAAGATACAGTTTGTGCCAAAAAATAGTGCAAAAAAGCAAAGTCACTTCAAACAACAGCAGCTCTGATTGTGTTGTTCCTCTGCATTTTCCATGAAATCTCACTGCAAATGCATGTTTGCTGTAACATTTTACCGCAAATGGAGGAAAATTACAGAAAATTATGTAATGACATAATTTCGGGATACGTTTCCGTAACAAGCGTAATACTGAATTCCTGAAATTATGACAATTATATTGGCATCATTTAAATTTCATCAGGCCTAATTAAACCCTAGAACACTTCTCATCAAGCAGGATTTAAATATCAAAGCACTCGTATACCTCAACTTTCATCATCTTAATGCTGAGTTTTATTGAATTATCCTTCTCATTCCTTTTCGTACATTCCACTCCTGCATTCTTCTTACTTTTTCCTCTTCTCTTTTCTTCCTCCTTAAAATGAGCTAACTAGCATTTCTCTAGTGTCTTCTTTGGAGTTCACCTTGTTTGTCTGAACGAATGCTGCTCTTGCAAAAACTACATGTATGCCTGAGACCTGCTATGGTAAAAATGGTGTTTGTAAAGTAGTCTGAGACCCTGTAACAGATGACAGAACAGTTGGCCTCATTGAAAGTGACCAATGATGTCATCTGAGACCTAATTGATGCTACAATTGTCTGGTCTTCTCAAACTTTTTAATGAAAGTACAAACACAGCCTTGTCGCTATATGTATGAATTGCAAAGAAAACACTGGAGCATTTCAACCATACTATCCACAAAGCCCATAGAGTGCTTATGATATATTTACCTGATCCCTGCAAACTGCAGACACAGAACCTGTCCTTTTGCAAGGCAGGGAAATCAACATTGTCACCACTTGGCTCTTGGCAAGTGCAAAGCATAGTCTAGGCTCAGGATGCAGACTGGGTTCTCAGTGATGAGATTGGTCTGGTCTACAGCCAGAGCAGCATCACCACCAATATATCAAAATTGGGACAGGTTTGGCCTTTCAAATTCAAGTGTATTTGCAATGCTTCCATATAGCAACAAGATTGTGTTTACAATGGCAGTCATGAGATTTGTAAGTGCATAAAATACTTGACCTAAAACATGGTGGAGCACACTCTTAGTTAAACTCACAATTCCCACCCTCTATTTACAGGTGATGAAATCATTGGGTCTGATTCACAAAGGTGAATTTACACTTTTGTGAAGGTTTACGATTGTTAGCTATTCACAAAGGTATTTAACGAGTAGTGTCTTTACGACTGCAGAGTTTCTACACATAAAAAGAGAGGAAAGATAGGACAGTCCTATCTTCTTATGTGCAGAGACATCAATGCACCGTGGCAAAACTCCAGTTTTTAGATCTCAGCTAGACAGCGCATGCGCTGTCTCGAAGAGACATGTTATATTAAATATGCAGGCTCCAGCCCATTCATAGGCGTTCCATTTGCTGACTCCATCGTCACTCTCATATTCTTTCTCGCCATTTGTCCATGGCATGCATGCATCATGCCTATTCTTGTGTTAAGCCCTCCCCGAGGGCATAGACCAATTACTACGATCCACCCTCTGCACCCACTGCAAATGTTAAATGTTGTTTTCTGAGGTCGCCCGTTTACTTTTCTTTCTCTGACTTCAAAGTGAGAGGATTTTTTGCCCATCCCCCAACCCCCTCTCGCTTTACTGCTTGACCCATCCCCCACACCCCTTCCCTCATAGCTTCTTGCCCTCTCCTTGTTTTTTTACATATCAACTCTACGTCACTCCCCTCATAGTGTCTGCCCCTCCTATTTTTCTATCTTATTGTCTTTATTGGTTTGACTGAAAACATTCCATGATCACTTGAGCTGAACGGGAGACGCTGTTTTTTTTCTGTTTCGTAATAACAGGATGTGACTTTGACCGACCAGCGTAGGGGCGTATAAATAGATGGTGATACAGTGGCATTGATCACCCGAGATCTTCTGATGCCAGCACATTCTTGGAAGCTTTCTCCTGGTTACTTGATGCAATGGAACACCACGCATTATTAACAACTGTCATTTTACATTAGGTCAATGTTTTTTTCTTACCAATCGATCAGAAAAATGTACTTCTGTGTAAAATTAAATAAAATTATCTGAAGTCGAAATCCTCCTGCTTTCTGTGTATATTTCTGTTTCTAAGCTGCCGTTACAGAGTGGATTTGTCCAAGCCTAGCTGACTAATATTTAACACCCTCTGAGAAAGAGCAAGAGATATCCATTGAGGATTTTGTTGTATTTGTATGCAGAGGGATTAGGAGTGCTTTCTAGAGTGACCTCAGAGAATCTTACATAGGAGGCAGATTGTAGCCAGATGAATAACTTGTTAGATTAATGTGCTTGGCGGGGTATAGGAGCTAACTTTAAGCCGATACCAGGAGTACTATTGAGAAAAGGCAATAAAGTTTTATATAGTAACTTCAGCTGGCTTATATAGGACACATCACCGACTGCTTTGTTCTGTTATCCTAGCCATTTGTCCCTATTTTATCGATCTTGCTAAATGTATGCCTTTCCCTGTAAGGATTCAAAACCTTGACTTGAAGGTTACAGCTAAAGCATCTGTACAGATAGCTTCCAACACAATTAGCTATCCTACCGACTAAATTCTACCATCCTGGGCAACACTGGGAGCAAGCATGCAAAGATAACAACAGTAGGTTGTTAAATCCAAACCATCGGCACAGCTGCTTAGGCAATTTTCTTTTTACTGAAAAGCTTGTTTTGAAACATCTCAAGCTGCATGGCTCTTTGATTGTGATTGGTTATAACTTTTCTTTATTGTTAAACAAACTTTATGTTGTGTCGTTTCTGGTAAGGCCTTGTCTAAAAATTGTCTTTTCCAAAATTGAAACAATGTACATTTAGAGACGTACAAAGCTACAAAACCGAGTAACAATGCACCAGAAATAAAGATAATAAGTATTGTAGGAGGTTTGACCCAACCTCTCTGAAGCTCCAACTTGTGTTGTTACTGGTGAAGGAAGGTCTAGTTATGGATGCTGGAAAACTGGGGCAATAGCTGGTGGTCCAAGGCTCTGGACACCTCCCCAGAACCCAAGTGAGCGGCAAACAAAAAATCTGGGCTTGATCTTTGATGATACCTTATCAATTTTGGACCAAGTACGCACACTGTGAGGTAAAAATTACGCCACATTGAAACTTTTCATGCAACTCTGGATTCCACAAAATTATAGACAAACGGTCACCCAGGCCCTGCTCATGAGCAGACTTGATTATGGCAATGCCCTTTTTGTAGGTATGGCTGACTATCTTTTGGCCAGACTCCAGGTAGTTCAGAATGGGGCCGCCAAACCAATATGCAAAAAAATATAAACATAGCTTAGCATCCCACTGCCTGAAGGAATTACACTGGCTCCCAGTCCGCCAGCGATCCAGCTTCAAGCTCCTCTGTTTCGCGCATAAAACCATCCATAAAAAGTGCCACAAATCCTACACAACTAATTACAATTCTACATCCCTTCACGTAACTTAAGATCACGTCATCTAGCTCTTGGCTCTGTCAAGCGCACCTCCAAGGCCAAAATGGGTGACTGGTCCAAATCAGCTGCGGTCCTCTGGAACAACCTACCCCTTGATCTTCACCTGACAGAAGATTATCTACTGTTTAGGAAAAAATGTAAAACGTTCCTGTTTCCTAGAAGCTGACCCTACCAATAATCAATTACACCTTACTCTAATCCGTCCTAGCGCCATGATGTCCCTCAGGATGATTAGTGCGCTTTACAAATACCAAAAAATGCAAACTACAAAACTATTTCCTCTTGGAATCCATGCAGGCGGTTCTCAGACCCAACCCGTTTGCAAACGTGACTGCAGGTCTCTTGCTCAATGACATCTATTCTTTGCTTTCGCTTCATAGCTGTGGAAAGTAGTTTTCAGATTTTACTGCTCCCTGCAATGCACTAAGGACCATTTTTATGACTGTCTGCTTAATGCTACGTGACTGCTGTACCTAGAGCCCTGCATTGTTTGGCCATCAAGACAGTGACTAAATTACTTTGTAGCATAAACTATGAAATAATAGCTTTGGGGTTTGTGGCCATGCCTGACAATCTGGCTTTGAGTTTATGATTTAAATTAGCTGGTTACTATTTGTTGAAAAAAATAGTGCCCCCCGCAAGCCTTCTTTTGATTCACTCAGCAAGCCTAGTAACCATTCCACTCTTCCCCAATCTACCCCAATATACTTTACTCCATTCTACCCCAATATAATCTGATCTACCACACTCCACCTAAATCTACTCCTATCAACCCAATCCACCCAAACCTACCCCACTCCAATCTACCCACTCCATTCTACCCCACTCCACTCCATTCCACTCCGATCTACCTCACTCCTCTACAGTCTACCCCACCTCACTCCAATCTACCCCTCTACAATCTACTGCATCCCAGTACAGTCTATCCCACTCTTCTCCAATCTAGCCCACTATCCTCCACTTAATCTACCCCACGGTTCATAACTCAATCTACCCCAATCTACACAACTAGAATCTACCCCACTCCAGTCTATCTCACTCTACCCCAGTATACCCCACTACAATCTATCCCACTCCAATCTAAACCAATTTAACCCACTCTACACTACTTTAAACCAACCTACCCTCTCCAAGCTACCCTAGTCTACCCCACTCCATGCTACTCCAATGTAGCTCACTCTACTCTACCCTAATCTCTAACATTCCAATCTAGCCAGCACCACTAACATTTAGCCTTTGGCTAAACACATTGCCAAAAGCCAATAGCTCTCGCGTAAATTAGGCCTATTGACTTTGCCAATGCTTGTTTGATTTGCAATGCCAAACTCCAGCTTTGTAAATTAGTTTTTGAAAAGTAGCAAAGGTAGTCGGTCGGTGTTCTAACAGTGGTGCCCGCACAGCAAAGCTTCAGTGTCTTCAGCAGAGCTGGGGTTGTGGCTGGCAGGATCTACCATTGGGGTCCACATTCGTAGCAGTATCCCTCCTCCGACCTGGCAGAATATAATGCAGCTCACGGAATGCTAAATGAACCCCTATTATAATGAACTAACTAATGTATTCAATATATATCCAATTATATAACCGGTTTAAATCTATACCTTCTTTGCTCAGCAAACAAAGCCTCACAACTTCGGTGCTTAATTTTTCTGAAACGTCTAACATTTTTTATTAATTTACACGATATTCAAAGTTGTTATTGAAAATGTCAAACCTGATATCAGTAATAGAAACCTTTATTGTTACTTTAACCAGTTATGAAAATAATACACAAACGTGGCGCAAGGGGTTGTAAATCTGCCTCTTAGGGGCAGATTTACAATTACTGGCGCATCCCTGCATATCGTCAGGGATGCACCAGTAATTGTGCGGCGCAGCTCCGCCACCCTTGATGCGCCGCATTGTGGCAAAAACGGCACAAATGCGACGCATTGCTGGAGTTGCATCGCAAGCACGACGCAGCTCCAGCAATGATCAGGGGGGCCCTATGTGCACAATGCTGCGTCAATCCTTACGCCTGCTTCAAGGAGGCGCAGGGTTTTGATGCAACATGGGCCCAAAAGTGACTGAGTGAAATCTTGTAGATTTCACTCAGCCACTTTTGGGAGGTGTTCCTGCATCGGAACGCCTCCCCCTGCAATGGTACATCAGGGAGATGCGTCACGTTGTAAATACCCCGCACCATGGCGCATTTTTTGGGCCGCCGCTGCGTCACAAAAGTGATGCAACGGCGGCGTAAAAGCGGTGCAAGGGGCTTGTAAATCTGCCCCTTAGTCTCTAGGCAATATAGGCCACGAGTCGCAGATATGCTCAGGCATGGATGGAACTGCAATGAAACCTTTTGATTGTTGTGTTCACAAATTGTCCTCACAAGGAGTAACGTACTTTTCACATCTCATCAGCTTCCAGGCCCTGGGAAGCATGGAAGCTCAGAATATTGTGAGAAAACTAAACACAAAAGAGGCTAAATCAGTCACCTGCCTGATTTGCATTTTAAGTGGAAACTTTTTTGTGACGTAGCACAACATTATAGGTATATCACGAGTGTATAGTAAAACTGCAGGCATGGGGCGTGGTTTACGCGGCGACCAGGATGGCGGTGTAACCCGGGAGTGTGGACATCGGCCTTCGCAAGCTACATGATTTAAGTGTCTTCCGGGCATCTCCGGATCAAATGTCGACATCCCTGCCTGTTGGAACATGAGGTGAGCCCAGCGCCCTCATTACTTTTTGGATTTATGCGGTTTTGTGGTTATTTTAATACCGCAACCCGGCTCTCTCAGCACCAGCCGCCATTTTGCGCATGCAGCGCATAATATTTGCAGAGTTTCCCTGTGTCGCCCGCGGCTGTGGATTACTCCTCAGAATCCTACTGGCTTGCTTTTTATGACAAGGTGAACCCAGCTCCAGCAATGTTCAGCCTCATTGTCCATTTTTAGCATATTTTCTTCACTTTTCTTGCGATGAATGGTAGTCTCCCTCAGCCTCGGCCGCCCTTTTGAGGTTTCCATCGCGCATTTGCCCTCGCGGTAAATATCTGCCACAATATCAGACTCTCCTCATTTGTAACGCTGGCATACTCTTTGACTCTTTATGTTTCTGCTTACTTACATTCTCCCCATCACTTTATGATGAATATTATTGATACTGTTATATGACGCACTTCAATCAACAACAACAGTTCACCATTTTATGTCCTGCAATGCTCTTCAGTATACTTCAGTGATATTATCTTCAACGCCCATTATCGGCATGTTTTCACAGTGTCATCTCATTTTTCATGCCTTTTATATGAATACATTGAGTATCGGGCATCTCTATTAGTGGCAAACTTTTATATCATCGGTCCTTCGAGACACCTCATGGAAAAGCTCCGCAATTTGAAATTGTCTACATCCTCTAAGGTGCCGGCTGGTTCCGACTCAGATTCTCCTTCTCTGGATATGGCAGATGGTGCAATGTCGAAGTCTGATACTTTGCCTGGCGCTATCCCTAAGTCTCACAATGGCAACAAAACACCGTCAACTTTAACCCCCACTAAACGCCTTAAAAAAACTCCTCCCTCTCCGGAGAGTCTATCTTCTTCCTTAAACACAGATCTCATTTTGGAGGAACTACGGGCTCTCAAGCCCTTTATGGAAGCCACTATCAAAACCTTACAGACTATGCACGACAATTGGACGTCCTTGGACTCACGTTTTCTACTTCTGGAACAATCAAATGACTCTCTTACTTCCTCCTGATCTCATATTCCCTCAATGCCGGCTGAAATCTTGCTTCTTAAAAAACAGACAGAGGATTTGGAAAATAGGAATAGTAGAAACAATCTTCGTCTGTATGGTCTTCCTGAACTTACAGAAGGGTCTAACCCTACTACTTTTTCCAGTCGGTTCTTCCAAAAATCCTGGATGCTCCTACCTTGACTTCTATCAACATCCAGAGAGCTCACCGCCTTGGTCCTAAGGTATCTGCAAAACCTAGAGGAGTCATCATGCTGGTTTTGCAGTGCACGGACCTCCTGCAGGTACTATCAATCGCCAAACTCAAGAAACAAATTATGTGGGAAGGTCATCGACTTTACCTCTCTCACGACGTTTCTAAGGCCACTGCTGACCGCCGGAAGAAGTTCCTGGTCATGCGTTCACAACTGAGAGCTCTCAATATTAGATATGGACTTCTTCATCCGTGTCTTTTCAAAGTTACCTACAAGGATAAAACTACCACATATGAACATCCTGCAGCATTGCAAGCGTTCCTTCGTCAGCACGAAACAGATGTTATGGACGTTTCCAGACATGGATGAATAGACTGATGATATCTTGGTCATGTTGATACTGTTCTTGTTTTTTGTGACCTCAGTTATTGTTGATGTTTTAACCTTCTACATTTACCCTCTGTTTTAAATTGTTTAATTCTGCTCATCTTCGTGATTTTTTCTCTCTTAGCGCATACATCATAATTTATTCTTTTCTCTCTCTTGCAAATGTTACCCTTTTTCCTACCATCCCGATGTGTCATAATGTTTCTGTATGATGCCTTTTGGAAATTTGGTGGTGGAGGTCTGATGTCCACGCTCGTTGTTGTCGTCGTCGCCTTTGGATGCCCCCACCCTCGTTCTCGTCTTGCATTTTGTTTTTGTAAGTATGTCCTTCAATCATCAGTCCCAGACATGTACTGTCTTTTTGTTTTCTATCTGTTTCTTTTCTTACTTTTTCTTTTCCTCCTCTCACTTTCCTTCCTTTCTTTATTCTTCTTCTTTCCTTTCATCTCTTCCTTTTCTATTCCTCCTTCTTCTCTCCTTCTTTCCTCTTCTATTTCATCATAAATTTTGCACAGTTATTTGCCTTTCTCTATCTTTGATTTTAGCGAGCATAATGTTGCTACTTGCTTCTTCTGGTTCTTAATTTCCGTTTTACAACCTGAAATGTTAAAGGATTAAATAATCCAATTAAAAGGCAACAGGTGTTGTCCCACCTCACCAGACTGAAAACTGATATTGCCCTTCTTCAGGAGTCACATCTCTTCGAAGCAGAGGCCCTGAAACTCAAACGTTGTTGGGTAGGTCATGTTTTCTGTTCTCCTACTGTTGAGAAGAAAAATGGGGCTTTGGTTTGTTTCACAAAAAATTGAATGTTTCTTCACTTTCTTCTGAATGTGACATTAATGGTCGTTGGGTAATTGTTAATCTGTGTATGGATAATATCCCTCTTGTGATTTTTATTTATATACACTCCTACTGGAATTGATAAATCCTTTTGGCCCTTCATTTCTGATAAGCTAACTTCCCTCTCTGATGACTACATTATTTTCGGAGGTGATTGCAATCAAATTATAGATCCCTTCCTTGACTGCCATTCGAAAACTAAATTTGCTCCCTCGAAAATGCACTCTCAATTCACAACAATTCTTCAGTTGACATCTGGAATATCACCAACAACTAGCGATAATTATCGCTAGGTTGGCTTAGCGGCAATATTTTTATTGCCGAGCTGCGGCGATTCATGCATTTCGGCCCATTTTTATCGCTTAGGAGATAAACCTTGATAATATCAAGGCTCCTAAGCGATAAAAATGGGCCGAAATGCATGAATATCGCTGAAAAGTCAGCGATATTCATGCATTACCAAGCTAATGCTCTTAGCCATGTTATCCACCTCCCATTGGATAACATGGCTCAGAACTGCTCAGGGCAGGTGTTAGCTTTTGGAGATATTCGCGCTTAGCGCGAATATCTCCAAAAGTTGGTAATAGGAGATAGCGATGTTAGCTAACATCTTGGCATGCCCACTTTGCATGTCATTAGTGATAAATATCACTGACATGCAAAGTGGGGCCCAAGATGGTCGCTATCTCCTACTAGCTGTCGCTAACTGGTGTTAGCGACAGCTAGGTAATAGGGAGATAATTTTATCTCCGCTTTCATGGCTTTTAAAGCCAAAAATGCTAAACCCCCTTGATAATATGCCCCACAGTTTTTACTCTCCAAGCCACATTCACAGTCACGCATTGATCACATTTCCACAGTAAACCATTAACTCAACCCGCCATACGCTCTGATATAGGCTCCATTTTGATTTCTGACCATGCTCCTGTCCAAGTGGATATTGACCTTCTCCCCCTTTCCCCTCATTCTGGCAGGTGGAGATTTAGTAACACTTTATTTCTTGATCCCACTTTTTGTTCTGAATTTACTACTTTTGCCACTGAATTTTTCCACCTTAATCACACTCCTGACTCATCTTATGTTATGGCGTGGGATTCTTTCAAACAGCATCTAGGGGTTTTATTATAAACTTTGTGGCACGAAAGAAAAAACTTAGAGAAGCTGAATTTGCCCAAATTCTTGCTGATATCAAACGACTTGAACTTGCCTATCACTCTTCTAATTCGGATTCTTCCCTTAAAGCTCTTATTGATGCAAAAATTTCCTTCAATAAAGCTACAACTGAAGCTGCTTCTAACCTTTTATTGAAATGCAATTCTCAATATTACGGTGGTGGAAATAAAATGGGGAAACTTCTTGCTAACTATTTGAAAGTTTGGAAAGAATGTACCAAGGTTGATTCAATTAAGACTGCCTCTGGTGAATCTCGTTTTAAGGATAAGGGCATTCGTTATGAGTTTGTCAGTTTTTACAAGACTCTCTTCACTCCAGAACATGTCCCTACCTCGACGGATCTTCTTTCTTATTTCCAGTCTCTAAGTTGCGTCACGGTAAAGCTCCTGGTCCAGACAGATTTACTATCGAATTTTACAGTCATTTTGCCTCTCTTCTTTTACCCAAAACTTCTACTTTTATTTCAATCCTTCATTGCCGCCGGCTCATCAAGTGGCTCCTTCCAACAAGCTTTAATATGCTTAATTCCTAAAGATGACAAAGATCATTCTTTATGTAAGAACTACCGTTCCATCTCTCTTGTCAACACGTACTATAAAATATTAGCCAAAATTCTAGCTCTACGAATGGACACTCTTTTACCTGACTTAATTGGGCCTGAACAATCGGGTTTCGTGAAAGGTCGTCTGTCTTCGGACAATTCCTGTGTCTTTTTTAATATTCTCAGTAAGGCATCTTCTTTAGAAATTCCCATAGCCGCTATATCCCTCGATGCTGAGAAATCCTTTGACCGGATTAATTGGGACTTCATGTTTCAAGCTCTCATATGGGCTGGTTTTACTCCCAAATTCATCTCTATTATTTCACTGCTATACTCAGGCCCCCAGGCGTCCATTTTTGTTAACGGTATGACATCGGATTATTTCTCTTTATAGAGAGGTGTTCGACAAGGGTGTCCATTATCCCCTTTATTATTTGTTCTGGCCTTAGAACCCTTTCTTACTAAAATTCGTCAAGATGACAACATATCGGGCTTTCGGTTCGGCTCTCAACAGGTCAAACTTTCAGTGTATGCTGATGACATCCTTTTTTATTGCTCTGACCCCCTCACCACTCTCCCTTCTTTCCTTCAACAAGTTTCTTCCTTTTCCGTGGTTTCTGGTTATCGTCTTAATGCAGATAAGTGTGAGATTCTCCCTTTGAACCCCCTATGCCAAAAGCATCTCTTTGTCCACTCTGGTTTTTCATGGAATCCCAATAAGATAAAATATTTAGGTGTTTGGTTCGCTCCTCTCCTATCTGACATCCTTAAAATAAATTTTGAATATTTATCTAAGAAAATGGACACTGCCATTACTCGTTGGAACCCACGCTTTTTGTCCTGTTGGGGTCGTCTGAGCTCCATAAAGATGATGCTATCTCCTATCCTTCTTTATACTATTTTTATGATCCCAATTCGCATCCCGGCCTTTTATTTCAAAAAGATTGACTCCTTATTACAAATTTTTTATGGAATGGTAAACGTCCTCGTATCGCTATTGCCTCTCTACGGAAGGATAAATCCCAGGCCGGCATCCGTTTCCCTGACTTTAGGGCTTATCACCGTGCTTTTTCTCTGAAACAATCTGCTCGATGGCTCTCATCTGATTTTCCTTTCCATCCCCCTATTTGGTTAAACATAGAATTCTCCTTTATTACTCCTTTCAACTTTCGTGAAATTTTATCTTTCACTTCTAAATTGACTCGTCTCCATACTCCTGTCATTTCTCATTCTCATAAACTTCTTCTTCCCTTTTTTTCTTCATCTTATCCCTCCCGACCTTCGATAAATGAACAACCGATCAGGTACAATACTCAGCTTAAGGTTCGCAATCGCACCATTTTCTGGAAGTCCTGGCACTCACGTGGCCTACGCTGGATCTCTCAACTCCTTTCTCATGATACCCCCCTCTCCTATTCGGAACTTCAACCCAAATTCTCTTTACCCTCCAGCTCTCGCTTACAATATAGTCTGTTGTATCCTACTCTCATTCTCTATCTTCAATCAATACCATCTTCCAATGACATTCCCCCTGATCACAGATCCATTTCTTCAGTACTTGACTCCTCTCCATCTGCGTCATTTCTTTATAACTCCTTTCGCTTTACTACCAATAGATTAAAAACTAAACAAGAGCTTGCCTGGGAATCTGATTTATCTCAATACTGGTCGATTCCCTTTTGGGATAAAATTTGGGCTAAAGTTCATGAGACCTCTAGAGCTGCTAATACCACTCAAACCCTTTATTTTATATATAATAGAATTTTATTTACTCCACGCATATTATCATCTTTTTCTCCTGACTCTTCCCCTACTTGTTGGTCATGCCCTCACCATTCAGCTGACTTAAAGCACATGCTGTTCGACTGCCCTCCTGTCTCCCAATTTTGGAATTCGGTCTGGTTTCAAATCCAAAAAATCTTCCACATTCAGATCCCCTTTTCTACCTCCAACATTTTTCTAGGTTCTCTTTCCCCTGATCTCCCTCAACCTCACCAACACTATTTACTCATTGACCTTTTATTAGCTGTCGCTTTCCACATAATTACCTCTAATTGGAAACAAGCCGAAAATGTTTCATATCGCTCACGGTGGAATGCAGTTTATTTTCATCATCGTTTAGACACTAATTATGTTTCCCCCCTCACCCTGGCGATTAAAAGAGACCTACTCTGGCTTCCTTTTTTAAATTACCTTTCTTCATCTGCCCCCCTCAATCTCCCCCCTAGACCCCGATTCAGTAGAAGTACGTAAACCACCTTAAGTTTCCCCATTGCCTTTTTTCCCTAAACTTTTCCCTTGAATGCTATTTTAATATGTATTTACTTTCTCAATTATTAATTCAGCTTTGAAGTTAATTATGCTTGCTATATTGTCTGTTATACATTCATTGTTATTCTCTTTGTTATTTTTTAAGATCATAATTGCATCCTCCTTATGATATACCTTATTGCCATTCCCTTTTTCTGTTTCTTCATTTCTCCCTTTATGACCTTTCATTTTCTCAATAAACTCAAATAAAAAAATAAAAAACTGCAGGCATGTTTGTGCTGCCACTGGGTGCACTGTGGACCTGGTTTTAATAGAAAAACTGCTTCAGGAGGTCTAAAGTAAGTATTTTAAATAAGTCTAGTCTTGTTGCCTTGGTAAGCTGCAACAACTGAATATTTTTTTTAACCCCTTCAGCGCAGTTGTGCTTCTACCTAGCCGTCCATGTTGATTCCTCTCACCTATGCACTCTGTGTTGCTTCCTCCAACTATTCCTTCCATGTTGCACCAGCCAACTGCTCCATCCAACTGTGTCCCTAGAGCTGCTTGCCCCAACCCATGCCCTCCATATTGCTTCTTCCACCCGCTTTGGAGGGGGAAAACACTTCCATCTATCTGTAATTGGTAAATACAAAGAGAATAAAAAGGAACATAAATTGATGTGTTCACAAAATAGCATCTTTTATTTTCATTTTCTCTTTAGGTATGCTGCAGGACATCAGGGATGCTGTACAGCATCGCTAAATGATAGGCAAAGTCAATAGGTACCTAGAGTGAGAACTATTGGCTTTGCCAGTGGTTGTTTTCTTTTCTTTATAGGAACGTGGGGGGCAGCAGCCCACCCTGGGAGAGAGCAGGAGTTGGAAAGGGACTGAAACATTGTAACATGTTAACCACTAATTCTTTATGGGCTCCGGAGCACCCTGCTACTTGCTGAAAAAGCGTTTCAACATCTCATCAGGAGTAGCAAGCGCTATATAAATGCAAACATTTTCCCTCTTCTATCCCTCCCCTACCCTTCTCAATCCAAATAACTGACTAATATATCAACCACTCAAATTACTTTCATATTTCACTATACTAATTCACCAATAATCCTTTACGCGTTCTGGAATAGCGTGCTACTCGCAGAAAAAGTGATTTGAAGCCTCGTATGGGGTAGTAAGTACTATATAAATATAATTACAATACAATCTATATATATAAAAACGAAAGTATGTCTGACTCTGTTTGTCCTTTATGCATTACTACACCATTCATCCGATCGGCATGAAACTTTGGGAAGTTGTTGAGTACACTCCCACGAAGGTTTCTGGCAAAAAAAAAAAAAAAACCAATTGTTAAAAGTTGTTGAGTACACTACCACGAAGAATTCTGGCAAAAAAAAAAAAAAATTGTTAAACATCGGCCCCCCCCAGGGCCTTCATAAACTTTCCAATACTGAACGTTTACAGTTTCCGGTGCGACTCGCTTTTGCAATGACCATCAACAAAGCACAAGGACAATCGCGGCAAGTGTGTGGACTAGATTTGGAGAATCCGTGCTTCTCACATGGACAACTGTATGTGGCCAGCTCACGCGTCGGAAAACCTTCTGATTTATTCGTGTTCGCACCAGACGGAAAAACAAAAAATACCGCGTATCCACAAGCACACAAATAAAAAAACTGAATTAAAACAACACTTTAAAATGTTTTCCATATTAAAATGAATAAGTTTCAATAAAAATGACACAATGTAAATTAAATGTTATCATAACAAGTTTCCTTAAATTTCCTTTCTTCTGAGATCGCAGCAACGTGCGACGGGTAAGCTCGTACATCTAATAAAAATAGCGATTCCTGTGATGCAGAACACAGAAGCACAAAAGCACACTTAACACAGCAAAAACAATTCATACAAACATAAAGCAAAACCTATGCTTCTTAGATCCTCCAGTGACAAGGCGAGCCTGTAGTCACACTCTATAAGATAAAAAGCATAATTTATGGCCATCAGATAATGCTTGTGAAAGTAAAGTTATTCAGAGAGACAGTAATGCCATACAGGAAACCAACGGCTATGCAGTATTCACTGCTTCAAGGCGTCTCCTCCGTCGAATCACCAACAGGAACTGCACTGGGGCCTGCATACTGCTGTCCTTGCGTCATAGTACCGCTAAAATTCTAAGCGGCATATTCTCACGAACGTGTGAATAACCATCGCAAAATTAACTTAAGGCAACTTTTAACATTGCAGTCTATCACTGGAAAATTACGCTGTATTATCTAAGTATTCACAACACGGAGACCCGATGCAATAGGCCCCTGACAACGTATCAAATGTCTGCGATAAAGTCAACGCAACACTGCAAAAATGCGAAACACGAACGCAAGAAAACTTGCGATGAGGCCAATTGCAATACAAAAAGCAGCGAAAACCAGTGACAGGCCTGCAAATCCCACGCGTCTGGTGAGAAAATTCACTATAAACACAACAAAAATAACACATCCTAGCAAAATGAATGCACCCGGACCGCTTGCAGAGGTCAAAGAAAACCCCACAAGCCCCACAGACCACCAGCAAGGAACAATGGGGTCAGGGAAGGCCAAGGAAGAGAGGGAGAGGAAGACGGGGTGCAGTCCACAGACAAACAAGATCAGTGCCACGGAGGTGACAGAACACTACCATCAACTGAGCCACAATATGACTATCGTGAATGCAGTCGGAGTGTCGTGGAGGCCAATGGAGGAGCCCAAGAGGCGCTGGCATGATGTGAAAATCTAAAATAGGAACAAAGTTGCTGGTAACTGGAAGGCAGCAACGACGACTGGAGGTGGGAGTCCAGCGCCACAGGAGGAGCTGGAGGAAATGGTGGTCACAGTCATCAGTATGGAGATGGTGCAAGGAGCTGGGAGTCCGGAACCAGCTCGAGAGGACCTGACACATCAACAGGGCGAGTATCTACAAGGGACTAGGGGGATGGGGGTAGATGGGCACAATGGCACACATGCACAATGATGTGTAGCACACTGCACACCCACAACGACCCTGGATCATGTCCCTGATTGCTGTGGCACACTGCAGCACACACACATAGCAAGAAAAGCACATCCACATTGACGACAATGCGGTACAATGTGCAACCCGACACTGGCTCTGTAGATGCGAAAAAACAGGCCAACTGCATCTAACAGAGCAGGAAACTGTGAGATGGAAATGTACGCGTACAACCTCACATCCGTCATGTAGTCCAAATGTCCACTGTCCTGCATCAAATAGTCAGCTCCTCACAGTCACAGTGTACATTGTCATACAGTCTGCATGTAAACAACAACAATGCACAAACAAACATGTCAACACAATGTCAACATGCATCTCCCCTTCACATTGCAGAAAGACAAACAACACCTCCAGCAGAGCAGACCAAACAACTCATCAGTGATGCCAGAGCGGACCACCACACCTTCGACACCAAAGCCCTACAACAGCTCATGGACATCCCAGGCAACCCACCACTAGGGAGCCAAGCTACATAGAGGAGATGCCGGCCCCTGCACAGACCACACAGCATGAAGCACCCTCAAGCATGACTGGCTCACAACACTTTACCGAGCCACAAATGCCATTCCAGTGCCAGGTGTCAGAATGCCAAAAGGAGGTGGCCGAACAGGTGTGGGTGGGGTCCGAACCCATGGAAGATGAACTAGATCACATACATGGATGTCTATTACCCTTCAGGGACCCCCTACACCCCACAAAGGAGACCCACACTGCCACAGAGACAGTGGCACCTGGAGTGCGGAGCAGGGTATGAGGCAGATGATGGCATCCATGACAGGTGTGAGCAACTCAATTAATCTGCCAGTACCACTTTTTCGACTCTGGCAGATGGTGGTTGGAGGTGGTCCTGGCGATGGTGGCGGGTACCTACTGGGGTGATGCGAAGTCTGGGCCGGTCAGCACTTGAAAAGATATGTGAGCCCTGGTGGACTGCAGTTGAGGCCAGAGGCAGCGGACAGCGCAGGGCACCAGACACATGGCGTTGACAACCCCAAGGCCATCGTCTCAGAGGCCTTCCAATATTCAGTCAGACAGGGTCCCTGACTTGAGCTGCACAGAGTTAGTGACCCCGGATGCGCAGCAGCCGGCACAGGCACACCACCACGAGACGGTGACTTGCGATCCACTGAGGTAGGGCCACGCAGACTGAGCGGGTCTTCGACGATGTCCAATGGGACTGTGTTGGAGGGTTACAGGGGACAGTGGAAGTTGGCCTCTAGGGCATGATGCAGAAGGCAGTAGCCATCCGGAAGTAGCAAATGGAGGAGTGGAATGCTACAGCCTTGTTTCCACCACAAATTCGGTATCAGCTGCATGAGGATGAAAACTACCCCCTAGTCCATCGACTCAGACGCCACCAAAGTTCTACCAGAGAGTGTCCATGAATGTCAGGGAACAGACTTAGTAGCACCGGGGCTGAGAGGGGATGCAGTCTGCGATGATGCCGGTACAATGATATGAACTCCGCCATTGCTAAATCAAGACTCAGCCCCAACTGTGTGACCTACTTGACCACAATGTAGGCCGGAGGCAGCGGTCAGCAGTGGCCCACAGCCACGTGTTGTTGGCTCGCGATGCACAGAGTTAGTGAGACCAGGGCAGTTGTAGTAGTATTCAATCACCTCCGTAACGATTATCCTTTATTCCTCTTGACTGTAATGCGTCATCCTCTTACACCTCTCCTTGTGTGCAATGATATGTACTCTGCCTTTGAAAACTCGATGATCGGTTCCAATTGTGTGACCTACTCGAGTGCAGCGTAGGCTAAGGGCAGTAGTCTGCGTGGACCCACAGACATGTGTGATTGTAACACTATGCACAAACTTGGTGTTACCACATCTAAGGGAGTATAGTGATATAAACTCAGCCATTATTAATGTTCTCTGCCATGGTGTAATCAAGACTCAGTTCCAAATGGTGTGACCTACTTGTCCGCTGTGTCTACCAGTGGAGAACATCAACAAGAAAGGAGTACTGCGGGCCTGTATTGTGGAGGCCATGATGGTCTGAGGAAGCTGCCCGGGGCCTGCTTGGAGCTTGCAGCAGCACATGGTGGGCCCTCTTC
Organism: Lissotriton vulgaris; assembly: GCF_964263255.1. Classification (NCBI taxonomy): domain Eukaryota; kingdom Metazoa; phylum Chordata; class Amphibia; order Caudata; family Salamandridae; genus Lissotriton; species Lissotriton vulgaris. The sequence goes on from NC_141696.1 coordinate 379,352,995, forward strand.
GACACATGCCTGTTTCGGCAGGTGGGCATTCAGGCATGGGTGCGCAGGGGCGGGCAAGACTGATTCGGGGACTAGCATCCCGGGGTGCAGCTGGTGCACAGGATTGCAGGCAACCCCACTCACAGTGACGGCGTCGGCCTTGTGGCGGGGTGATAGGTGCCGCCCTGGCAGAGACGTTGGACATTCCAGAAGAGGACCACACCCAGAGTTACATGCCTTTTATTCACACCCCTACGCTGGCCTGGCATACACCGGGCCAGCCCTCTCTGCTCATGCTTACGGGTGGGAATAACAGGCTACATTTCTTCGCTCTTCCCCACTGACTGGGGTGACATGGTTGCGTCCACTGTCCACTACACTCCAAACACCAGCGGTGTGTGTCAACATGGAAATGTTTGTGGTCTGCATATTGCAGTCTGCCCAGCACATCCATGCCACACTTGGCATTGTGTACATTCTCATTCATGGGTCACTTGCCTCCTTCGCACATGGCTGGTTCCCATCTCTCCCCACATGCTGCTATTGTGTTGCTGCGGTGCCATGCCATTGATGGCTCATGTACATGGCTGGCCCAGGTCCCCACAGTAAGTTTTGCTGTTGTGTCTGATGGCTGTGCATGTTGTTTGGCATGTTGTATGCGAGCTTGTGACATGTGCATTCCCAGTGTTTTGAGTTGCATGATTGTGGAGTTGAGGTGTGTGGTATGTTCATTTGGTGTTTGCCAACGAGCAGTGCATTTCCGTGCGTGCCATCCTAGTAGCGCTGGTTGATGATGGACTGTCGGAAGATATAGGGATCATGCACACATCCTAGGTGGTTGGCGACGACGTTGGTGCAGATTCCCAGGTGGTCCAATATTGCCTGGACATTGATGGAATACGTGCACTTTCTGTTGCAGTTATTGTGTGCAGTGTTGCCAGGGGGCATAAGTAGAACATGTGTGCAGACAACTGCCCTCTGACACGTGCGGGAAGCAAGCTGTGGTGTAGATGCCTTTCTTGGTCACCGGCTGTTCCTGCGCAGTGTGGGGGAAGTATAGATAGTGGGGTACCAAGCTGATGGTGTCATCCATGACCGTTGTGAGAGACTTGGATTGGGCTGGTTGTGTGACTCCTCCAACTCAGGTGGTTGTTGGTTGGAGGGTATTAAAGGCCAACACGTGCAGCAGGGCCAGCAGCTTTGTCTGAGGTGCGATGTTGGTTGGTTGTCCGCTGTGTTGGTACCATCAGCCTGTGGACAATGGTGGTCAGGATGCAGAGGATGTTTTCCCATTGAGACTATAGTGGGCAATGACATTTTTTGGTGTTGGTTCTGTGAGGTTGGTGCGTTTTCTGAGGGTTGCTGTCTTCGTCTGCGCTACCTCTGTGGTGGTCCGGGAGAAGGTCCTGGCTCTGATTTCGGTGGATATTGTGGCCCTGTTGGGGCTCCGAGCTGCATGAACAGTGGCTCCATGGCATCTGTTGCCTTTCAGGTGTGGCTCTTGGCTGAGCTCCCTTTTGTGGTGCAGGCTGTCGTCCGACTTTACATCAGGTCAGAGTAGGTGTTAATTTACTGCTGCTAACGTGCCTTATCACATTTTTTAGTTCATATCGCTGGTCGTTGAGAATGTTGCAAAGTGGTGTTGTCGCTGCTTTTTGCACAGGAACGCCTACTCTGCATCTCATTAGCGTTAGTTGCCGGGGTCATATGTGGCGATGTTTTTTGCAGCTGCTATCGCAGGCAAACTGGTGATATGGGCTATTTGCACCTGCTTGTGAATGGGGCAATAAATTTAACGTGACTTTGGCTGCAATAAAGTGCAGTTAACCTTAGTGATAGTTCCTTAAGAATATGCCCCTAAGTATTGTGAGCGGCCGCACAGGCTGTGCTTCACCGGTGCAGAGCAGCGGACTAACTAGACAACTTGCTCTGTTACAAAAATGCAGCTGGTAGTAGAACCACTTCCTGGTTTCCCTCGAAGTCCCACAGGCAGCAGAGGAGTGAGCTCTGGGTAAGCATCACCTCAGCTGCGGGGGCCCTTATAGTGCGAGGTGTAATGGCTGATGGGACTACGTTACAAAAAGGTGAACAGAAAGGAGGAAAGAAAATTTAAATGAAAAAACTGACATCATCCAATGGATTTTGTTAATCTCGGCAGAGACTCATGAAGAAGGAAAAACAGAAATCACAAAAATATATTTAGGAATTTGCAAACATATTAGCAAGAGGAGCCTGTATTAACCACCAGCAATCATGGGGACACTGTGTATTCAGAGCTTATCATAGAAATTATTCATTATGGTGATTCTATCAACGGGTGTCTCAAAAATGTGCCCTAACTTAATAGAAACCAGAAATTCAAATGTAAGATAAGCAACAATGGACAAAAAATCAAGGAGAGAGCATTTTATATCATAAATTGGCCCCAAAGGATGTTGTCACAGAGGCCTGCGTAGGGAAGTTTCCCTTCTCCACTTTAAGAGGAAACTAAAAACTCTTTTGTTTATTCAGGCTTTTGATTAAAAAGCGGTAGGGTACAAAGAAACTCTCAGTGGAATTCAGAATATGGCTGCGTCTGTAAGCGATGCTATGTCTCTGAATATAAAGGAGACGTCCTGGTTTTCAATTAAACACTGTGGTCACATAGATAGACACCTTGATAGAGTTCGGTTCCGATAGAGTTGTTTATGAAGATACTCAGCCGATAAGGAAAATGGCTTTAAGTTAATCGGCAAAAGCGGTATATACGACGCATACAGCAGCAGTGTCTATGCGCGGTGTCGGAAAACAATGTTGTGTCACTGAGTATAAATGAGATGTCCAGCTGGTCAATCAAACACTGTGGTCACATGGACAGACGCCTTGAGCGAGTGGGGTTCCGATACAGTTGTTTATGGAGATACAACGCCGATAGGGAAATAAATCGGCAGACGCAGTACATGCAATGCATACAGCAAACGGGTCTATATGCAGTGTGGTTCACGGGATACCTGAGAGCAGAAGTCCTCCTTTTACAGGACACGTTGTGATTAAAAACAATGCTGCTATAATTCACCAATTTAATGAGCAGATGCGTCCTGTTATCCTGTTTTCTGCCATCTCCTTGGCTGGTTAAATCTCTTATTGTATATTGCAGGTTGTCAAGCAGTAACATCAAGTAGGTGCTACCTTTTTAGTAGCATGCAGAGTGTGTGCAATCACTTTGCGCCACATCTACTGATATAGGAGTGGAACCAGGGGCTTAGATCATTGGTCCTAAAGAAAAGCTCTGGGGATTGGCTTGAAACATGTAGACCTATGGAAAGGAAGGGGCATTGTAACCCATCATTTCTACTTTTCTCTCAATTTTTTTACAATACCATCTGGAGGATGGATAAAAACATAGCTCATCTACCAGGCAGGTATTTTTAACCTTTTACTATAAATAAGAAAACCCCTCCTACTTCTATTCTATTCATCACTAAGAGTATACCATTTAGTGCTCCAGCGTAACTCACAGGTCACAGTTCTGCAGTGGAATGGGGGAGCCCTGTGATGAACCATGTCATCAAGGGGCAACCCTGGCAGGTGAAGGTTATGTAAAGAAAAGCTTTGTGCTTTTTCTCCACCCTGCAGGGGGTTAGCACAAATTAAACGGACGGGTTGTCTTTTTCCTAAAGAATACGCAGCTGGGACGGTAAGCCACTCTGTGATACTACTCTCCCCATCTTTGTGACAAAACGTAATTTACACATATTACCTTCACAAAAAGAAATCATTCTTAAATAAGTCAAAGTTTGACACTGGCAAGCATTCAATGACTCTTTACTCTAGCAGAACCCAGAGCGTCCGCCTCTTCCCATTCCGTTCCAAAGCCTCCGAGATCATCTGCGGCGTATCCCAGGGATCCTCCCCCAGCCTGACGCTGTTCAACATTTACATGGCTCCGCTCGCACACGTAGCCCGACAACACGACCTCAACATAATCTCCTACTCCGACAACACTCAGCTGATCCTCTCCCTCATCAAGGACCCCATCACCGCCAAAGCCATCCTCCACGAAGCAATGAAGGCCGTCGCCGAATGGATGAAGACCAGCCGTCTGAAGCTGAACTCGGACAAGACGGAGGTCTTCCTTCTCGGCTCCAACCCTTCAGCCTGGGACAACTCCTGGTGGCCGACGGCACTGGGGATATCCCCGACACCCCCCGACCATGCACGCAACCTGGGAATCATCCTCGACTCGATGCTCTCAGGGACCAAGCAAGGCAACGCCGTCTCCTCTTCCTGCTTCAACACCCTCTGCATGCTCTGCAAGATCTACAGATGGATCCCGACATATACAAGAAAGACAGTCACCCAGGCCATCGTCAGCAGCAGACTCCACTACAGAAACGCCCTCTACGCGGGAGCACCGACCAAGCTCATCAAACCACTACAACGCATCCAAAACGCCTCGGCACGACTGATCCTCGACATACCACGCCACAGCCACATCACCCCCCACCTGAGAAACCTGCACTGGCTCCCCGTCAACAAGAGGATATCCTTCAAGCTCCTCACCCACGCACACAAGGCATTCCACAAGACCGGCCCAGCCTACCTCAACAGATGGCTCACCTTCTACATCCCCAACCCCCAGCTACGCTCCGCCGACCTCTCACTCGCCACTGTCCTGCACATCCGAAGAACAACCACCGGTGGGAGATCCTTCTCCCTCCTCGCCGTCAAGACATGGAACACCCTCCCACTGAGCCTACGACAGACCCAAGACCTGCTGACCTTGAGGAGGATACTCAAGACCTGGCTGTTCGATCAGTAACGCCCCCCCCCAGCGCCTTGAGACCCTCGCGGGTATGTAGTGCACTTAACAAATGATTTATTGATTGATTGATTGATTCACAGTGGTTTGATTCTGTCTAATAGCTGAATAAGCCTCTGGAATCATGAATTTAAAAAACTCCAAGGCATTTAATGCAGGGTAACTCTGTTATAATTGAGGGTCAAAGACATGATGGGGTCATGGAATCCATCCCTCATAAAGCAACAGTCTCTTTAACATGCTAGCTACCATAGAAATGTTAGTTGAAGTGGCTATGTAGTTTAGATTTGATAATAAAAATGGATATACATACTAAGTAGAAGTTATAGTAAATCAAACATTTATAATGTTCTGTTGGTAGGGCAAAATAATACCATTACAAGTGGTATAGGTAGAATAACTTAAAGTCTGCCAGCCTTACATACCCTTAAGTTGGCAAAATATAAATTGAACTTTAGAGGATGTTGATATGTTTTTTTACTGATGGTATATGCAAGCATGGATCATTTGTGAACCAAATAATGGTCCTGTAATGTAAGTAGTTATTTCAAGTTTTGCAACTTGTAATGATCATCTTGAGTATCACATTATGCCTATAGGGCAGGAAATTCTGTACTACTATAGTTAAGATCTGCTTACCCCATACCTTAAAATACCATGCTTGTGACCCCAATTACATGCAGAAGATAAACCGTTAAAAGGGCAAGAACTCCAAGTCTTTGCTGCTTGGATTAAAGCATTAGATTGTCTGCTCTTATTGATATTGTGAAACAGAGTGCAAAAAATTCAAACAATAGGCCAAGGCTTGAAGCTGCAGGGGTGTTGAGGAGAATCCCTTGAGGTTTGGCATTGGTTTGACCCAAGTTAAGGTTGACCCCTTATCATAACTTTGGGGCCCTCTCCCATATTTAATTGAAAATACCACTTTGGCTGCGAGCAGGGTTTCTCCACCTTAACAATATCAGTCACTACCTTGCGAGGGTATGTGGTGAAAGGCCCTCTCAGGGAACAGTTGATGTGGCATGCTAGAGCCACTGGAAAATAAGTTCTCTTTAAGTTCAATTGTCATCTACCCAAAAGAGGAGATCTCAAAGGGTAAGCTGAGGCAAAAAGACGCAAACTCCTAGATGGAGAAAGGTTCTAGCTCTGAGTGCAAGGGGAATGCACGATGGTGCAGGGCTCTCCATCTCATCCACTTTAGAGCAAACTTGATAAGACCCTCAAGCAATTTCAGTCTATAGAGGCCTTAGAATAAAAGCTTTACATGGCTCTTGATGTGGAACTTCTCAGGGCAGATCACAATAAGCTATTTGACAGAGTAAAAGAGCACGGAAAACACCCTGAAAGAAATGCAACCCACTTGCATGTCAATGAAGCAACAAGTTGCTGATTTTACAGAGTGAGTTTACCTGCTAGAATACTAAGCCAAAGGCGTGAAAGGCAGGAACAGACGGAATAACATGCGAGGGAGTGGAGGGCCCTAATATGGTTCTTGAGAACTGGAGGTGAATGAAGATGCCACTTAAAGAACTCGCTAATTTATTTGAATGGAACAAGTGCATAGGTTGTCAGCATGGTAGCCACTCTTGGGGTGGGTGGTTTGGGGGGGGGGCTCACACCAGCCAGTAATGGCTCGACTTCTCCACAACAACAGCGACATTCTACTGCAATAGCCCTGGCAGATGAAGATGGTCTGTTTAAAATTGAGAATTGCTCAGTGACAATGTTTCCAGACTACACAACAGCAGTACAGGTTAAAAGAGCTTCATTCCAAGAGGTGAAGATAGCACTTACAGAAGTTGGTCTTCTGTGTTCGTTGACCTTCTCTGCCAGATGAAAAATAATGTTAGACGACAATAACAGTTTTTCTTACTGAACCCTTAGAGGCATGGGACTGGCTGATGAAGTATAACGATTAAATAGAATGGATAACCCTGTTGAAACCTCTCCCACAAAGGAAGAAAAAGAAACACAGGGGGAGACATCCATTCACTGGCAGCAATAAGAGGCAGACTAGGTTAAAAACAGAGACAGATAAAGCAACTGTTATGCAAGCAGTATCTGATATTGGCCGCGCAGGAGCATATGGCATGGAGACTATGATGTATGATTGCTACACCGAAAAGCAATGTTAGCAGGTGTGTTATGGGGATATTCTCATACAATTTTGATGACAGGGACCTCTAGCGGAAGAGGCATTCCAATGAGAAGTATGGTCAAGAGGTAATAGGGAGAAATGTATCAGTTCTTATATTGAGCACACCCCTTAGTTTTCCTTCATTGTAAATCAAAGTCAATAGTTTGTACACAACAATGAAAGTTTCTCAGTTTGGTTGAAGGGGCGTTGCTGCTCTAGTCTGGAGCGAGGGAGTTGAAATGAGTTGTTTAGATTTTAGAATTACTTTTTGGCACTTCTTAGACCAAATATCCTTACCAGGGATATTCAAATGAGTGATCAGGACTTTGGTAGCTCCTTAGAAGCAAAGAATGATAACAGTAGGCCAGTGTTAAATAGTTGAGAAGCTCGCTCGAACATGCTCTGCACAGCTATGCCATCTATGAGGGATACATTGGTGTTCCTACCACGGAACGTACAGGGAAAGGATCAGAAGTGAAATGATAGAAGGTTAGCACATATTTGAGGCGAAAAGGTACACACATAGGGGGATGTTCTCAAGAACGTGTGATAATTATAACAAAATTAGCTTAACGCAAATTTGTACATCGCAGTCTATCGCGACAAAACAACACTGTGTTAACATTGTATTCCCAACCCGGTAGCACCATGCGATAGAAGCAGGATAACGCGCCAAGTGACCGCGTGAAAATCAATGCAACGCCCAAAAATGCAAAACATGGACGCTAAAAATTTTGAGATGCCCCAAATCGCGATACAAAAATCAGCGACAACCAGCGACAAGCCTGCAATTCCCATGTGTCATGTGGGAAAATGCACTATAAAAGCAACAACAAAAACACACCAAAACTGCGTAGCACCATGTTTGCACCCGGACCGAGTGCAGAGGACAACCCCACAAGCACCACGGAGGACCAGCAAGGAACCCTGTGTATGGGGATGAGCAGGAAGAAGAAGAAGAGGAAGACAGGGATCAGTCCGCAGGAAGACCAGATCATTGTCCCAGAGGTGACAGAACAACAACTGTTCATCACCTCCACTGCATCATTGGCAACACAAACATAAATATGGAAGTCCATGATTTACAACGTGAATGCAGTCAGAGTGTCGAGAAGGTCAATGGAGGAGTTCAAGAGGCGCTGGCATGATGTGCAAAGCCAAACCAAACACACACTCTCTGCCAACAGGAAGGCAGGAAAGGCGACTGGAGGTGGGAGTCCTGCGCCACAGGAGGGGCTGGAAGAGCTGGAGGAAATGGTGACCACAGTCATCAGTGTGGTTGTGGTGCAAGGAGTCAGGAGCCCAAACACAGCTCGACATGACCTGACCCAACAGCAACAGGGTGAGTAACGACCAGTGACTGGGGGGCAGAGGGAGATGGGCACAATGGCACCCATGCAAATCAAGTGTAGCATACTGCACACCCACAATCATTGAGGAACAAGTCCATGATACCCTTGGCACACTGCAGCACACATAGAAACACCAAGTACGCCCCTGTCCACAATGTGCATCACATCCTCAAAGAAGCAAGTCACACTGTGACATATCCATGTGCACATACAACCCCTGACGTCAACAACACATCTGCAGACAATGAGCACAAGAGCACAAAAACCATCCAAGAGCACAAATGACCCAAGTCGTCCACACCTCAGCACCCGAAAAGCACACAAGTTAAAGGCACACCACCTCAAAGGAAAAAGGGGCTGATAAATCAGAGCTGCAGGGGCAACTCTCCCACAATGCAGCACACACATAGCAATCACAGCACATCAACATTGGCAACAATGTGTTACAATGTGAAACACTTACACACCAGGACAGAGGACACAACAGGTACCGCTTGTGCGTAGAAGCTGGCCAATCACATCTGGCATTGCATGAAACTGTGAGATGATAATGTTCGAGTACAACCGCATATCCATCATGTTGTCGAAATATCCACTGTCTCCCATCAAATAGCCAGCTGCTCCAAAACAGTCACAATGTACATTGTCAAGCTGTCAGCCTGGAAACATGTACAATGCGTCAACATACATGGAACACACTGTTAACCTGCATCTCCCCTTTACGTTGCAGATGGACAATCAACACCTCCTGCAGAGCAGATGGAGGAACTCACTGACTTCATCAGCGACCAATACTCGCAGAGTGACAATCAGATCTTCGTGGGTGACTTCAATCTCCAATGGGGCTTACCGCAAGACTCTTCTGCAAACTCACTGGCCACCTTCCTCTCTGCAAACGATTTTATCCAACACTGCACAGAATCAACACACTCTACGGGTTCAATCCTGGACCTTGTTATTTCTAAAGCAGGAATGCTTTCTATCACTACCCCTATTCATGTAGACTGGTCTGACCACCTCCTCATCCCTTTCTCTCTTCACCTATCACACTCTATAACTCTTGGCCAACCTAAGAGGGCTACCTCCTGGTTCCGTGATGTTAGAAATATTGATGTCGGTCCCCTCTGTGAATCAGCTTTGTTATCACTTCCAAGGCTAGACCCAAACCTAGATGTTGACGAACTCACCTCCCAATGCCTCACAGTCCTTGCAGTCGAAATCAATAACGTTGCTCCACTCAAAAGCAAAAAGATAAGGCCCACTCCCTCAGCTCCTTGGTTCAACAAATCCCTCTATGAAGAAAGGAAGCAGCTAAGATTCCTGGAGAAACAATGGAGGCAAGTGCCCTCCACCGATAACTTGGTCACGCTTCGTTTAGCAAGATCCAAGTACCACAAGCACATCTTCCTTGGGAAAGCGTCGCACTTCAAAACCATCCTTGACTCAGCCAAAAATAGACCCAAAAAACTATTCGATCTCATCAAGATTCCTAACTGCTCTCCCCCAACCTCCAAGTTGGAGGATTCTACAAAGAAAGCAGTGGATTTTGCTATATCCTTTGACAAAAAAGTGAAATCCCTTGTGGATCAGGTCGCTCATCTTACCCCTCCAGAGTAGCGCAAATCCTTAGCCATTTGGCAGAACTTTGACCCCCATCTCGGAAGATGCCCTTCTCAATTGAATCCTCGAAACAAAGCCCTCCAACCATTCTCTGGACCCCATCCCCAGTGCCATTGCCATTGACTTCTATACCCATTCCCTTTCCTATTGGACCACTCTGCTCAACCTCTCCCTCTGTCAAGGCTCCCTTCCTGTCTCCTTTAAAACTCGGCAGGTCACGCCTCTGCTTAAAAAACCCACCGCTGATGCGAATGACCTCAACAACTTCCGCCCCATCAAGAACCTACCCTTTCTTGCGAAGTTCACAGAAAGATGTGTAGTGAAACAACTCTCTCGTCATATCAAGGACAATGATCTTCTTGACAATTGTCAGTCCGGCTTCATCCAAAACTGCAGCACTGAAACAGCCCTACTTCAAGTGGTTGATGACGCGCTGAAGAAACTCGATTCGGGGGGGTCCTGTCTTCTAATTCTCCTTGACCTTTCTGCAGCCTTTGACACTGTCAATCACAATACTCTCCTCAACACTCTGCAACAGAGAATGGGCATGGAGGGCACTGTGCTTAAATGGTTTGCTTCCTTCCTCTCTGATAGATCCCAAATGATCAAAATAGCAAACAGTCAAGGTGTTCATCACGGCTCTATACTTGCACCCACATTATTAAATCTCTATTTAGAACCACTGGGAAATCTCCTAAGTAAATCCAGGATCCACTATCATTTCTATGCAGATGACACTCAAATCTACCTCAAGGTTGCCTCCACACACGATCTCGCCATCCTAAGCTCTACTCTTGACTCCATTCAAAACTGGATGTCAACTCATCAACTGATTCTGAATCCCTCCAAAACTGAATTCCTCCTCCTCTCCCCCTCACTTTCTCCTCCCCCGGTTCAATCATGGATGGATCAGATGAATCTACTTAACAATAAACCCATCATTGTCGACAGCGCAAAATCCCTTGGTGTCATGCTCGACAAAAAACTCAATCTAATCTCCCACATCAATTCCATTGCAAAGTCTGCTCGATACCAACTGCGCCTTCTTTGGGGAATTTGTCGTTTTTTCCCGGAGCAAGACCTTAAAACCCTGGTGCAATCGCTGGTCCTCTCAAGACTGGACAACTGCCATTCTCTTCTTACTGGCCTCCCAAAATCCCACCTGTTCCCCCTTAAATCTGTTCTCCATTCAGCAGCTCATTTAATTTATGGGGCCAAAAGAAGCAACCACATCACACCGATGTTATCCACCCTCCGCAGGCATCCAATCGAGGCTAGAGCTATCTACAAGACTGCCTGTATCACCCACAAAGCCTTGCACTCCTCCTCTCCTCGCTACCTGGTGAATAAACTGAAACTCTCGGGAGGCTCTAGACCATCTCGCAATGCGGAAAATTTACTACTTGAACCTCCCACTTTCAAGAAGGAAAGATCGATGGTCCAATCCTTTTCTGGCAACGCTGTGAGAATCTGGAACTCACTTCCGCCTCAGATCCGGACCACCACTTCCTCCCAGGCCTTCAAAACGGACCTCAAAGTTCTCCTCCTCCAAAGACACCTCCAAATTTAATTCACGCCCTCTATTATCCGAAGGAAGACCTCCCATTACTGAAAATTCTATTCTCCATGACTATGGAAGTGCCTTCCCAGTGTGTTCTTGTGGTTGGAGTGTTTGCCATTTATTGCAGTATTATCCTTGTACCTGTGTTGGTACTCTTTTGTAACATGCACATGCCACTTTTCTCTTGTAACACACTGTTTTCTACCTCTCACATTTTGTTTGCTTTTGATACTTGCACAAGTGCCACCATTGCCTACGTAACGTTTGTTCTTGTGCTTGAGTGTCTGCCATATATTGCAGTATTATACCTCTATTGTACCTTGTTTTCTCTTGTAACCTGCACACATGTCACTGTTTCCTCCTGTAGTGCACCGTTTGCTACCTCATGTATTTTGTTTGCTCACAATTGTCACTTTTGCCTCCTGTAACTTAACGTTTGCTTTTGTAATTGGTTCACTTGTAATTTTCTCCTCATGTATCATTACTGTCCCTATTGTGAAGTGCTCTGACACCTTTGGGTAAAGTATATATATAAAAACACATAAATAAATAAATAAATAAATAAATAAATGAAATAAGAGGACCACCTGGTCATCTGCTCCGACACCTTCCAACGGATCGTAGACAGCCTCCGCACCCCAACTCAGGAGCAGATCAGCCAAGCTGCATCGAGGTGACCCCACCCTGTGCACAGACCATGCAGCAGGAAGCACACACCACCACGGCTGGCTCTCTGGACCCCCAACCAACACATGGCATTACAACGCCATGTGTTAGGGTGCCAAGAGAAGATGGCTGATCAGCTGCATGGTGTGTTTGACCTCATGGCAGCCAAACTAGATAACATATGTGGGTGTGTGAGTCCCATCAGGGACCACTTACAGTCCCTAACGGACACCCACTGTCTGCTCCATGCTCTCCAACAATCCTTGGCTGACATCGCTGGGACCATTACTTGGATACAAGAACTGTCTAGTCAGACAGGCTCCTGCGATGACAGTACAGAGTTGGCACAGATGTGTAGGACAATGGAGACCATGGAGCATATGCAGGGTGGAAGGATGGCTTGCACGGCTGAACACCAGCGAGATGTAGCTGGGATATTCCATGCCCTGCAGATCCTCATCTTGACATTGCTGCCACAGAGCCTGTCCCAGATGACAAATCACACAGATGTGTCATGTCTATGTACACTCAAGTATAAAAGTATGAATGAATGTAGGGACATTGATAACACTAAAAGATACACCCTAGAAAATTACATCAATGCGCATGTTTGACCCTGACCCACATGGCCCATTAGATAATTGTGAAGTGTAAACTAGCTGTGGCCTCATTGCTCTTGAACAACAATCTCCCAAACCCCCAACGACTCCCCATGTCCATGTATTAAAAGGACTGTGTGTAGAAATGTCAAAATCGGTAGCAGGCCTGACATAGTGTCCCCCATCACATGTGGCAACAGAACATCTCTTTGCATAACCTACTCACACACATCTGTATGGACACAGACAGTTTTGCTGGATCACATTAATCCACATGGCAAGAAGTTGGACATCATAATCACATTGCTGATGACAGGTAAGAGCACAGGTCTACCCGCAACTATCCCATCCACAATGTCTGGCTCACAGAGGTGGAGCTGGCAATAGGGACTCAACCCCAATGTACATGCGGCAGTCAGTACCTCCCTGTGTACGGACAATGCTCATTGAGGCACACGATTTGTCATTATAATCAACACTCATCACAGTTGAACACTGGTGAAGTTGCATAGACTTTATTAGCATGTGCCTGTACAGGCAAGGCAAGGGCTGCAACATGCAGACCAATGCTTAAGACACTTACAGGCAGCATAGGAACATGTCGAGGTGCAAGAAATGGGGAGGCAAAAATTAACACAAATCATTACAGATGGCAACGGGCTCAGCCCACCTTGCCTTGCTGGACAAGTCATGTGATGTTTGGCATCTGCTCATCGCCCCCTGTCAGGGGACATGACTCACAGCCCATGGGATCTGCATAGTGCTGTACCACCGGACTGCGCCAACTGTGTGCTCTGCTGACAGTGAGCAGGTGAAAGGGTCTAACAAGGTCAAATGTCGTACTACATTGCCATGTGTGCACTCTCCCTCCAGCAGTATGTCAGATTTGTGAACTTTGCAAAACGACGCTGTGCAGCTCCGCCCATGGGACTGCATCACCTTGCACAGGTGTGTACCAACACACGTAGGTGCCCGCGCATGCCTTCTGAGTCCAGGCGAATGCAGACATGTCCACTGTTATAGTGGGAAATGTGACCATTCCTCCAAGATGCAACAAGGTGTTGGGACCGGTGCTCTGGGTGTCTCTGTGTATTGATTATTGTTGCACTGGATCTTACTTACACTACCATTGTTTAGTATTAGGTTATTTTTTTATAAATTTGACTGTCATGTATCAATAGGAGTGTATTGTTTCAGACAAACTATTATTCTGATTATTTTTTAACGCTTGTGCAGACCCCCCACTCCTCACACTGGTGCTTTGATTCCACCAAGCTGTGCGGAGCTCTTTTGTATGTATGCATGAATGCTAGTGGTTTGATTGTGATATGTCTGGTTATTAATGAAAGTGATAGTATGGTTGTGATTTCATTCCTTTTGCGTCTTTTTTCACCTAACCTTTATAATAATCTGTCAAATGGATTGAGGTATTAAACTTATAACTTGTGTTTTCTACAAATTGTTTCTAATAAATAGCTATTAAATAGCATTTCCCAGTGTTGAGTTGCATACTTCTTATGGATGAGATATGGTCTTTTGAATTGCAATATCAGTATTGGCATCCCTTTTTTGTTATCTGGGTGATAATCAGCTGTGGTTGCCGGAACGTAGTTAATAGTCGATAAATGCGATTGCCGAATCATGGGCAATCGGTTCCAGGAGTACATCGCTCTCGAGCACGAGGGAGAGCCAATCCATTAACCATTCTCGGTCCATGCCGTTTCACCAATCCGCAACACAGCCCAATAGGGGAGCGCCTCGATGTGGTCACTGCATACGATGACTTGTGCAATCTCCCATCCACTACTGCCAGCACATACGCCACATTTCAATGCATCCCATGCACGGGTATCCCGGTTACAGTCCTGTTTGTGGGCCAACAGGGGAAACACACACAAGTCATAATCCAGTTTAACTACCATTGTTTTGGATAGGGAGACCTCCATGGGCCACTCGAATGTACATGATCGACAGTGGAATCAGGGCTGGACCAGGTGACACACTCAAGACGTAAGCTCAGATGGTAACTGATGCGCAACACTGCCAGTGGCAGTGATCCCAACAGATGCAGCATTCGTGCACAGTACAGTTCCACATGACAGGGGTTGTGCATGTGCCCGGGATGGGCTGCCACTGCATTTGTTGGTCTCGTAGCACTGGCACTCCTCAGACCGGTGGCAGTTATGTGGCTGATATGCCACAGTTCAGAGCAATGTGTCGTATGTGTGTGCAATGTTTGAATGTATGGGTTGTTTTTTACTTATGTGTCTAGGACCTCCCATACAGGTGTACCTCAAGCAGGGACAAGTGTGTGTGGGGTGTGGACACGTTGGTCTTTCATTAGCGCAGTTCATGGTGTGGGAGTCGTCTAAACCTGGTATGGTATCTCACTCGGGGTGCCAGCTGCATTCAAGACCAAGGTTGGAGGCTCAGATGCCCTTCTGCCTTGTGTATTGAGACAAAGGAGCTTTCATACCTAATGTTAGTCTGACTACTGCTTGCATTTCTGAAATGTGATGTAGCCTTCGAGCTGAAATTGATCTCAGACCTTAGAATAAGGGTGCATCAATAGCGATACACACCCAACAGTTGACACGTATGAGCCAAGAGACCGATTGGCCTAGCACTCCTTGTTCAATCTCTCTCTCTCTCTCTTTCTTTCTTTCTCTCTCCCTCTCTCTCTCTCTCTCTTTATTTCTCTCTCTCTCTCTCTCTCTCTCTCTCTCTCGCTCTCTCTCTCTCTTTCTCTCTCTGTCTGTCCTTTCATGAGAGCCTGACACACTTTCTTATTTTGGATTTTGTCTTGCAGGCTGTGACCTACAGATTGTCCAGGGATGACCCACCATGTCTCTTCCAAATAGTTGTTTAGAGACAAATTTGATTGTGTTATTTTGTTTGGACTTTCAATGGTGAATGAATGCTTCTCCTTTTTCTGATCACACTTGAATGTTAATTGTTGTAACTGTGTGACATCAGGCAAATGATTTTGTACATGATTTTGTGAAGTTGATGTGCGATATCTTGGTCGGGGGGTGCCCGGCGTAGGGCCCGGTGGGGGGATCCTGGGGGGGTGGCGGTGGGTGTTGTGGCCCTCTTGGGTGTCCAAGCTGCATGATTGTTGGGTCCATGGCATCTGTTGTTCTTCAGGTGTAGCTCTGGGCTGGCCTCCCTTTTATGTTGCAGGTTGTCATCCAACTTTACACCAGAGAAGAGCAGGTGTTAAATTCCTGCTGCTAACGGACCTCTTCGCCTGTTTTGTGATCTTATGTTGTGACGTGGTGTTGTTGTGGCTTTTTGCACAGACACGCCTACTCTGCATATCAATAGCGTTAATTGCCGGGGTCATCTGTGGCGATGTTTTTTGCAGCTGCTATCGCAGGGAATCTGGTGATATGGGCTGTTAGCACCAGCATGTAAATGGGGGGATTTATTTATCGCGAAATTGGCTGCGATAAATTGCCGCTAACTCGGCGATAAGTCCTTGAGAATATGCCCCCTAATTTTTCTCCCGGAAACACCCATTACCAAACATGTGGCTATCCATCTGCAATGGAAATGGTGATGCAAAGTGTATGCCTACGTTTTTTTGAGGGGCTCTTATTTGGATAAATCCGGGGGTTCTCTTATTGGTGGCCACAGAGAGATGGATAGACAGGACAGATGGCTTTTTATTGATGGCTGGTAGGTTAGATAGATGAGAAATAATATTGGGCTGCATCTATGCACCTAATCAAGATCACTTAACCTTTTTCACTGTGCTATCATCACATTTAGGGCACTTATTTTAGAGAGCCATGATATAGGAAGAGGACTTTATGACTGTGAGAGAGATGTGAATCTGGACCGCTCCACACCCCCATTACTGGGATCAGAACCAGTGAAGGTTGCAAGAGGCTTAGTTGGTCGAATGTTAGACTGGGGTTTGTCTGATATTTGGGGAACACAACATGGTTTTGATTTTGACTACTCATTCTTACCTAGTCTTAACAAAATATATGCGAATCTGGAGACCGTGTTGTGCACCATTGACTCAGCGCTCCGTCCATCATCTGCTTGTGTTTTCTGTGTTCGCCCTATGTTGGCAGGGTATACCCAGACGTAGGTCCCTTGCTCACCTTGCCATGGGATTCAAACTAGCCTGGCTGATAAAGGGTGTTACCCAGAAAGCATCCCAGGATGCTTGTTTCCGGTTCAGGGAAGATCTGGCTTAGCAGTTCTGGCTGGAGTGTTCCCATCAGGCACAGGGTCAAGACTGATTTGCATGTAGATGGGTCTGAACTGAGGTGGCTAAGTGAGCTAAAGAATGATGATGGATTCAACCCAGATCTGTGACTGGGGTGAGTGTCTGAAAAGTTTCAGCACTCCGTCCATCATTATTGTGGTTGCTTTGCACCAGGGACCTATATCATCAAATAATGGCCTCACAAAACATTGTGAGAAAATAATCAGATCACAATCATTTGGTAGCCACTATGCAGCCCATGACATCCCGGCAGCATGTACCAAACTAGAAGCTTAAACCTGTTGCCTTGTCTAAAAGTCCCCTACAGCATCATTGAGAGAGGCGAGTTCTGGGTGCTTTGACGGGATTCAGGGCACAGGCACTTGTAGAATGGGAGGCATTTAAGGTGGTGTTGAGGGGCCATTGTATAGATGTCAATCGGTTTTAGGAAAGTGCTTGACAACGAATTGATCTCCAATGACAAAACTATACTTACCCTTGAGCTTCAGACACCCCCAATCACTGTTGTGAAGGTGTAGAGAAGAATATGGGTGGATAACCGAAAGGCTTCACTGCCATTATTATAAAGGCTATATATTTTCAAAGTGCATGAAGGAAAGGGAAAGCTGGGGAGATTATTCACATGACTAGTTCACCTGGAGAGCAGAGATACCCTGATTACACAATTAATGACACAGAATAGGAAGTTGTATTCCTTCTAACAGGAGATTAATGATGCCCTCTGGAAACTTTATGTGAATCTAAATGCGATGCCTGTGGAGGAGCCTTTGGAGGAAGTGGACCTTTTACTGCACAGCGCTTCTTTGGTTACTTTTGTTCCTAAAGCAGCACAGAGTTTTGGAAGCCCTCATGCAGCTAATGAAATACAGGGGCTAACAAAGACTTAGCAATAGGGAAAATGCCAGGATCTGATGTTCCTGCAGAGTTTTATCAAACCTAACTAACTCTACTGAATCTAAAATTGGTTGCTCTTTATTCTAGGTCACTGGAAGAGAAAGGGCCCTCCATGACAAGAAGGGAGTTCTTGGTATTTCCCCTACTGAGGATTAAGACTTTAGGAGTAAGTGCATCCTCCTTTAGGCCACTCTCCCTGCTCATTATGTATCCTAAATAAGGTATTGGCCAACAGATTATATCTTACCACCCTGATCCAAGCAGATCAAAATAGGTATGCCCCTACAAATAGCATATCATTTAACTTCCAAAGATTCTATAAGGTGTTGCTGGACACAGATATTGAAACATACCCCATGGCAATAGTGGTCTCTGTCATTTTAGAAAAGGCTTACAACACTGAACAGTGGCATCTGGAAGCGGTTATGTTGAGGATGGGCTGCCAAGGGGATGAATTTGATGGATACTCCTTTTATACACCAACATAACAGCTGGGTTTAAGACCAGCCACTGTATTTGCCAGGAATACTGAATGTATTGGGACATGCAACTAAGCATGGGCGGAAAATCCGTTTCGCTCGCGGATTTTGCGGATTTTCGGTAAATTCGCAATCCGCGAGATTCGCGAATCTCCCGCAAAATCCGCAAATCCGCGAGCAGCAGATTTTATGGCTTGCTCGCACTGTTCGCGTGAGTTCGCGGCTTCCCAGTACAACTTCGCGCCCCGCGAATAAGCGCTAAATTGCAGAAATACGATCTTAGCAAAACTGAAACTACTTACCAGGTTCAAAAGTTCAGGCTCATCATTAGTAGCCATTTCCTGTAGTGCTTCCTGAGGGGCCCCTCCAGAGTTCAGTTGCCAGTTGCAACTATTATGTGACCCCGCTCTGAACCTCAGAATAGTTACACATATGCCACAAAGGTCCTGAATTACAGCTAAGGGAGACAAGCAGGAGCCAGGCTGGAAGTTCAAATCCATTAATCAGCCCCTAATTCATTATTGTCAGTTGGGGCAGGGCAGGTGTTGTAACTAATTTTGCAACAATGAAAGCACTTAGCAAGTGCAAAAGATCACTAATCAGGAAGCACTAAGGAAGCAGGTGCCAGCTAAAAAAATATTCTGTGACACATTAATCAGCCCCAAATTAATTCAGGTCACTTGAGGCAGGGAAGGTGTCCTTTGCTTTGCCACAATAATGTACACCAGAGGGTGCTGTGATGAAACAGAGGGTGGCATGGGTGGGCCAGAGGGTGGCATGAGTAGTCAGAGAGTGGCAGTGGTGACAGAGAGTGGCAGTGATGAAGAAGAGTGTCCCAAACAGGCTGGACACGTAGAAACAACAAGTTCGCAAAACTTGCGACCCGTCAGGTAAGTTCGCGTTTGCGAAATTGTACAAAACCCTCGCGAACTGGCAGAAACCCGCGTGAACACACAAAAAAAAAATCCGCAAATTCGCGAGAATTCGCGGATTTTGCGGATTGCGAGTTCGCAAATCCGCAAAATTCGCGAACGCGAGATTCGCAAAATTCGCCCATGCTTACATGCAACGGGGGTGTCCTGACTCTCGACTCATTTTCATACTTGCTACTGAAACATTGGCAGTGTGTAGGTTAGAGGGTCATGTAAAGTGTATCCCATTGGAGGGACAGGTGAAAATCCTATCTTTACATGCAGGTGACCTACTGCTATATGTTAAGGATGGGGTGGCAGAACTTCCACACATGCTGAAATTTATGTTTGACTTTGGGACCCTGTCAGGACTTAAGATTCTTAAATCTGAAATGTGTGTTTCCCAGGTAGAGTTTGGAAACCATCAAAAAGGGGATTAGGTGGGCCCCCTACTTTTAAATACTTGGCGGTGTATGCAAATAATGACTTTGAATCTAAGAGAGGGAAATCTGGGTGTTGCATTGAGATCTATTAGGGGAAGTGTATCCTGTATGCGTCTCTATAGCTGCCGATCATGGCATGGATAGCCTTCACCAAGATGGTTGTTTTACCTCAACTATTATACATTTTCACTAACTTACCTGTGCTGGTCATGGCCTCCTGGTTTAAGCAGCTGGATTCCTTGATTGGAGCACTGATATGGAGTGGTGGTCATCAATCTATTGCACTTGAAACACTTAAAAGACCAGTTTTTGAGGTTGGTCTGGGCATACTGGATTACGAGTTATACTATCTGGAAGAAAAGCGGCAATTGTTCAACACAGAGGAAATTAGCCAAATGGAGAAAGAAGCTAACCTTAGCTGCATTGATGTTACAGGATAGAAGGAAAATAGGCAAACATAGGCTGCTATTGGTTATGAAGTTAAAATGCTGGAAGGGATGCCTTAGAAAGACATTGAAATGTTCCCCATTTGCTCATACAGTGCCATTAATCGGTCTTCCAGATGGTGCCTCTCCTAAGTTCTGTGCTGCACTGCAGCTCTCTTACTGGATGGAAGCTGGGATTCTGACAGTCAGTGAGTGTTTTTCAGCTGGGGTTATTATGCTGCAAGAAACCCTTATTGAACAATATGGACTACCATCAGAACATTTTTGTACGAATGGAGTTTTAACTGGGACTTTTGAGCCACTGTGGAGTAGGCATGGAGGAACACCAATGAAATGAGGTTTTGCTGTTATTAATGAAGATGGGACCTGGATGCCACTTGGTAACTTGATTTTACAGGGCATTAAATAAGATTGTGCACAGAGGCTTAGATTGCATTATAGCAAGGCAGGAGGCAGCATTTGGGTACAAAATTGAAGAGAGAGCTTGGGTTAGGAACATAGCTTACCCCCAGAAGGTATGTTGTGGCTGTGTTAGCAGATTGGGGTCTATTGAGCCCATGTAACTCAACAGCTGAGCAGAGTTCTCGATGGGGAGGTGGAGTGTATTCAAAATGTGTGTCTACTTGGAGGCTTCTAGAGACCTAAACCGAAAAAGGTTTGTAACAGATTTATGGACTTGGCATTGATTTTAGCTAAAAGATTGTCTTTTATGTACTGGAAAGCTGCAGGAGGACCTGTATATGACAGGTGGATCAGAGATGTGGTACAGTGATCACAAGCGAGGAGGAACCCTTACACAGAGAAGAGGCAGGCGGCATGTGTAGGTGCCCAATAGCTGATCTCTGGGGGTAAGCTTCACAAGCGTTTGAAGAAAATGATGGATTAGTGCAGACAATCTGGGGCGAACATTTTTGGAAAATGGTCACATATGATGGAGGTCTTATATCTATCTATCTATCTATCTATCTATCTATCTATCTATCTATCTATCTATCTATCTATCTATCTATCTATCTATCTATCTATCTATCTATCTATCTATCTATCTATCTATCTATCTCTATATATATATATTGTGTGATCAAGACGGAGGATTGTCGAAACGCGTAGCGTGTAACTGGAAAATAAACTTCCTTTGCTGCAAAATGTCCCAAGTGCGCCTATTGCTTTGAAGCAAAACTGTGGATGATATATCGTCAAGTGATCAAGGGTCGAGGAAGACCCGAAACGCGTCATGGCTATGGTGCGGGGGCGCTTTTTGCACTAAATAAAATTTGCACCTGAAAGTTCTGGGTCTGCTGTCGTCCTTCTTCACGCTGTAAGGCTGACTTCCTGAGTGATATATATATATACATATATAGACTGCCAGTAGGTAGTTATAGTTAGGACCTAGTTACCATTGGAAAATGGCAACATTCTATTCCCAATAACTTTAGAGCCGATTGCCGAATCTTCTGGAAATTTTCAAAACTAATACTTTTTGAGATCAGCTCCTACGTTGAAAGTTTGGGGGTGATTCGTCAAGGGGGGGGCAAGAAAAAAGGGGGGTCCCAAAACGTGTTTTTCCAATGTTAATTTCCATAGGAAAATTTAGACAAGGCTATAGGTCGAATGGGTGAACGGAAGTACCCAAAATTTTGCAGGGAGAAGGGTCTTGGTCTTGAAAGCACGCTTCTGTTTATTTGGTGTAAATCCATTCAGTAGTTTTTGAGAAATATCGAAATTTACTGATATCGATATTTGGGAATTCTGCCATATGATTAGCTGAGGCGTTATGAGCACAAGCTTGCTGCTAATTGGCTGTGAGCGGTGCGAACGGTTGCAACTAGGAAGTGTTGGTCGCCATTTTGTGATTCTGTTGAAGCGAGTAAGGGGAAAAAAGGGTGAAAAAAGTGGGAAAGAGAAGGGTTAGAGCACTGTAGCCTCTGTGGGGTGTTTAGGGTGTGGTATAGAGGGGGTGCAAAGAGAAGTATTCACCCCTACCGTGTGAAAGTGCTGGACTACGGAAATTAAGTGAGGTATTGTATAGAGTGTAATGCTTCTAAGGTCTGGTGGTGCGGGACTCGGTGATTAAAGCATGAGCCCAAAGTGTGTGTCTTATGCTGTGAAGTCTTGTGCCTTGGCCGCTGCACTACAGTTGTGGAAGTAGCGTCAGCATGTGTTTATAACTACTAGGATGAACTACTGACCCTTACTGGCCTGAAAGTCCTGGGGTACGGAAAATATGTGAGGTACTGTCTAGAGTCTCATGCTGCTAAACTGAGCTACTGCCAGACTCAGAGATTAAAGCGTGAGCCCAAACTGTGTGTCATATGCTGTGAAGTCATGTGCTCTGGTCGCTGTGCCATACCTGTCCAAGTAGTGTGAGCATGTAGTTATAGCTACTTGGACGAACTTTTGTTTCGAGCATTGTAGTTTGTGTATGGGGCATTTTAGAGGGAGTGCGAAGGTAAATTTGCATGTATCAAATCAATTCGGTATTTATGACGTGCTAACTACTCACTTCTACGGGTATGATGACGCTGGGGATGTAAGCTGAGATGCTGACGGACTCGGGGTAAAATCGCTGAACTACTAAACCCTACTGGTCTGAAAGTGCAGGCTACGAAAATTAAGTGAGGTATTGCCTTGAGTGTCATTGTGTTAAATTGAACTGCTGCTGGAGTCGGGATGAAACCGTGAGCCAAAACTGTGTGTGGTATTCTGTGAAGTCATGTGCTCTGGGCGCTGTGCCACACGTGATCAACTTGTATATGGTGCTTAGGTGGTGTTGTATAGGGAGTGCGAAGGTAAATCAATACGGTATTTGTAAAGTGCCAACTACTGATCCTTAGGGGTGAGTAGAACCGGGGTTCAAAGCGAGAGCTCTGTGCTGCAAAGTGAGATGGTCTGGCCGCTGCACCACAGCTGTGTGGGGAATACATTTTGTCGAGGGTCCAGGAGTTGCCGTTTTCTGGCCCTAAAATAGCGAGTGTAAGTAGTCAGTTATAGGGTGGCTCTAAAAAGAAACCTTGTGTTCATTAGGTGGAGCTACATATAAGTTGCGATGCACAGCTTCAAGTTATTCAGGAAAGCGTGGTTTCCCTGATCTGTGAAGTGTACTCCATCACTCCTGTACATATCCGCCATGTCAAAATGTATATTGTTGTTGTATATGGACCCCATTTTGTTGTCTCTGAGGTATGCAGAGACAGCTTTGTTGATTTATTTTCCGAGATTTTTCAATCTGAGGACAAAATTGTTTGGACCATTTCCACTTTTGTCTTTGGCATATATTGGAATATACAAAGACAGTTTGAGGCAAAAGTAACATCAATTGTCCACAGGTGTCCTTCATAAGCATTTCCAAACCTAACCCAGTCAATGTGCCTAGGTCGTTTCCACCACAGTGCACAATCATGAGGTCAGGGTGTTGGAGATGCAAACAGGTTTTAATCAAAGGCTGCAATTGGTGCCACTTCAATCCTCTCTGTCCAAACCATTTAATATCCGCATTTTGTAAACCTAGGTCTAAGTCAATACGTCTCTGTTCTGCATACCTCTTGCACTAGAAAACATAGCTATGTCCTATGATCCACACTAGCATTTTGAAGGTATGGCCGGAAGGTATGGAAAGATGTCTGTAGCTCATGTAGTTCCTTCGTAGAATAAGAGATATGTTTAAAGATGGGGGAAGTAGTTTATTTTCGTATCCAAAACGGTACCTGATTGGGAGATGAAAAGCATTGTTTTTTTAAATTAGGGTGCACATTCATTTTGTGGAAAAGCATCTTTGTGATTGGTTAAGAATAAGTAATTTGCACGTGGAGTACATATTATAGGATAAAATTTGCTCAACTCAACCACACCTGCTACTTGCATTTGGAAGGCACTGTTCGAATTTAAAACAATCATGAACTTTTAACCTGCACGTGCCGTTAAATGCTCGAGAAAATGTTGCAAAAAAATATTGTTAGGTTTAAAAAACTGGATGAACTTTTAAGCTCCAAGTGTTGTAGAATGTTTTAGAGTGTGTTGATAGAATACGTTGCATTTCTGACTTCTATGTGTACTTGAATATTAATAAAATTGTTTATATGGAAAGTGAGAAAGACAGTACTGAAGAGAAGTTTTGAAAGCTAAAAGAATCAAGGAAGTATTCTAAGTTGTTCTCTATTACCTACTGGTGGTCGCCAGTAGGTAGTTATCGCTGTTACCGGTCTAACTATTGTTAGGAGTAGGCACCCCCCATGCGGGGATGGTCGGTTGGCGTCCGATTAGACAGGGCGCTTGCTGAGTGCCGATCACACTT
Organism: Lissotriton vulgaris; assembly: GCF_964263255.1. NCBI lineage: Eukaryota > Metazoa > Chordata > Amphibia > Caudata > Salamandridae > Lissotriton > Lissotriton vulgaris. The sequence continues at coordinate 379,377,417 of NC_141696.1, forward strand.
CAAGCCAGTGTTGTATGACGATCGCAGGGAGAGTTGCCGGGATACGGATCCCGGCGACTCTGCCGCTGCCTACTCCAAATAATAGTTTTTTGTTTTTTTTTGGTGTTCAAAACTGCTTTATTGCATAGTTAGAAAATTGCACTGCTGTGTATGCCCATAACCCGGAGGCTGGCAGCAAAAGGACAATAGTGACACAGGTTAAGCTCCAACATTGAGAGACACAGCCTGGGTACCGGCATCCCGGAGGCCCGGTGGCGATAAACCGAGTTGGGATGTGATGGGGTTAGGGCGTTTGGCGGGAGAGGAGAAGGGTAAAAAAGGGTGGGAATGATAGGGGGGAGAGAGAGGGAAGAAGAGGAAGGAGGATGGGTGAAGGGAAGGGGATGGGAGGGCGGAGAGGCATGTACACTTCAGGATTCAGTAGAACAGTTTTTTCAGTGTTTTCTCCCCAACTCTTATCAACCCAAAACAAGTAAACAGAAAAAGAAAAAGGAAAAGGCAAAGAAAAAGGGAACATTGAGAGGCCTTGCACATTCGAGTTGAAAGGAAAAGGAAAAGAGAACGAGTCCATATAAGTATTCAGAGAATATCAAGCACAGAGCACAATTCGGATCAGTGGTGGCGATCATGGCAACCATTGGGCATAGTCAGCACTAAGTCCAGGACTATGTATCACGTCCTAATGTAGTAGTGGGCGTGTGGAAGGGGCGGGAGTGTGATGCATATTGGGGCGTGGAAAGGAACAGCCATGTACACTAGGTGTCGCATCGGCACACGCGATGCGTCAGGAGGGAGACACCCTATTGGCCGGAGAAGCAGGACAGAAAGCATTGGGGACACTTGTCTCTGAGCACCCGGGTGTCTAGGTCAGCCAGGCACCCCCCCAGTCGTCAAGTCGAAGACGTACCATCGTCATCCAGATGCAGCAAGTAGGAGACTAGTGGCCTTCCAAATGTCTTTGGGCCTAGTCGAGAGCGGTAGAAGTTCGGAATAAGTGACGTGTTGAACTTGGCAATAGGTCATATCCGAGATCCAGTCCTTGAACTTTGGTGCCCTGCCACAGCCCCAACGACATGCCACACGTCGTTTAGCTAAGAGCAGAGCGGTGTCTATGAATTTCCTACCAGAGGACGGAAAGTGCGACGTATGCCCCAGCAGAGCGATAAGCGGTTCCGCTCCCACGGTAATCTTGGTCATCTCAGTGAGAGCCTCCACCACTTGTTGCCAGTATGCCCGCACGGCCGGGCACTCCCAAGCGAGGTGCAGGAAGCCGGCATGAGCAGCATGACAACGCTCGCATTCGTCAGTATCAGCAAGATGGAACCTGAATTTTTTGACCGGAGTATAATATAGCCGTTGCAAGAACTTGTAGTGGATCATCTTGAGCCTGCTGCTAGCCGATATCCTGGCAGTGAGTGAGCAGCAGTACCGCCACTGCTCATCTGTGAGAGCGGCCGGTAAGTCTGCATTCCAGGCCGCTCGAGCACCTGCCTCAAAAGGGTCAATGTCCGACCGGAGTCGGCGGTAGAGGCGGGAGACCAAGTGTGCCCCATCCTGCAAACTAAGTAGAAAATGTAGTGGAGAAAGGGGCTCTGGCTCATGGGGATAGTCTGGAAGGATATCCTTCATCCCCTGCCGGAGGCGAAGGTAATAAAAGACATCGAGTGGGGAGAGGACATGAGTGGTGAAGAAGACGTCCATCGACTTGAATACTCTATTCGCAAAAAGATCACCCCAGTTGACAATACGCAATCGACCGCAGAGCAGCCGGAAACCACGTTCCTGCAGAAGCTCGAGGGAGGGATGAAAGGACAAGGGGAGAAGGGGAGAGTATGGGAAAGCGCAGGAGAGTCTCCTGGCCAGACGGCGCCAAGCGTCCAGGGTGCAGGAAACCGATGTGTGCGGAGTCTGGATCATCGACTCCGGACAATGAAGTAGACCATTAAGGGGCGTGGGATGTACGATCCAGTCCTCCACCGCTAGTTGCGGCATAAAGGGCGTGGGAGCCCTCCAATGAAAAGCAAAGTGGGCCTGCGCGCAAAGGTAGTAGGCTTCAAGGTCGGGGACATCGAATCCTCCAGCCTCGTAGGGCAATATCAGTGTGGACCACTTCAGCCGCGGGGTCTTACCACCCCAGAACAGGCGACAGAGCTCCGATCTCAGGGTCTTGAAAAAGAAAGCGCCCGGATAGTACGGGATATTGAGGAATAGGTACAGGAAACGGGGCAACACTACCATCTTGATGAGGGACGCCCTACCAGCCATGGAGAGTGGCAACGTGATCCAGCGGTCAACCGTGGCAGTAAGGGACGTGATCGCTACACCGTAATTGGAGCGAAGGGTCTCCTCCCGATCCCGCGAGATCTGTATGCCCAGGTAGCGAAGGTCCGAACGGCACCATTCGAGAGGGTAGTTGAGGGGAAAGTCAATCACGGATTGCGTGAGGGGAAAGAGCTGGGACTTAGACCAATTTATATGTATCCCTGACATGCCCCCAAAAGCTACAAACTCCCTCAATAAAGGGTTGAGATGAAGATGAGGATATTTAACATAAAGGGTGATGTCGTCCGCATAGAGAGAGACATCTATCTGGCGCTGCAGACACTGCACGGCGCTTTCCCGATGCAGCTGACGGAGCCGACAAGCAAGAGGCTCAACTGCGATCGCAAAAAGGAGGGGGGATAGAGGACAGCCCTGGCGCGTGCCCCTCGTAACGTCAATCGGGTGAGAAAGGTTGCCGTTGATAAGGACTCTCGCCGTCGGTCGTGTGTAAAGGAGCTGTATCCAGGAGAGGAACAGCTTGGGGAAGCCCATACTCGACAGTACCGAAAACAAGTAGGGCCATTCGACCGAATCGAAGGCTTTAGAAGCGTCCAAAAATACTGCAGCAACTGGAAGATCAGGATGAACTGTGCGGAGAAGCAAAAATAAAGTGCGCAGGTTATGAGAAGTGGAACAACCGGGAACAAACCCCGACTGATCCAGCAAGACAATCCTAGTCATGAGCAAGGACAACCTTGTAGCTAGGACCTTAGCTAATATCTTCACATCGCAATTCAGGAGGGAAAGGGGACGATAAGAGCCACATGAGCAGGGGTCTTTACCAGGTTTAAGGAGGGAGGTGATGACCACTTGGACCCTGGAAGAATGCCATCAGCAAGTGATTCCTCATATACCTCACGAAGGACTGGGGCCATTATATCAATATATGTTTTATAGAATTCGGCCGGCAAACCATCTAGTCCGGGCGCCTTGCCATTTTTAAGGGATATGATGGCTTCACGAATTTCGTCTAGTTCAAACGGGGCCGCCAAGAAGGCCCTGTCGCCGTCGCTGAGCCAACAAAGCGCCACAGCACTCAGATAATCAGTGTAAGGCATCTCTGCTGTAGCAGTAGTGGTGTACAAATCGTGATAATGTGAAGTGAAAGTGGAGAGAAGTGCCTCCGAGTCTCTGATCTTGCGACCCTGGGCGTCAGTGAGTTCCAGTATTGCGTTACGATCACGGGGAACCCGAGTCAGGACTGCTAATGCTTTACCTGGGCGGTCCCCCTCACAAAATCTCCGAGCCTGCCAGTGTTTCCCCTTGAATTTCGCCTCCCTGTCCGCCTCCTCCTCGTATTTGGTTAGTGTGGCCCTGAACTCAGCATGTAAGGCGGGATTATCCCCCTCGACCATACGGTTCTCCAATGCTCGCAGTTCCCCGTGCAGTTTACGGATAGTGGCCTGTATGTCCCGGAGGACCCCAAAACTTTTAGCTATACAGAATCCTCTGACAGTGACCTTGAAGGCCTCCCAGATGTGCTCCACCGAGTCGACCGACCCCTTGTTCCTCGGAAAGAAGTCCGCAATTTCCTCCCCCAGCTCGGATCGGAAAAGGGCATCTAACAGAGCCGCCGGTTGCAAGTGCCAAGGGGGTCTAGGACAGTCCCACCCCGAGAGTCTAGTATGCATCAGGACTGGGCTATGGTCAGAGTATGTCCTCGGTAAGTGTGAGGCCGACAAGACTCCAGATGTCATGCCGGGGGTAACAAGGAAATAATCCAGTCATGCCCAGGTGCCAGTCTGTGGAGTAAAGTGGGTACCCTCCTGTCTGATCGGGTGCAGGGACCGCCATACGTCCACCAAGGCCCCCTCAGCCATAATGCCCTCAAGGGCCTCTCGCGCTTTAGGTTTATATTGGGCAGCCCCATCAGCCCTATCCACCCTGGGCACCAACGCAAGGTTGAAGTCCCCTCCCCAGATGATATGGCGGGAGCCTACATCAAGGATTTTACCCCAAAGTGTGGTGAAGAAGGAAGGAGTGTCCACATTAGGGGCGTAGCAATTGGCAAAGGTAACAGTGTCGTAACCCATTCTCCCCCAGAGCAAAGCGTAACGACCTCCCCCATCTATCAGATCCCCGCATTTATGAAACGGGACAGTGTTCCTGAGTAGAATGACCACCCCCTAGCATATGTAGAGTAGGATGAGAAAGTGCGGGTAGAAGCCCATTTGCCTGCAAAGGTGGTCCGCCCTCGTGGCGGCAGGTGAGTTTCTTGGAGCATGGCAACATGCACATTATGCCTGGTAAGGTAAGCAAGAACATCACGACATTTCCTGGCATTGTTGAGCCCACGGACATTCCATGACATACAGTGTAGCTGTGTTAGAGGCTCCAAGACCGCCATGTAAAATGGTGCACGATAATATCATGTCTCCCGCATAGCAATGCAGGCACTCTCAAAGGGCTCAAATCTATGTATATAGCAGTAAATTACATAATCCAAAACGATACTCGGTGTGCAGACCTCCCCCATTCCAACAGACCCCCCCACACCCACCGCAGCACCCCGAACTTGTCTGCAGCCATCCAGTCCCCTCCCCAGTCCCCCTCCCCCTCCCCCACCCCCAACAGCAAAGTCCAACATATCAACAGTCGGTATGGGGTACACCCGATGGGGTAACAACATCGAGGGCGCACAACCGCTGTACCCGCCATTGGCCTCCAAAAACTGTACCGCCCTCGGTGGAGGCCAGGGCTAGGCAAGCGGATCCTGGTATACATTACCACAGAAGTGTCCAGACATCGCCAAGTCCCATCCAGGAGGCAGCCACCTCGGATCAAACAGGATGAAGAGGTAGCAGGCCCGCACTAGGTGGGCGGAAATGTAGTTCAGAGAAATGTTCATGGTCAGTTGTCGTTCCCCGCAGCAGAAGGATCGCCATCCCCCAAGTCATCAGCAGCAGCACGATCACCACTCCTGGCCCTACGGAGTGATTTTAAGTAGTCCTCGGCTTTTTGGGGGTTAGTGAAAAAACGCTGTTTCCCTTGGTGCGTGATCCGTAGTTTCGCCGGGTAGAGTAGGGCGTAGTCCAGTTGCGCTTCACGTAATTTCTTCTTCACGGGGAGAAATTTACGCCGTTCCTCCTGCACCATAGGGGTAAAATCCGGATAGATAGAAAAAGTTACACCATCATATTGGAGGGATCTTTGAGTGCGAGCAGCTCTCAGAGCCACATCTCGGTCATGGTAATTCAACAGTTTGGCAATGATTGGCCGGGGTGGTAGGCCAGGTTTAGGAACAGGCGCCAAGGACCGATGTGCACGCTCGACAATGAATTGTGGAGAAAAAGCATCTTCGCCTATGGATCCCTTGAGGATCTTTTCAACGTAGAGCTCCATCCTGCCCGTGTTGGTGGACTCCGGAATACCCGTGACGCGGATGTTATTGCGTCAACTACGGGCTTCCAAATCCTTGTTCTTCGCTGCGATAATCCTGAGGAGGTTATCCATGCGAGCCAACTGTGTTGTATGAGTGGAGGCGACATCGTCTGCATCGGAAATGCGTTGCTCCGTGGCTGTAAGTCGTTCCTCATGCCTATCCACTCTGTGAGCCAGAGCATCAAGTCTAGCGGTGACACCGTCCACCTTCTCCACCACTGTCGCAAATCCCTGTCACATTTCCTGAAATAAATGGTGCAGGTCAAGTTCTTTGGCCGGAGAGGAAAGAGCGGAGGTGGAAGCGGCACCGGAGCTAGGTTCAGCTGGAACTGCCTTCGTAGATTTCCTGGTGCCGTCGAAGCTGATCTTCGTTTGGCAGTTCTCGGGACGAACCATCTTGGGCCTCTAGGTCGGGGCCACCAGTCGTTCAGGTCGCGCCGGCGCAGCTCCAGCCGGGTCCAGACAGCCAGGAAGGCAGCAATGCGTGAAGAAACCCTTTCCTGACAACTGCGGGCAGGAGCGTCCAACCGCGGTACAGGAGGGCAACGCAGCACACGCAGCACCAGTGGTGGCGAGCAGGAGGGGGTAGGCCAGAGGCCCAGCTGTCCACTGCAGGGCTGTGAGAGCAGCTAGGACTGCGACAGCGCGAATGTTCTCCAGGGAGGCAGGATCGATGTCCAGCCTGGACGTGCGTTGAAAGAAAGGGAAATACACCGCACTGAAAGTGGTGGTACTGGTGTCCGGCAGGCCCGATGAATGCACACAGCCAGGCAGGGCCACTGCAACGCAAGGGCCCTCAGGCGAGGTGGGCCCGACCCCAGGCTTGGATAGGCGAAGGTAAAGTGGTGGTACTAGTATCCAGCAGGGCCGACCTGGAGCACAATCAGGAGCAGTGGAGGGCCGCGTTGCAGTGAGGCAGCAGGCGCCCAGGGGCTCCCACACGGAACAAGGGAAACACAAGCGGGTCGGCAGGCCCCGGGGCCCGAGCAAGGTATGCCAGGAGGGGTGCGGGGCTTCGCAGCCCGCCCCAGCCGCAGCAGACGACAGGCGCAGGGTAAGAGCAGAAGGTGAGCACTGCAGGGAAGAGCGCCACTCACCACACACGGGGCTGCAGCGGTATCCTACGGCGGCCGGCAGTAGAAAGCCCCAGGTCCGCCAGGCAGCACAGTCCACTGGAGGTCCCGCCGGCAATCCTCCGGGGGGGGGGGGGGGCAGCCCCCGTGCCCGCACTCCGCGAGGGACCAGCAAGCAGATTGCGAATCTCCCGGTCCTGCAGCGAGCCAGAGATAGGACGGGGTACATACAGTGTCCGCGGGCTCCGGGGGCAGGTGGGGCCTAGAGCCGCGTGGCGAGCACCGGCCTCGCGCAGATCCCCGCAGCCGGCCGCCGCGTCCAGCAGCAGCCTAGATCCTCACTGGTCAGACTTCACCCGGCGAGATCTCCGCTCCCAAGGGCAGGACAAAGTCGGGCTCCGGAACGAAGATAGCGGACAGCTCCGCGCGTCAGATGGCTGGGTCAGAAGCAGTGCTGGTCAACTGTGGTCAAGGATATTCAGAGGATATCTGGCCAAGGTGCGGGAGCTGCAGTGTCAGGCAGCCATTCCGCGTATGCGCCCTCTAGCGCCCCTACTCCAAATAATAGTTAACATAAATTGTTATCCCAACGGATTTCACCTTGGTCGCGCTTTTGCAAGTTCTCCCTACCATCTGGAACCCAATCTTGGTTTACCCCTCTATGCTCACGCTGCCTATCTAGGCAGCCTACTACCTCAGGCTTGCAAATCCCCTTGTCCTGATGATGATCCAAGTATCTAGCCATGGATCAAAAGGTCGTCGACCTCTGTAACAACTTGCACGTTAAACTGATCTGCTAAAACAAGTGCAATAGCTGTTGACCTAAAAAGCTTGCCTTGATCAATCATATTGTCCCAAAGCTTTTCCCTGTCTTGCCTGAAAAATGTATGTTTATTTGTGATTGTCTTTTGTTTTTCTCTTGAAGGATACAGGACTATTTCCCACTCGACCACCTTGTGCTTGATCAGTACTTATTACCTTGAGTCATTAAATTAAATGTCCGGCTGGACATCTTTAATACAATATAGTACTGATGCGGGTCTATGTTTATCGTTAATGGAAACTTAATGCTTGAAGGACCATTTGTTTTTCATACCTAGTATTCCAATGTAAGTCATAGTAGAATGTTAGTATGTAATTCTACTAGAATCTAAGTATGTTATGTTAGAATGTAGGGCTGTCATGGGGGGAACCTTGCAGAATTTGTACATGGTCCTGGAGAAGACGGTTGCCTTGCTGTCTGCTCCTGTTGGTGGCTGTTTAAGCTGTCTTGTTTTCCTGCAATAAATTACGATTCTCATATTAACATGACTAGAGAATATAGAGCCTCTTTAAATGAGCAGTAGATAAGTTCTAGATAAAATGAGACGTAAAACTTGAGATATCCTTTTGAACTTGAAAAACATTCTTCAAAACTTGAATGGAAGAAGGAGGAAGAAGGAGGTGAAGCAATCCATGGAGTAAAATCCAACGTTGATGTGGAGGTAAGGTCCGTAATCCAGATTCTCCAGTCATGTTAATATGAGAATCTCAATTTCATTACAAGACCGGAGGCTACATTATGCATGTTGGTCGCTTTCTAAAACAACATCAGACATGTGTTGAAAAGGTTTTCAATAGTTACGTGCAAACATACTGGCATTAGACCAGTCTGTGGCCTTCAGGATGTCGTCCAACTAACTTCCAGACCAAAGGTATTTACTGGCCATTTCACCTCTAAGGGAATGAGCTTGAAATATATTTAAATCTATACCCGCCAAACTCATAGCGGTCTTGATCCATCTAGCGATAGAGGAGAATCTAATTCCTTTATGAGGTTTAATGAAAGAAATAAGCAATTGATTTACACCTGCAGGACGGAGACCAGACATTCTAAGATCATATTCTCTCATGCATTGGAAAATGCAGAGATTTGGGCAAAGATCAAAACGAGGATAAAATATTGAATCAGACATTATCTTCGTTCACTTATGAATATCAAATTTGACACCAAACATATTGTAAGAGCGGTTAGTAACATCTAGAGCCCTGACATTGGAACTTCTTCCACAAGAAACTAGGCATAGGAGTGTAGCTAGTTTAATAGAGAGATTCTTCCTGCTAAGGTGAGAATTGGAAGGCCAATTGTTGAAGAGATTGAGAATCAAATTAACATTCCAAAGAGTTTCATATCTGGGTTTAGAAGGTCTCCTCAAACGTATACTTTGCATAATTCTACAAATTATGACATTTGTACCAACAGTTCTCCTGTTAACAGGAGAGTGACCAGCAGAAATAGCAGATCTAAAACAGTTGATAGATCTGTAGCTAAGTTCCCTTTCAAATTGTTCAACAAGGAAGTTGCTTATGTCAACAATAGGGGCCTCCAAGGGATCCAGGTCCCTTTCCAAGCATCAACGCACATAAAGTTTCCAGATTCTATTATATCTGTAGTGTGTGCCTGGTGCCCAAGATTCTCTGAGGAGAGTTGAAGCCGATAGCGAAAGCACCCAAGATTTCGTTAGATTCCCTGACACTCTCCAGGCAAGAAGGGATAATCTCCCGTTCTAAATTAGAGGATGAAACTGGCTGTCTATGTCTGTAAGTAGATTCCCTATGAAAGGAATCAAGAAGGGCATACTGCAAGTCAGTTCCAGAGCTGGCAGAAACCATGCCTGGGAAGGCCAGAAGGGGGTTATCCGAACGAGAGAACACTGTTCCAGTCTCACCTTCTGAATGACCCTCTGAATCATTGTGAAAGGGGGAAAAGCATAACCTTGGATTTACTTTCATGATTGAAGGAAGGCATTGACTGCCAGAGCACCCGTGTCAGGCATCCAGCTGAAATAATTCTGGGTTTGAAAGGTCAGTCTGCTTGCAAAAATGTCTACCTCTAGTGGGCCCCAAATCTGATTCAGAGTGTTGAAAACTGAAACGTTCAGTTTCCAATCGCTGAAGTCTATGAGGAATCTCGAGTTCCAATCTGCAGAGGTGTTCACTGCTCCCGGGAGGTACTCCGCTCTGAGGGCAATTTTGTGTTCTAGACAAAACATCCAGAGCTTCTTGGCTAGGTCTGAGAGGTCCGCAGATTTCGTCCATCCTAAGCGGTTAATATAAGCCATAAATACATTATAAGGAACAGAGATAAAGTTTAACTTATCTGCTTGGGAGCCGGATTTAAAAGAGGCTATCTATTGTTGCCTCTTGAACTTTACCTGTTGCCTTTGTTCTATTTGGAACGTTTATATTGTGATGTATGCGGCTGCTTGGGTCTGCATTAAAGGTAAATGCATAATCTAGCCTCCGGTCTTGTAATGAAATCTACTTTTTGGATCCACTGCTGTCTGCCTCTTCAGTACATAAATTTAGTGATGAGCGGGAGAAGGTAAAAAGAAGGCAGCACTCACTAATATTTCGAGGTTGCTTGCGTTGTGCTGAAGACCCGTTTTCTTCGTGTAGCTGTTTCTACTCATGCCAGGGTCGTCGGCTCATGGAACTGTCATCCGACTTCTGGTAGGATTTACATTTTGCGCTTCCTCTGCTTCTTCACTACATTCTGGTCCCTATACTACACATGTGTAAGTAGTGTTAGTATGCGTTTATACTAACAAACGCATCATGGTCTTAGGGAGGGAGACATGTCAGGCGCAGGGCATACAATGTCCCGGGGTGTGCATTTCCGGGAAATTTGTGTTTGCTATCAGAGGGCTGGTGCATGGCTTGCACCCTGTGATAGCAAATACTTGTTTGACTACTTGAAGCGAGAGGAGGAAAACCTTGTATCGCTTTAATAGAGGGGATATGGATGGTAAAAATGGAGAGAAAAAATAAACAAAAAAAAGTGGGGTTTCACCCGTTCTTTTAAATGAGGCCCCTTGTGGTTAATGTTCCGTGGCCAATCCAATTATTATATTGCGAGGTCTTTGTAGGACTGGGGATCTTTTTTTTTTTTTGTCCTCATATATGCCACCAGATTTCGTATGCTCTAGATGGGTCTTGCTGTTGCCTCTTATACTGACATTTTCGAGTCCGCCCTGGAGACAGTATCATAGCAGACAGGGATGTCCCAGAGGTAGGTTGTTTTCCTTATCCTACTCCCCCTAGCCGATGATGGAAAGCTTTAAGCCAGGGGGAGGACAGGGCCAACACAACCTCTGGCATAATCATCGGACCATTTACTTGTTTAACCAGACCACCAGTTTAGACCAGACATTCTCAGTATTCTCGTTGCGTCCAACCATGTCCATCTTGCATACTTCCATTATATATTTTAGGCATACTGCAAATCTGGGGGGAACTGTTGACTTCCACTCCATGCAAATTTCTCTCCTAGCAATGACTACTACATAGAAAATAAACTGAGTATCAAAACTATTAATGTTATAGTCTTTCAGTAAACCGAAAAAAACAAGTCTAAGTGAACATATAATAGTTGTTGACAATACCTCGCCTAAAAAATCAACTATCGCTCTCCAATAGTCCTGAATTACTGGACAGTCCCAAAAAATATGGATATCATCTGCTGCATTGTAGTTACATCGGGGACAGTAATAGTTGTTTTGCGTTATCTTGTGCAATTTGGCCGGGGTCCAATATACTCTGTAAACTGTGAATAAATGATTACGTCTTAAATTGGCTGGTTTGATTAACCTCTGGGAAAGGGAAAAGGAATCTGACCATATTTTACTAACTTCTTCAGGAAGTTCAGCTATTCTATTTTCCCATAATTTTATCACCTCCGAATATAGTTTGTTCTCCTCATCCTTGATTATCAACTTATACCAAAACAATACTTCTTTTATCTATTTCCCCCCTCTACAAACTGCATCAAGAATAGCTGGATCTTTTTCCCGCTGCAGATTCTGACTTGACCACCAAGCAGATAGCTGGTAATATTTAAACCTAGTCAGGTGTCCATTTGTGAGTTGTGTTAAAGAGTTCCAATCCATAAGGCCTGAATCTACCCATAGATCTCCCCACTTTTGTAGTCCAGCTATTTTCAAGGGTTGTGAGAGCTGATCTTGGAGACATAGGGGCGTACCCGGGGAATCCCAGATTGGAGTGTGTGTATGATAATAAGGAATATTAAAAACCTTCCGAATAAACCCCCAGTTTTTAAGTGCAGTCTGAAGTATCTTAAGGCGAATTTTTCTAAAACATTTCTGGTCTCCGAACTTGAATAAAAAGTAATCGTGGTCATAAGGTAAATCGTTTAGTAAAGCCTGAAACAAGCGGCCCTGTGATGATGCGTCTAACGTGTTCGCAAGTAGCCTAAAGTTTTTAAAGTGAAACGCATGACAATATGATAGTAGGTCTGGAAGGGCTAAACCTCCAATTTTTAAACCCCTTCTCAATTTTTTCCATGCTATCCTGGATGACTTACAAGCCCATATAAATGATCCAATCTTACCCTGGAGAATATTAATATCTTTTGAAGAAAATGATAAAGGGATGCAATTATATAGAAAAGTCAATTTGGGAAGGATAGTCATTTTAATAAGGTTAACTCAGCCATAGATATTTAGTGGCAAATTCCCCCATCTTGTTAAAGTTTTATTAATGTCTTTGACCACCGTCTGCCAACTAAATAATGGTATGTTCTTTAGCGCTTGAGTTAAATAGATTCCCAAGTATCGCATTTTGTGTTTTACGCCCTGTATGTGTATGTTGTTATTCCAGCCCATTATCTCTGTTTTCTCCCTATTATTCTGATAGCCTGATAATTTTCCGAATTCTTCCGATAGAGAGAATAGCCTGGGTATTGCTACTGAGTGATTAGAGGTATGCAAGAGGAGGTCATCTGCATACAGGGCAGTTTTTAATGACATATTGCCAAGCCTAAAAGGTTGAATTATATTGTCGTCTCTGATTCCGCAAACAAAAGGCTCCATGTAGACATCAAACAAAAGAGGGGATAAAGGGCAACCCTGTCTAGTACCTCGAGATACGTCAAACCAATCAGATAGTATTCGGTTTACTAAAACTTTTGCCTTTGGGTTATGATATAATGATTTGACCGCCTTAATGAAAATTAGGGGGAACCCAAATGCCGACATTGTAGCCCATAAATACTTCCAGTTGACCTGATCAAAGGCCTTAGCCGCATCTATCGCAACCAAGGCCAACGGGAGGTCTTTATCGTTGGCATAATCTATGGCCCCTATCACTTGGAATGTTAATTCGTTTAGCTGTCTCCCTGGAATAAAACCTCTTTGATCAGGGTGGATTATAGATTTTATAATCTTCGATAATCTGGTAGCTAAGATTCCGGAATAGATTTTCATATCTGTATTTAACAGTGAAATTGGTCTGTACGACTCTATTCTCTTTGGGTCTTTATTAGGTTTTACTATGAGCGTTATAGTGGCTGCGGCCCAAGAAGGGGGAACAGAGTAGCCTTGAATTAATAGGAGGTTAAAAAGTGCCCTGAGTGTAGGTAATAGCTGATCTTTATTGTCCATATAAATCTCTATGGGCAGCCCATCTGAACCTGCAGTTTTTCCCCGTTTCATTCTCTTCAATTGGTTTAGTATTTCCCCTTCTGTTATCTCACTTTCCAGGTATGTTTTATCCAGTTCGGACATTTGAGGTACATTTTTTGATAGCAACCAGGTTTCTATATCATCCCCATTGGGGTCTTTATCTTCCGTGTAGAGGCTTCTCATGAAGGATCTTGCTTCCTCTCTAATCTCGGCATCTGCCTCTATCAGGTCTCCTGTCTTTCTTTGTAATAAGGCTTTAATACTGTTCCTCGTTCTCTCTTCTCTAGATTTCCAGGCTAGGAGGGCTCCACTTTTTTCTCCGTATTCGAAATTCTTTAATCTACTGGTCTCCCACTTTTCTTTAAGAATTTTCTCATCCGAGACTTTAAGCTGAAGTTGTAATTCAGTGAGTTCCTTCTCTATCAAGTAAACTCTCTTAGAGTTAGTTAAGATTGTGTTTTGTAACTCAAGATCCTTTCTTGTTATTGCCGCCAGGTCTTCCTTTCTTTTTGCTTTCATACTCTTTCTCTTATAAATCATTAAAGAGCCTAAGACTCCTCTTAAAAAGGCCTTATATGCCTCCCACACTACCTGGGGGGTAGAGGTACCTGAGTTTATTATAAAAAATTCTGCAGTTTTATCTTTAACTTCTATTTTTACTTGATTATCTAATAAGAGTGATCTCTCCAGGGTCCATCTTATTTTTAAAGGAGTTAAGTTCAATACAATTACCATTTCCAGTACTGCATGATCTAACATCCCTGTCGGTGTAAAGGAAAGGTAATTGATGTCTGTGAGGAAATGCTGATCAACTAAAAAGTGGTCAATCCTAGAGTAATTCTTATATTTCTTGCTGTAGAAAGTAAACCCTAGTAAGGTTCTGTATTTTTTCCTCCATACATCTAAAAGACTGAAGTCCTTCATTATAGCGTCTAAGGTAGCGAGTGATTTTGAGGGAGTGTGATATTTAGCTTTAGAGGTTCTATCTAGCTTCTGGTCAAAGACCAGATTAAAGTCGCCTCCCAAGATTACTGGGCCGGTTGACCCTAATAATGCTATCTCTAGCTTAGATAGTGGGCCCGGGTTATCATCATTCGGACCATAGTACGCAGCCAGTGTGTACGGGATGTTTTGAATATGTATTACTGCTACCAACCATCTTCCTGATTGGTTTGTCTCGTATATTTTCAGACTTATCCCTCTATTTGCTCGAATTATGATGGAGACTCCCCTTGTGGTACCAGATTGCCTGAAGCAAATTATTTCCTGGACCCACCTTAAATTCTTAAAAAGAGAACTACAAATATCTGCCTCTAAATGGGTTTCTTGTAGCATTATAAGATGTTCATCTGAGTTTTTTAGGAATTCACAAATCCTATTCTGTTTCTTTTTTTCCCCCAAGCCATTAATATTCCATGACAGAACTTTAAGCCTATATGGATTACTCATAAGCCTACTATCCTCTCGTATCCATCCATAGCTATATACAAAATATGTTCATCTATATATGAGGATTTTTTATTTTTTATCATTTTCCCTTTGCTCCCTCCACCCAGTGAACACCCTCCCCCCTGAGGAACCCCCCCAACATACCAGACGATGGCTTCGCCTTTCGGAGCACCTAGGCAAATCCCCTGACCAAATCAAATATATTATAGCGAGTGAAAAGTATAGCATTAAATAAGTCGTGTTCCCTATACCGTGATTTAGTGTTCCCGTGCTTCGATTTACTCTTTATTTGATCCCTGAGATATTTTTTTATTTATTTATTTATTTATTTATTTTTTCTTTAGGAGTAGTAACAAAATCTGCCCTTTATTGATCTTCCTGATCATTTCTCATTCGGCCTAAAAGATTATCAACCTCTTCTGGCTGTGAAAAACTATAGGTCTTATTCTTCCACATAATCCTGAGCAAGGCAGGGAACCTCATCTGCACGTGCGCACCCAATCACCTCAAGTCTGGCATTCTGGTGCCCAGCTCCCATTGTCTCTGTGCAGTTCTTGCACCTATGTCGGACCTGATAAGATAAGGACTAGACCGATAACGAAGGTCTGTTTTCGACAGGCATCTCCCCAGAATGAGCTCCTTGACACTAAATGTTTGAAAATTTACCAATATTTTCCTAGGTGCTTTCCTGTCTGTGCGTCTCTTATAAGGGTCTCTATGCACTCTTTGAATTTCGGCTTCCAGGTCTATGTCTGGGCGATCTTTTAAAACGCCTTCTCTCAGGAGCTTGCAAACAAATCCCTTTATGTCCTCCAACTCTTCCCCCTCTGGTATTTTCAGAATCCTTAGGTTGTTCCTACGTGCCTGGGTCTCCAATCTCTCAACATCCATAGCCAATGTTCTATTTTGGGCCTTCAAAGTATCTATATCTTTTAAGTTTCCATGTACGGTTTTGTTCAATGCTGCTACTTCTGTTTCCAGATTTCCTGTGCGAAGAATAACATCATCTAACTTAGATTCCAAAAGGTCGAATCTGTCATGTATTGTTTTTTGATTAGTCTCTGATATCTCAAATTTTGCCATCATATCGCTTCTCAATGATCGAAAGAGATCCCCCAAGCGATCATTCTCTTGCTCACATGATTCTTCGGAACCTCTTCTCGTTCTAGTAAGAGCTGAGACTGAGTCTGATTGATTGTCCTTATTAAGATCCTGCCTCCTGGTTCCCTCACCAACCCCCTTAGAGCTACTTTGTACAGGTTTAGCTGTTACCGACTGACTCTTAGGTCTGGTGTCCTGCTTTCCTTGCGTTTTATCACCAGAAGGTGCTTTATTTAAATTAGCAGGAGTAGACGGTGCAGGGGGTATACCTGGATTTTTAAACTCAGGAGGATTCGGCTGAGCCTGTTGATGCTCTAAACCAGCCGATTTCAGGGTCTCAGCACCCCCCACTTCCTCACATATCACTCCCCCATTCAAGGGGACCAATGACCCAGCATTTTCCATGTTGCCCAAGTTCTCTAGGGGTCCAAAACGATTTTTTAGAGATATAGTGCTAGTACTATCCTCCATTTGCGTGGCGGAACTCATAGCCTGATCTAGGACTTTAAAGTAAGATTTGAGTGAAGGGGTACTCTTCACCACCTGGTTATCGAGAGTTACTCCTTTAGATTTTTTTACTAAGGTGGTTTTTTTGTTTTTTCTTTTACATGGGGTTAATGGCATAGGTCTTTCCCTCTCTTCAAATTCCAAGGCACCCCTTTCTTTTAGCTCTACCCTGGATCTCAGCTGATACCTGTTCCTTCTTATTGGGGGGGTATTTCTTCTTCTCACTGTACTCGAGGTTATATCTACAATGGCAGGCTCGACCGCAGCGGTTAAAGCAGCTGCTATTGGCTTTTTTGCTGACTCAACAGGTTTCAATAGAGCCGGCTCCTGCACTGATAGTATATTCAAATGTGCAAAGTTGTTTTTAACAGCTGGAGCCTCAGTCTGCGCTTGCTCCATATAACCCTGCCTCCCAGAAGAAAACACGTAATTTGCTGCTAAATCCCCCTTTTCACCACACCTTACCGCAAGTGAGTAGAGCTTCTTCCCAGCCTCCGCCTTGCAAGGTTGTTTATAGACATTAAACACCGGTCCTCTTAGTTTAATATGAAATAGAACGGAGCGAAATCTGCTCCACAGACACCGCCAGCGTTCTTCCAGCGTGAGCAATAACATAGGTGGGCGCAGGTCCAAGTGCCGACCTCTTCTTTACGTGTCTGAGCCAGCCGTCGCCTCGAAAAAGAGAAAGCAAAGAGAGACCGATTTAGAAAATGTGCGGGACCCTCTCGCGCTGCAGTAATCACATCTCACCTCTATGCAAGGGACATATGACTTCAAAATCTCTTCTCGCGCAAAACTGGTTCTCTCTCCATTTAGTCTTCAGGGATTCCTAGGTGCGTCCGCGACCGGCTCTCAGCCCGCCGCCATGTTCCTCGTGGGCGTGGCCTGCCCGAGCAGCAGATACTCTGCTTGACAGCCGAGTAGGCGGACTGGGGATCTTAATGTCACATTTAAAGTAGGCGCCGAAGGGCGCAGAGACATTTTGCAGCCTAGGGGACCACCACCTTCCCATGTATTGTTTACTAATTGTTCCGGGGGTTCTATGCCAACTGAAGTCCGGGGATCACCACACTAAGGGGCTTTATTTAAAGATGCAGGGTTAGCCTCGGCAGTCCCTGTATCCTCGGTGGTCCTAGGCAGTGCCTTATTTGTTATGTAATCACAGGGGCAGTACCTATGGTGTTATAAAGTGATACACTAATTTGATTCTTGCAGTTGTACAATTACCCAGGCTTCATTTGTCTAATAGTCACTTAGATTATGTTTGGTAGGTGCACTCTAGTATTAGATAAGTTTGTCCTTAAAATCTCCTATCAAAAGATGATTTCCACAATAAATAATAGACAAGTGCTGTCAGAAAATGAAGACCTATACACTCAGGGCCAGATGTAGGTGGGTAAATACCGGTCGGTAACGCCGAAATTCTGTAAATTTCAGCGTTACCGAGCTGTATTTAGCCATTCCTAATGTAGGTGAGGAATCGGTAAATAAGGAATCTGTAAATACCGATTCCTTAATACAGATTCCTTATTGCTCTTGCATTTAAGGAATCGGTAATAACGATTCCTTAAATGCAATGTAGGAAGCACATTGAAGAGTGCTTTTGAGCCTTAAGAAATCGGTAATTCAAGTTGGTGGTAATTACCTATTTCCCTTAAAAAAACACTTTTTTGCTTTTTTTAAGGTGCCATGTGGCACACATCCATGCCCTTAGGGCATGTATGTGCGCCACATGCGCACACATGCACATATCAGGGGTGCAACAGGGTGCACTTTGGACACCCTGGCACCCTTGAAATACCTCCCCGGTATTACCGATTCGGTAATACAGAATCGCTAATACTGAATGTCTTCACATTCATTCCTAAGGGCCTCCAAGCCCATAGAAATTAATGGGTAGGTATTCCTTAATACTGAATCTCAATTACCGATTCAGTAATAAGGAATATTAAGGATTCAGTATTTTTTACCGAATCTTTACCTACATAGGAAATACCGATTTCTTAATAGCGAATGGTTCAGGTCCTTCCTCACTGGCCGGCAGCAAACGATCTGGGCTCCACCTTTCTCTGCTACAATGCCGCCTCTGGAGGTCGGAGTGCCGCAGGGCTCAATTCTCTACATGACCCCTCTGGCGGCACTTGCGGAGAGTTTTGGGGCTCAGATTGTGTCGTACGCTGACAACACTCAACTCCTGTTCACTTGAGACAGGGGACAGGACTTCGACGGGGCTTCCATCCGGGGTTGCCTTGGGGCTGAGTTTGACTGGTTTAGTCGGCACAATCTCAAGTGCAACTCCGACAAATCCGAGGTTCTTTTCTTTGGCTGCCCCGCCGACCCCGAATGGAAAGACTGGTGGCCGGAGCCATGTTCCCTCCTACTGGCGACTCAGGGGCTGCAAAAAACCTGGGTATTCAGATTGATAACTGTCTCTCCTTTGGGGCCCAAGTGTCAGGATTAGTCGGCAAATGCTTTGCCACTTTAAAGATGCTGAGGAAGTTCCTGCCGCTTCTGTCCCTGGAACACAGGAAGATCACTGTCCAGGCCCTGATCGGCTCCAGGCTGGACTATTCCAACGTTCTCTACCTTGGTCTTCCTGATTACCTCCTATCGCGTCTTCAGGTGGTACAGAACTCAGCGGACCGTGCTATCTTCGGCCTCCCCAGGAGAGCAAGGGCCAGTGAGCTTCTCAAGTCTCTCCACTGGCTCCCCATGAAGAAGCGTATCATCTTTAAGGCCCTGACCATTGCATTTAAAGCTTTGCATGGTATGGGTGCCCGCTATCTTCAGAAATGGGTCTGCTTCTATTCTCCAGCCAGATCCTTGCACTCTTCCTCTCAAGCCAAGGCAGCCACTCCCATGAACCGTCGTGCTCGCTGTGGTGGGCGCTCTTTTAAATTTCTCGCCCGCAGCTATGGAACGATCTCCCTTTCTCCTTGAGATCCAGCCCCAATCTTCTGGCTTTCATAAAAGACCTGAAGACATTCCTCTTCCTGCAATAACATTGCCTGCGGATCTATGCTTCTGTCACTTGTCCGTCTTTCTTCCTTTCTGGACTTGCTGAGGCTCTTACAACGCCAGGACACTCCTCGGAATAGCCGTGCGCTATAGAATCACCCCCTTAACATTAACATTAACATTAACATTTTGCTATTAAGAAATCGGTATTTCTCATTTACCTACATCTGGCCCTTAGTTATTTATTTGAAAAAAAAGTAACCTTTCTTAAAACACAAATAAATAGAAACATAACTTTAATAGAAGAAACAGTATAATAAAAAAACGTGGGTTGGACTCCAGTGGAAGCAGCGTAGGAAACCTGCAAGACAAAAATGAAACATAAGTATGTGTGCTACGTGGAAGAGGTAGAGAAAGGTAGTCCGAATGAAAGGACCATAGTGAGAATGGAAGGGAGGGGGAGTGGGTGGAAGGGAGATGGGGAGGGAGAGTCAAAAGAAGAGAGGGAGGAGGAGACAGAGTGTCGGCCTAATGCACCCAGCCCTTAGTGTTTACCCTTCCGTCACTCGGTGTCTAGGACGCTGGGGTCCGCAAGAAAGAGTGTGGTTCAGCAAGTCCTTAAAATGAAATACATTAGACAACAGATTATGGGACATATTATCAAGGAATGGCAATAACATTATCGCCGCTTTAGCAGCAGGAAATTGCCACTAAAGCGGCGATAAGGGATTGATAATATACCTTTGTGAATTCCCACAGAAGCCCAGGTTCTGGTGTGAACCTGGGCTTCTATGGGAATTCACAAGGGCAATTTATCAAGCCCATTATCGCCGCTTTAGCGGCAGTTTTCTGTGGCTAAAGTGGTGATAATGTTATCGCCGTTGTATGATAATATAGTCATACATTATTAGCTAAGGGAAAATCACTTGCATGCACCTGTGCACCCAGTGTGCTGCACCCCAGCCCCTTCCCCCGCACTATGCTCAATTGTAGGTCTTGCACACTAAGGCTTCACTGCTCACCTTCCACCACCTGTATGTCCCACGACGTGTTAGTGTAAGCTCCGAGTTCAGGGTACGTTTGTATGGTAGACCAGGTCTCCGGTCGGGAATTGTATCTTGATACTACAATGGAAGGTGTCAGAAGACCCATGGCCCCATGGCATCATTGCGGGGTCAGCTTCTGCTCCGCCCTTCTTGAGGCAATCAATGGAATGTCTGAAAAGGGAGAAATAATTTAATGATGGAAACGTCTGGAGGTAAATGAAGGTTTATTTCAAGCTTGATAAAAAATAGGAGTTGAGTGTATCCTTCATTTTTGTAGTACAATCTACCAACTGTTAGTGGTAATCGTGGTTCAAAGAGGTGTTGGGGTGCACAAGAATACACAAGGATAAATAATAATATGTTATAACAAGGTTCACATATAAAGGAACAGAGTGCATGCTAGAAGCATGATGTGCGTGTATAATACAGTGGCGGAAGCCTGTGTGCATGTACACTTAGGGCCCGATGTAGGTAATCCCAGATTACCGATTCTTAAATACCGAATCATACCGATTCGGTATTTAAGAACAGGCAAATGGGATGTAGGTAATTTTACCTAAAAAATCACCGAATCTGTAAGTTTCGGTAATTACTGAATCGGTATTTACCGATTCGGTAATTGCCATTAATTCCTATAGGCCTGGAGGCCCATAGGTATGAATGTCAATTACCGAATCCGTAAATACCGATTCGGTAATTGGGGGAACATTGAAGGGTGGCAGGGTGTAACTTTGACACCCTGTTGCACCCCTCAATTGTGTATGTATGTCTGCAACATGGCACTGTTGGAAAAGCAAACAAAAATGCTTTTTCAAGGGTTTTAATTATTTACCACCAACTTCTAGTTGGTGGTAAATAACGAATCCTTTACTGAGGAATGCACTAGCTTGAGTGCTTCTTACATCCTGGATTCGGTATTTTACCGAATCAGTATGTTAAGAATTCGGTATTTTACCGAATCCTTAACTTACTGATTCGGTAAAATACTGAATCTTTAGGAGGAGCTTCGCGGGCAACCAAGATGGCTGCGTGAGCTCGGAGCTCCGAAGACCTCCCGATCCTCCGCAAAGATCCTGCCACCCATCCTGTCCCACGATGGTGGGTATCTATTGCTGAGCCGGGGCTGATGCGGCGTCCGCTTTCAGAACGAAAATCCGACATTCCTGGACTTAGTTCGCTCGTCGATACTTTGGTGGTCCCGCCTGCGTCACCGGCGGACGTCGAGAGGTGCGAGTGGTGACCCTCCGTGGAACGTTCTGTCTAAGCTTCCTTGACCCGGCTGGTGCGACTGGATTCTACGCTCTAAGCTGTAACCTCCTTTGGTGGCCTTCGGGAACTTATCGTGCCGACTGTGGGCGCGCTTCACGCCTTCTTCACCCCTCTGGACTACTTTGCCCTGGTGTGCCAACATGGCGGACAAGGGGGACTCGGACAAAGGCAAGCCTCCGAGAGTCAGTAGGAAGCCGAATCAGTCCCAATCCACCATTCCGGAACGGTTCTCCCACTCTAAGGGATCACCGGGACTGGCGGGTCGATCTAAGGACCCGGTAAGGGACGAGTCCCCCGAGGATTCTGAGTTCACGCTTCGGGACGTGATGGGTGCGATTGCTGGGGTGAAGACTGAGATGCACACTCTTCATGAAGCGCTGTCCGGCAAGGTGGACACCCTAAAGATTGAGCTGAATCTTATCAGAACTGATCTTGGCAAGACTAATGATCGGGTGAAGTCGCTAGACCTTAAAACATCGAGCCTAGTCAATGATATGTCTGACATGCAGACCGAGGTCCGCGACTTGAAGATGGCTAACGGATTGCTGGCACGCCGGCTGGATGAGTTCGAGGGCCGTGTGCGACGCCAGAACGTTCGCATCACTGGAGTGCCCGAAAAAGCCGAGGAGGACTCAGCTGAACTCTTTGTTGAGGAACTTGTGGTCAAGAATCTAGCACCGGGAGGTTTGAGCACGTTTTTTTCGGTGGAGAGGGCCCACAGAATACCGGGCGGTCCACCGAAGTTGGGCGCTTCCCCTCGCCCCATCATTGCGAGACTGTTCAATTATAGGGACCGTGACGCCATTCTACAGGCATCGAGGACCGCTGGTCCGCTGCGCTTCCAGAACTCGGATGTAAACTTCTTTCCCGACTTTACCCAAGCAGTACAGAAACGTCGCCAGAGCTTTGTTGGGGTAAAGAGGAGACTTAGAGAGTTGGGGATGCGCTACTCTATGCTCTATCCTGCTAAACTTCGTATTGAACATGGTCATCGAACTTTGTTTTTCGACTTCCCGGAAGCGGCTGGAGACTGGCTTGATACCCTGTCCCAACAACGGACTGACCCGGCTGACCAGACGGAGGAGGCTACCGGAGGATCAGGTTCCCAGGAATGAACAAATAGACTCCTGACTTTTTCTGGGGGGGGGCAGCTGCGAGTGGCACCGACTTTAGAAACTGTTGCTTTTGCTTCGAATATCTCTGTTAGTTATATGGAGGGTGACGGGGGGGATAGGCTGCCTCCTTTCTCCTCTGAGGGGCTTCTTGTAGATTAGTTTAAGGGGCGACAGGCACACTGCTAGTTGGGGTGGCTATTAGTCTAATGCAGGGGTACAGGGTGGGGGGTAGTTGGGGTGTGTTTTTTCTATTCTCTTTATTGTTCTGGCTGAGGTCTCATTGTTCTGCTGTATTTGCTTTGTGGGCACCATTACGGGTGGGGTTGATGGGGTGGAGCGTCCTAGACGATGGGGGGTAAATCTCTGAACTTGCTGAGTTGGAACGTGAACGGGTTGGGGGATCGAATAAAACGTGGTGTTGTATTGCAACTGCTTAAACGTTGTTCGCCAGATGTTGTTCTCCTGCAGGAAACCCATCTTGTAGGAAATACGTGTAAGGCATTGAACAGGAGAGGGTTTAAGATGGTGGCCCATTCGGGGTTCTCTACGGGCTCCAGGGGGTGGGTATCATGGTGCGCATGTCTCTTCCACTGGAGGTGGAGTCTACCCTTGTTGAGGATAGGGGCCGATATGTGGCGGTGGTGGGTAAATGGGAGGGGCGCACCTTAGTTTTGGTTTCGGTCTACATCCCCCCGGGGCTACAGGCGACTACTTTTCAGGACCTGGGTAGCGCCATTTTGAATCTCCCTGATGGCTTGTTAATCCTGGGGGGGACTTTAATTCAGTGGTATCGGGGGACTTGGATCGCTTCCCATCCAGAGACCTACGTACTTCACAGTCCTGGCTCCCGGACTTTCTTGGCTCCATGGGGCTGATTGACTGCTGGCGCCTACTGCACCCCGCCCTGCGACAGTATACTTTCCATTCGGGTGCCCACGGTAGCCTTTCCCGTATTGATTATGTCCTAACCCCCGCGGCCCAGGCACAGTCGGTTTCCACCGCCCGCCTGATGGCCAGGGGCATCTCGGATCACTCCCCGGTTTGGGTGTCCTTTGATTTCCACATCGTCGCGACGTCGGGGGTGGCTCCCATCAACCCCTGGTATTTTCGTAATCCGAAGACCCGGGACCTCCTAGCTAAATCTATAGAGAGGTACTTCGCCGAAAACTCCGGCTCGGTTGATTCGGCTGTCTCCCTTTGGGAGGCCTTTAAAACCGTACTCCGCGGCGAGGCCTTCTCTTTGATTGCGGAAGCGCGTAGGCGGCGGGATGAGGACATGGTGCGGTTGGAGTCTGAAATCTTTGCTTTGCATTCCCAGCTGGCCTTGGGGCCGACTCCGGACCTGCTCCATGCCCTTTCCCTGAAACAAACGGAACTTAGGGCCACTGCCACCGACGCGGCGAAGGCGGTGAGCAGGGAGCAGCAAGGCAGGATATATGACTCTGGCGACAAGGCCGGCAAACTTCTGGCGTGGCTGGATAGGAGAGAACTTGCCTCTCGTGTGGTTCCAGAGATACTGGGCGAGGACGGCCTGGTCGTGACGGACCCGGCCGCCATTGTTGGGTCGTTTGCGGAATACTTTGAGGCGGTTTATACGTCTGTGGCTTCCCTACCGGAATCTGCTTCGACCTCCTTTCTGGAGGACATCGAGCTTCCCTGTCTATCAGATGTCGAGCGGGAAGACATGGACCGAGATATAGCGGTCGACGAGGTGGCGCTGGTGATCCGGTCGTTGCGCTCCGGCAAAGCGCCGGGGCCCAACGGCATTCCCGTGGAACTGTACAAGCTTAAGGCCGATACGGTGGCCGCGCCCCTACTAGATATGTTCCTTGAAGCCCGCGAGGCTGGTGAGCTCCCGCTCGACCAAAGACTTGCCACCATAGTGGTCATACACAAGGAGGGAAAGCCACGGGACCTATGCCGCTCCTATAGACCCATCTCCCTGTTGAACGCCGAGCCCAAAATTCTGGCTAAGCTACTAGCTAACCGTCTGGTGGGGGTGATTTCGGATCTGGTTCATCCGGACCAGTCTGGTTTCATACCACACCGCAACACGGCCCTCAATCTTCGCAGGCTCCACGCAGTCATGGCAAGGGCGCACCTGCTTACTGAACCTGCGGTACTTGCTTCGCTTGACGCCACCATGACTTTCGACTCTTTGGAGTGGAATTACCTGTGGGCCGTGCTTGCCAAGCTTGGGCTCGGACCCGCATACATCGGCTGGGTCCGGCTCCTCTACTCTGCCCCGTTAGCTAATGTGACTGTGAACTGCCGAGTGTCAGCCTCCTTCGCGTTATGCAGAGGCACCAGACAGGGATGCCCGCTGTCCCCTCTCCTTTTTGCGTTGGCGCTTGAACCATTGGCGGCGTGGATCCGGGTTCATCCTGATGTCGCAGGGATTACGTGGTCTCCGGGATTTGAAGACCGGGTGTCGCTATATGCCGACGATATCCTCTTGTATCTCACCTCCCCTTGCCGCTCCCTTATAGTGGTATTTGACCTGCTGGGCACCTTCGGTGACTACTCGGGCCTGGTTATTAACTGGTCCAAGTCCTCTCTCCACACGTTGTGTGGTGACACTCCGCGCCTTCCCCGCGGCTGTACAATACAGGTTGCCCAACAGGGCTTTAAGTATCTGGGTATCTATGTATCAAAGGATCCCCGGGCACGGTACACACACAACTTGCTTCCTCCTCTGGTGAGGCTGCGTCGAGATGTTGAGGGTTGGAAGAAGTTACCGATTTCCTTACTGGGTAGGGCGGCATTGTTCAAAATGATGTCTTTGCCACGGTTCCTCTACGCGCTGCAGAATACTCAGGATCCGGTGCCCGCTAAATATTTTGGGGAGATTGAGAACTTACAGCGCACTTTATTGTGGGACGGTAGGCCACGGATATCCCTGACGAAACTGACCATACCGTGGTACGATGGTGGCATTGCCTTACCCAATATGCGTCGCTACTACTGGGCGTCCCAGTTGGCAGCGGTTAATCACGGCCTCTACGGCCCGGCATTCGGCCCTGGCTATGCCATGGACCGGTGGCTTATGAATGACGGGAACTACTATAGAGCGTTGTATTCGAGGTCTCTGGATCGGAAGTTGACGGGACCCACCAAGACGGCGGTACGGTTGTGGAGGGCGGTTACTAAAACTCTGGGCTGGCAGGGCAGGCTTACCTTGGCCACTCCGCTATATGACTCCGACCTGCTGGGGAAACTGTGGCATTCTAAAGGGTTTGACAGGTGGGATGTCATTGGGATATCGAAGGTGGGAGATGTAATGGCCAGTGGGGTAGTCAAATCTTTTGAGGCACTACAGGCCGAGTTCCAATTGGGTGCGGCGGAGTATTTCCGATATGCACAGCTCCGCCATGCTCTCTCGTCCTGTATAACGGTGGGGGAGGCAGTGCCTGAATCGTCTCCACTGGAAGATAGAGTGTTGGATGGACACATGCCGGACAGTGCCATCTCCCTGACTTATAAGAAGCTTATAAACGTGCAGACTGATTTGCTGGTGAAATTGAGAGAGCTTTGGGTGAACAATGGGATTGAGGTGGATGACGAGGAGTGGCAGTCAGCGGTCTCTTCCCCTAGGGAGGTGGCCATCTCGGCAAGGCTTCGACTCGTTCAACTGAAGATTCTCCACAGGGTCTATGTCACGGGCTCTAGGCTTATACACATGGGGCTTTTGCAGGATGGCATGTGCCGGAGAGGGTGTGGAATGCTTGCGACCTTCATGCACATTATTTGGGAATGTCCTGGGGTGGTCCGATTCTGGAACCGGGTGCATGAGGTGATGAGAGATGTGACTGGTGTGACCTTACCTGCGGAGGCCCGGCGCTGTCTTCTCAATATTTGGGGCCCGAATGACTACAATGTTGCCCAGACCCGTTGGGTCACCCTGGGCAACATGATAGCTAAGAGAGACATTGCTCAGAGGTGGGGTGCGCCCGCTCCCCCCACGATCGGACTGTGGGAAACCAACATGGACTGGTGCATGCTTCGCGAGAAAACTGTGTATGTGGCCAGAGGCAAACCTAAAATGTGGAGGTCTGTGTGGGGAGCGTGGAATTCATATCGAGGTGACATCTGTGTACCCCCCGAGGCAGTGACGCCCGAAGTCCGCTTATCTCCATAGTGCCCCCCTCCCGTGGTTCCATGTTTGTTATCCTGCTCTATTATTCCCCATCTGCAATGCTATCACTCATTGGATTGTTTGTGAAACAGGGTGTGTAACCCCCCGATCACTCCCAGTGATGCAAGCCCAGAATACGTCGCCTGTCCTCAGCCTAGTTTCTTTTCCTTTTTCTCTTGTTTCCTCTCTTTCTTACCTCTTCTCCTTTTTTCTTCCTTTTTGATATCTGGTTTATTTATTGTTCTAGGATATCTTATTTGAAAATTAAACCTGAAAGTTCCTGTGTAAGGTTTTGTGCACGACTTTGAGTATTGCTACAATGCTGCCTGGCCTCCGGGATGTATGGCTGAATAGCGGTGTACTTTTTATACAAATAAAGGTTTTCCAAAAAAAAAAAAAAATACTGAATCTTTAAAAAATGCCACCTACATCTGGAAAGCCCAATACCGGTCGGTAACGGCCAAAATTCGGTAATTTTGTCCGTTACCGACCGGTATTTGGCTACCTACATCGGGCCCTTAGTAACAAGCTCACTACAGTGTCCTAAAAGCCACCGCCACGTGTCTGTAGGGCAGCACTGCCCACTGGCTCAGGCCTACAGTACGGTCCAGCAGGTCCTTAAAATGAGACAGATGTGACTAAATGAGGTCAGAGATCACATCATTACGCATGGCAACATCGCTTTTTCGCACGTACGCACTCAGGGTGATGCACCCCACCCTTCCTGTAGCATCACGCTAAACAGGTGTCTGTTAGGGCAGCGCTGCCCGTAGGCTCAGGCCTACAATATGGTACACCATTATTGCGCATTGTGATATGCGAGGTGGATGCAGCATATCACATGAGGCAATGTGGAAGAAGAGAGACGTGTGGCGTTGTGGTTATCCTATTTATACATACGCAAAGTGGGCTGGGCTTGCGTACGCCAGGCATAGGGGTGTGAATAATTATTCCGGGGCCCTGGGAGTTGTTCAGTTCCTGCGTGGCCAGGAAGTGTACTTATGTGTGTTTCTTTGGTAGTTTTGACCTCGCATAGTGTGCAATTTAGATTAGTGTAGCATATGTCGGGAGGGCAGAAACTATTGTTACATTCAAGCAATGCATGTCAAATGTGAATCTCAAAGTCTCACATGTAACATAGTACTATATTGGTAAAGCCTGACAACAGAGCGTACAGCAAAAGAATTCTACACATTGCTGTTTACTGTTTGTGACATGTGATCTAGGATGTGCACTCTGCCTGTGGGTCCTGATACTTCTTAGAGCCACAAATACCGAGGCTGAAAGGGAGCACAATAATGTGCACACACAGACACCAGAGTCATTATGTAACAAATATTCGTTTTTTATTGGAACATTTTAAATGCATGGCAATCACACATGGAAGGCTAATGTACGGAGCATGAATATTGATCAAGATGATCATTTCATGTTGTGTGTAGTATAAGATATGTGTATACAGAAAAACACTTTTCAAAAAAGCTTTCAAAGCAGAAGAGGTTTCTCTCATCAAACGCTGTAGAGAATGAGTAAAGTGGGTGGGGTCGTCCAACTGTTACAATGGGAAATATTATGAACCAATCAAATGCTTTTTTTAAGGTCACATGGCAATCACGCACCTAGCGCACAAGGAGGCCGCATCGGACGCGATTTTGACAAAATATATTTATCATTATGTAAGTTTATAACAGTTAGAAACATATACATGTTTGAAATATTTTAGATTATCGCTTGCTCTCATATACTGTTTAAAGTTATTTAGATATACTTTTGAGACAAAAAAAGGGAATGGCGTAACCGGCGTGATACTATACGTCTGTGACGTAACACAGCACCTGGCAGCGTGTACTTGTGCAGCGGGTGCGACCCCATACGTACATGAAGTAATGCGTGGCCTGGTTCTGCGTACCCGTCGGATACCAAAGTAGCACCTGGGGTGACTTCATGCATATGTGATGTTACGCGGGACGTGGTGACACAAAGTCGTCGGATACGAAATGCGCATCATTTAGGAGTTTAGCAATATGGTGGATAGGATTCGTGTGGGGATGGAGCTTGGTACGCTAACGGTATGGGAGTGCAGTTTTCTCCTTTTTGGGAAGACATAAACATTACATAATTTTTAAAGTAAAAAAAAAAAAGAAGTATAATAGAGTACCAAAATATTTTTTTTAAAAATTGAAAAAATATAGGTTTTAGAAACATTAAATATGACTTTAACATTTAAAAAACCTTCGAAATTCACTTTAAAAACCATAGGTTTCAGATACGTTATAGTTAGGAATTAGCATTTAAAAAACCTTAGACATTCACTAAAAAAACATAGGTTTCAGGGACGTTATAGTTAGTAGAACATTTGACTCATATAAAACCAGAGAAATTCGCCTGTTATAGCTAGTTGAGCTAACTATAACTTGCACGCCCGCAATGCACTTCTGATGATGTCACATATTACATCACTCATGACATGGTCAGTGACATCACTCATGAGACCTCAAATGACATCTCTGCATAGTTACAAATGTATTGACCAACATAATGACCCAAAAATATTTTGGCGTTGACTTAATTTCTTATGTGGTAAGCCTGTATGTCACTGGTTGGGATTGTAATGAGTTCAATCTGTTGTTAAGTGGTAGAGTGCCGGATTCTCTCTCCCTTCTCCCTTGCTGGTGTGTTGCTTGTCTTGTGAGTCATGTTACAAGATTTATTTACGAAAGCTCATTATCATATTAATACACGCTAACTATTTTTATGTAAAGGTTTAAAAAGTACAATTATATTACATTATGATATTATTGATTTCACGTAGAGTTTTTTGCAGTACCAATTATTAGCCAGGTGTAGTGCTTGGCTTTTCCCAAAGCTTGGCTAGAGTACAGTTTACGGCTGATTTGCAGTTGTAGAGCAATAGTGGAAATCTATTTGTTTGGTGTTGTGTTTTTGTATTTGCATGTCCTTCCTTAGACCCCCTTCTTAAATTTACATAAACTTCACCCAATTGATAGCAATTATTTAACATTTAACACCACTCTCCCTTGTTCCTTCCACATTTACTACTAAAACGTATATCTACATATGCAATGATCTCTGCCACCAGGGCAGATATCTTGATATTTGCACTGAGGACACACAATCCTCACGTTTGGTTCCAGGTAGCGCATGATTGCCGCTTTTTATTTATTGTATTTTAATTGAATGTGAAGCAGGTGTAAGGATTTGACGCAGTGAACTCGTAGAAGTCGCCGTGAAATCTCATAGATTTCAGTGCACCCCTTCTGCAAGCCTTTTTTACGGGAGAACGCCCACCCTGCATACATTATACATGACGCAGGTATAATGTGGCACAGGGTTTTACAAAGTGATGCGTCTGCCTAGAGGCATCACTTTGTAAATATTGCGAGGCGTGGCACATTTTTAACGCTGCTGCAGGTCACAAAAAGTGACGCAACAGCGGGGTAAGGCCTTCATAAATAAGGCCCTTTGTTACCAATTAATAGGGTGGTATTTTCCAAGTCATAGTAATATTGAAGATGAGTGAGGTACTCTGCCGACTACCATGCACTGAAGCATATCACCTAGAACAACCTCATGTGTATAAATGAAATGTTTATCTTTATACTTCCCGGTAAGACTATTTTCACGACAGAAGGTTCCCTGTGTGAGACGTTTCAGCCTATATTTTGTAGAGTGCCCGAATGACGTTGACATTTTAAGTGTTACAGTTAGCACATGTAATGTCGATGTTCAGACATAAACATTAGTCAGCAAATAGGACTTTGTTTAAAAAGAATCCTTTTACATTGGTTTAAAAAGAAACCTTTTTTATGTGAGCATGCGTCATCCGTGTGTAGAAGAAAGAGCATCTTTCATCCCTTGCTATATTAGCTAAAGTAATGCTTAAGGAATGCACTTGGTCCGAATATTAACCCAGTTGTGGCACTACTTTACATTCATAAGCCGGACCAAGACACGGCCCTAAAGCCACGCTCGGTTTTGACTTAGTTTTATGGAGATCACCTTTTTGTCTTCACATGAAGGATGATGATACATTAGTATGAATTTATCATAACAAGGTAAATGGGACTTTAAGGTTAAAACTTTGAGAGCATCCCAATCCATTGCAAAAGAACAGTTATATAGCTTTTTTTCTTCAAATCGGGACACAAGTTGCTTTAACCACAGGCATTATTTGAAAAAAAAATACAAAATGTGTAAATGGAAAGAGTGTTTTTTGAGAGGAGTATTTCATGATTCTCCCATGCTCCTTTAGGTAGTATATGGCGCCTTATTTAATATTTCCATGACTTGAGTAAATATTCACACTGGCCCTGATGCAGCCTGGTTTTCAAGGGCTGTCTTTTGTCCCTGTGCGCTGATTCCAGTAAATCCAAATGAAGTGGCTAGACGGTGTATGTTTGGCTGGTTGATTCAAAATGACCTCACTGGCTCTCTCGGTACATAGTTACAATATGGTGCCCCCAGATCACCCAACATTTGCTCTAATCGTTTAGATCATTTTGCTAAGCCAAGTATGTTCAAGAGCAGACCTGGGCTGTCTTACTGAGATCTCTGATTGAAAATTGGGACTTCATATCTTTGAGACCATATTTGATAACGATCCATTATCCCTGTTGATTTCAAAGATCCAGCAGCGAGGAGTTCCTTCACAGATGAATGAATAAGTCATTCTCTTTAATAGTTGAAATCAGAAACAATGCGCTTCTAGGGATGCTATAATTGTAAGGAAGGTAAAAAGGGAAACATAAAACACACGGTTTATCGACAAAGATGAAGGCAAGAAATAAGACAGAGAAAAAAGAATTACAAGCAGTACAAAAGGGGTTTACATATCAGAATGTCCTTCAATCTGGATACATTAGGGCAATAAAATACACATATCAGACTTGCGACATGATGAACACTAGGAGGACACTACCCCTACTGACTGGAAAACCTCGGCATTTTATACCATCAATAATATAAATAATCAATAATGAAAAAAGAGACAGGCTATAATGACTGTTGTTAATTTTAGAAAAAGTAGTGTATGTTCCACCTACAAAATAATTTACGTTCATTGTGGGCAGTAATTGGTCTCCATGCATCTCAACATTACATATCAAAATAAAAGAAATAGGGGCATATTATCAAGGGGGTTTATCTCAGCTTTTTTGGCTTTAAAAGCCAAGAAAGCGGAGATAAAATTATCTCCCTATTACCTTGCTGTCGCTAACACCAGTTAGCGACAGCTAGTAGGAGATAGCGACCATCTTGGGCCCCACTTTGCATGTCAGAGAAATTTATCACTAACGACATGCAAAGTGGGCGTGCCAAGATGTTAGCGACTGGAAACAGTCGCTAACATCGCCATCTCCTATTACCAACTTTTGGAGATATTCACGCTAAGCGCGAATATCTCCAAAAGCTAACACCTGCCCTGAGCAGTTCTTAGCCATGTTATCCAATGGGAGGTGGTTAACATGGCTAAGAGCATTAGCTCGTTAATGCATGAATATCGCTGACTTTTCAGCGATATTCATGCATTGCGGCCGATTTGTATCGCATTTGCGATAAACCTTGGTAATACCAAGGTTTATCTGCGATAAAAATCGCCGCAGGTCGGCGATACATTTTTGTCTCTAACCAAGCAATAGCGATAATTAATGCTATTGCTTGTTAATATGCCCCATAGTTAATAAACTCGAGGTGCATGATCTTATCCGAATTCAGGCCATATCTATTCCTCATCTGTCAGTACATATGCAAGTTAGATAACACAACAGACATCACATTTCAGGAACTATTGGGCATGGAAAAATGGAAACTCATAGTGAATGTGGAGTGAAAGGAAAAAATTATTACACCGATTTATGTAAGTAAGAACTAGTCTCGTCGAGACACGTCAACTTCTTAACAGCAAGAAAGATAGTTGAATGCATTTTGTGATGTTATACTAATTTGCAATGTTATACTATTGTGTGCTGCTTACTGTCTGGTTGAAAGGTAGAGGTGAATTATAAATATAAGATACATGTCACCGATTCCATACATGCCTTCATGAACCCCACTATATCCTTTTGTCAGCAATGCTATGTTGTGTTCTAGTTCCTCTGATATTCTCAGCCATGGCAAGATGTTCTCCCAAAAGTCAGAAATAGTTAGTCCATTTCTACCATGCTTCAGACATGGCACAGTGTGCCCATTCCCTCACGTGATAACTATGCCATGATATGCCTTTCCCCAAATGTCAGCGACGTCATCATGTGCTTTTTTCCCCATGGGTGAGACATTCCATAATGTGCCCCAATTCCTCCATATTCATGCCACCCACCTCATTTTGTGCCAGTTTTTCTATATATTGTGATATTGCATCTCCCATATGCGAGCTATGTTGTGTGTCCCTGTTGAAATCTGCCAGCCTTGTCATGATGAGCCCATTCGTCTATTTTCCAACTATGTCATTAGTCATTAAATGCCTACTTCTGCACACAGTTAGGCTATTACACCCACTCAACAGACCTCTTGTCTTGGTAAAATGTGTGGAGGGAAATGATGAATACCTCATTAGGTACTTAAGGATCAGTAACAAAGAGCCAGGATTTTAATCTTTGTAGAGTGATCTTACAACTGCAGCAGCATGGAGCTTCATAGTGTTCTCTCTACTCACAAAATTGTCTCTCACCATCTGCATAATCTAACCTACAAGATGATAAATACAGAGGGCCTCATTTATGAGAATTGACTCATCGCTCCGTGAAAGCAGTGATGCGTCATTACTCAGTGCGCCCTGCTTGCGACATGATTGATGCATCTTATTTACTGTATGACGCATCATGTTGCAAAGAGTTACAGATACGTCCATGTTTCTGACGTATCTGTAGGCGCAAAAATGACGCATTGCTGGAGTGTCTGACAAAAGTGATCCAACTCCAGCAATGTGTCCTTTCACATGGGGAAAGCCCAATTGAAAGGGCCTGCGTCAGTCTTACGCCTGCTGTGAGGCAGGCGTAAGATATTGACGCATTTGCGTCCTAGAAGTGGCGCAGTGAAATCTCATAGATTTCACTGCGTCACTTCTATGAACCTTTCTTGCTTTAGAACGTCCCCCCAGCATACATTATACCTGGCACAGGTATAATGTGGCGCAGGGGTTTACAAAACGACGCATCTATCTAGATGCGTCACTATGTAAATATGGTGCAAAAAGGCAAATTTTTTACGCCGCTGGTGCGTCACAAAAAGTGATGCTCTGGCAGCGTAAAAGTGACGCACGGCCTCATAAATAAGGCCCATAGGGGCGTATTTACAAGCGTCTTTCACCGCTAATGCGTCACTTTTAATATGGGAAAATGTGACGCACCAACGGCGCAGGGGGCTTGTAATTAAGCCCCATAGTTTGAAGAGACCCCCAGGTAGTGGAAAGCATAATAGAGCCAAAACTTGGAAGAGAAGAAACTAGACTTAAGAGTTAGTACATCGGTTTATAATTAGTATAATGCCAGGACATAATGGGCCTCTGCTTCCCTTATGTCATGCTGACGTGAATGCTTTGTTATATTCTAGCCGTGCCATGCTGAGACTCTCTCTCCTGTAAATGTCAAAGAATTATTTTTGAATGCTTTCTGCATGCTAAATACATATGACAATGCTTTCAATAATAGTCTTGATTGTTATGGAAGACTGTTAAGAAATCCTAATATACATAGGTAATATCTACTCACAGTGGCGGTGCGTCCATTGGGGGCGTTGGGGCGTTGCCCCACTAGCTGTGGATGACCGTCATGCTGAGGCATGATTAACAAATTCCAATTTGAATATTATAAATCTGAGCGTGAGCGCGCACTCGCAGCAAACTTCTGTGCGGCCGGCAACGCTAGCTCTCAGCTTACCGCCGGGACAAGATAGACATCGCGTTGGAAGGTGTGGGGGCGGGGCTGCGGCAGTGATTGACAGTGCAGCACAGCAGTCTGCAGAAACAGCGGAGCTGCAATGTGCGCAAGTCAATGTTTGGCTACATATTTTTTGGACTTCCTTGCGCATGCGCACATGCTACAGTACTTTCCCCTCCCTCCCCAACAGCGAATCAGGGTGCGAGGGACCCGGGCCCCCTGGGTGTCACATGGGCAGGCACTAACCCTGCTCTTAGCCAATCCTGGCATAGTGGTGCTGCTACTGCAGCGCCAGGATTGGCTGAGAGTAGTCACCACGGCGCGCAATGTGACTGTAGACCTTGGCTCGTGCGTGCCCCTGGTGCGTGTGTAACTGTCTTGACTTCCTCTGTGACTCACCCGACTGAGATAGTCATTAGTGTGTTCTACACACCACAATTTGCTCCACAACAAAGTATCCTGCTAATAAGTTCACAAAACGTACGTTTTTTTTTAATTTCACTTGACTCAGCTGTTGTGAGTTAAGTTTCTCTAACATGGCGCTGTGCTGGCGGTGCATGGTCATCGCTACTTAGGCGTTGGGCAGAGGCTCGCCTCACCGGCTCTGTCTGCCACCTCCTGGCAGGTCGTCGATATATAAACTGGTGTATTATTCCCTCTCCCGCCCAGAGGTTATTTAGGAAATGTCTTTAGTTCCCTTTCCGCCTGATTGCTCACGCGCGTTTTGAGAGAGTGTGTGCGGCAGCGCTGTATATGTTTGTGGATATGTATGTTGTGTAATGTGTTTATATGTGTGAGTATGTGTATTGTGTATGTGTATATGCATGTGTTCCCGTGCAAGAGCAGATGAATTATCTATAGCGGGACTTCGATAGCACCTGGTGACGTCTTTAGAACCCACAAGGTCGCCAGACATTCTGTTTTGTCTGCTTGCTGGACACAGGTCTTACATTCCCGTTTTCCATACTGATGGTAAGGAATTTAGGGGCATATTATCAAGGGGATTTATCTCCACTTTTTTGGCTTTTAAAGCCAAGAAAGCGGCGTTAAAATTATCTCCCTATTACCTAGCTGTCGCTAACACCAGTTAGCGACAGCTAGTAGGAGATAGCGACCATCTTGGGCCCCACTTTGCATGTCAGTGATATTTATCACTAATTACATGCAAAGTGGGCGTGCCAAAATGTTAGCAACTGAAAACAGTCGCTAACATCGCTATTTCCTATTACCAACTTTTGGAGATATTCGCGCTAAGCGCGAATATCTCCAAAAGCTAACACCTGCCCTGAGCAGTTCTTAGCCATGTTATCCAATGGGAGGTGGATAACATGGCTAAGAGCATTAGCTCGGTAATGCATGAATATCGCTGACTTTTCAGCGATATTCATTCATTTGCGGCGATTTTTATCGCATTTGCGATAAACCTTGGTAATACCAAGGTTTATTTGCGGTAAAAATCGCCGCAGCTCAGCGGTAAATTTTTGTCTCTAACCAAGCAATAGCGATAATTATCGCTATTGCTTGGTAATATGCCCCTAATTTCGGCGCCTTTTTTGTGCAATGAAATCATGTTAAACCGGCATGTGTTTATTTTTCGAATTCTTCCATGAGTCCTCATGTAAATGAATGTGGAGTTGGTAAGCATTTTCATTGTGCGTCTGCGTCTGAAGCTTCCTCAGAGATGTACAAAACAGTTGTTTACCCCGGGATCAGACGGCAGGCTTTGCCACAGCAAAACACCTCTGTCGAGGCCACCCCCCATATTTCTACCGGATTGCGAGCATGTGGGCAGGTGGTAACTTAGCAGAGATGGTGTCAGGCCAGTCACTCATTTGGAACACCAAGCAGTAGCATGGGCAAACGATGAAAGTCATTGCAAGGTTGTATTCCAATATCGACTTGGTGTCTGCCTCCGAGGGTATTTCCGAACTACCAAGATCCTAAGCTATTTGAAAGAACAGCAGCTCTTCTGTACAAATCTGAGGCAGCATTATCGCATATGCATCTTACATGGAAGGATATTGCTTAGGTGGTCAGGCGGTAAGTGGTGGTACTGGTAGCCGGGAAGCAGGGATATTAATGGATTTTCCTTAACCTCAGAAAACAACAAAATGCAAAATCCTGTTGTTTTCCTTGAAATTGCTTAAGTAGACAGCCTCAGTTTTAAAGACACGGAAAGAGCCAGCTCCGTGTTAGTGGAGCAGGTGCTTTGGCACTTTGCCTGGCTGTGAAACCGAGGAAGTAGTCTGATATGAGTACTTCACATTCAAATCGGTCATAGCACAATCATGAAACTGTATGTGAAGGATGGAGATCCTGAAGCCAGACCAACTAATCATGCCAGGGGCAGTCAGTATGGGGTCGAGGTTGCACTATATGATACGAGAAAGGAATCCTAAATGTAATAAATAGGCCATTGTCCTGAAGCCTTTCTGGATAGGATCATGCGACAGCCTCGACATATATTCACGGCTGCTTCTGGTGTGCTCTGTGTGAGCTTCATTTTGGCCTCCCACGCTTTTTTTTAATTTTGAACGTATGTCCCGGTTTTTAGGACAAGGCCAAGTCAACCTGTGCAGTACAAGTGAACGGTGTGCGTTGTCTGATTCAGGCAGCGCAGGAGGATATGGACTGAATGCATGCTGCAGCAGAGGGGAACCAGGGTGGGAAGGACGGCAGGGGTCTCAGGGCAAAGGTAATGCATATGGCATCATAAAGTGCTCGTTGGATGCCATCGTTTGCTTAATCTTAACTCTTGAAACCTTCTGTGCCACAAGTTGCCGAATGGCACCTAATGCAATTTTTATGTACCTAAATAGAACATAAGGTATGTGCAAAATAGTATTCCTCGTATTGCTCGGTTTAGGAGGACTTCAACCCTACTGGAAAGTGCCTTGATTGGGGTTTTGTATTTTGTCCGATTTTGAAAGTGTTTTGTGCATATCACAAAAAGTGATGAAAAACGTGTTGTGGGATGTAGGGGGGTGGGTTACCTCAGCTAATCTCAGCTACTGGTAATTACTTTGGACCTCAATCGAGTCCATCTTTTTGCCCCACAGTGCCTTCAAAAACCGGAACCAGGTGAAATGCGAAGGGGTTACATATGTTCCCCTCTCAGAGGAAATCATGTTGGGTTGGACTGTTCTTCTTGGAGAAAGACAAAGGCTGATTTACACAAGACTGGTGCCTGCCTTTTGTGACTTGATGTTTAAAAATGAGGCACTGTTCAGAGCAATTACCAGTGGCTGAGATTGATTCGAGAAATCCAACGATCACGTTTTCGATTTTCTCAGTGTGATGCCCTAAATCCAATGGGTATGCCCAGACCTGGGTTTCATGCTTCCTAGGACTTAAGTTTCATGGTATTGATGAGACCCCCATAGGCTGAAAGAGGGACGAGGTTGTGTGTGTATTGCTCAGAGGGCCCTGGCAGTGAAAGTACGACAATTGTTTTATGCCTCACCCCTTTCAAAAGTCACCAGCCGCCACTGTCTACTCATAATGCAAGTTCCTTCTATCTACTAACATTGGCAGACTACCTTTTAGGTGGATAGATACCAACAAAGTGACATTAGCATATAGCAGAAGTTGGGAGACCCATTTTCTGCCTGGTGGTGTGTAATGTGTGAGTTGATTAAAACTTCATGTCCTTTTAACCCCTTCAGCGCGGCGCGAATTTTCGCGCTGTGCTGAAGGTTCTAATGAGCCTATCGGCTCATGACGGAACGGTTCCGTCATGAGCACAGCTCAATCGACGCTCATGACGGAACCGTTTCGTCATGAGCATGGAAGGGGTTAATGTTTATTTGAACTTTAGCAGTTCATCTTATAATAGCGATTCACTATATTGAAATTCCATTTTTTAAGTGAAGTTGTCTTATCTCAATGTGAAATAACTGAAATTGTAAACTTTATTTCAAACAATCAATCATATATTTCATGTGTTTGATTTCGTAATTTAACAACTGTTAAAAATTCCCTTTTAAAGTGTACAATTTAACATTATTGTGTTTGGAATGTCACTATTTCAATGTTACAATGTATTCTTGTAGTTGCAGTTTTCCTTTTACTATCTTTTTTCATGTTTATCATCCAAGTGAGGTTATGACTGAAACAGAATATTCCCATTGTATATGTTTACTCATAAAGTTACTGGTGTAGAATTACATTTTCCTCATAGTGCAACTCATGTATGTTTCCCCTGGATATGTTCTCTCACCCATTTTTATACCCCCTCAACGTGACATTTATTTATCACTTTGTTGATATACTAATTCTCTCTTTTGCAAGAATTTTCCAAAAGGAATCTTTTTTTCACTCTAAATCTTATCATTGAACTTAGTTCTTCATGATGTTTATTCCATGCTTAGAGTCCTTCTTTACAGTCGTATAGACAGTTCTTCATCATGGTTAAGGCCAAAGAGCAATCTTGTTTGAAATCTGCTGATATATTGCCACTTCAATTACGTAGATGGTACATTCGGTCATCGCCCGCTTCACTCTGGAATATGCGATCTGTTTCATAACAGGTCACTGATTGCTACCGTTTGTCATGATGTTTCATGTGATGTTTGGCAATGGAGATTGTTGGATCTTTGTTCTGGGTAAGAGAAAGGGTTCCCTTAAGGCACAGATAAAGGCAGGTATAAAATAATGTACCTTATGACTTAACAAATACATAAAACAAAAATAAGGAAAAGTAAAAAATTCATTTATTTTGAATATATTTAAAAAACAAACAATAGGGATAACTAAACTAAATCCCTTAACTAAAACAAGATAAAATTGAAACAATACATATCATTGTGACCTGCACAATTACAAGCAGACAGAACAGTTACAACATACACTTGTTGGATACAGGTTTGTATATTCTTTCTCCGCTCTGTTAGCACCAGAGTAGTATCGCTACCAAATCAGCGTATCTATTATGGTGTTGGAGACTTGAATTGTACACTTTAGGTTGCGTCGACGCGTTTCGGTGATAACTCCTTATTATGATCACCTTTATCAAGACATACATTTTGTTTGCCAGAACCAGAGGGTATGTATGATCGCCCCTGGGATAATATTGATGATCTCTTATAGGGATCACTTCACGTTTCCTAATTGGAGCGTGGGCTTCTGTAGTCTCCTTATAAAATGCTGCTGGTAGTAGTATATTTCTGTTTCTGTTCTGAATAAATGCGATCTTTTGTTGTCCCCCTGACCATAGGAAACCAAGATAAAATGGTTGTGTTGTAGACCATAAATATTATATGCAATCAGGCCACAATTGCCATGTATAAATATAAATAACACGAATTCCCAACTTCTGACGGGTCATGTTGCAGAGGTTGCGGATGTAATTCTCTTTTAGGCTTCACAAAGATAACATAATGGAACGGTCTAAGATTTCACAGTCCCTTGGGCATTGTACTATGACCAAACACAATGAGAGTCTACCTAGTTAGTAGAAAAGGGTTCTGCTCTCTGTGGGGGTCCGAGTCGTGTTTAGAGTCCTTCTTTACAGACATATAGACAGTTCTTCATCATGGTTAAGGCCAAAGAGCAATCTTGTTTGAAATCTGCATATATATTTCCACTTCAATTACGTAGATGGTACATTCGGTCTCCGCCCGCTTCACTCTGAATGATGCGATCTATTTCATAACAGGTCACTGATTGCTACCCTTTGTCATGATGTTTCATGTGATGTTTGGCAATGGAGATTGTTGGATCTTTGTTCTGGTCAGCCCAAATATGGTATAGTCTTCTTTTTTTATGCGGGCCTATTGTACTGCCCACATATTGAAGGCTGCACTTGCATTCCTAAACATATATGATAGAGTAATTTGTAACTGAATAATAGAATTTTCTGATTGTGCTTGCCTGTTATTTCCTTAGTATTACATCTAATTTTGCATGCTTTACAGGTTCAGCATCTAGTAAAGTCATTCTGGGGCTCATCTAATCGTTCTTCCCTTTTTCCTGTTCCAAATGGCTACTGACCAATTTATCTGTCAATGATAGTGGCTTTCAAAATGTTATTGATGGTGGTTTTCCCAATATAGTGCCTATATTATGAGCTTTTTTAACTAAGCCCCAATGCATTTGAAAAAGCCTTCTAATTTACTTGCTTTTTTTAAACTGCGTGTTAACTTCATTCTGATTTAATCTTTGCTGGATTCCCTGAGACCTTGTTCAATTTTAGTGATCAGCATTTCCACTCTACATTTTGCACTAGATCTTTCGAGACCAATTTTTATAATTCTTGTCTGATATCTTCTTTTCGGAATTCTTGCTTGACCTCTTCACATTTCTCTTCAAAGTCTTTAATGTTAGAATCATTGCTCTTTATGCTAAGGGATTTCTCATTAGGTGTACTTTTTAGAAGTTATTTTAGGTGAACACGTATACCAAGAAGAATGCTATTTGTTATTTTTTCTTTCCTGCATAGTGTTGTTTTCAATTTCTCTTCTTTCACATAAATAGTGATATCCAAAAAGTTGTTCCTTTCATGATTTAGAGCAGAGGTCTTCAATCTGTGGGGCGCGACCCCCAGGGGGGTCGTGGAGTCCTTTGAAGGGGGTCGCAGATTCTGTCCCTGGCTTGGGCTGATGAGGGTGCTCATGGCGAGGCCTAATTCACACCGAGGTGTGAAAAAAATCGAAGCCTCATTAACAAGTAAAAGACTTGTCAAGTACTCCGGTGTGGCTGTGTGTGTCCCTGAAGCCGTTTCGAGCTGGGGGAAGTCGGGGAGGGGGGCTGGGGGAGCAGGCTGTAGTGTAGCCTGCCCTTTGAGGTCAATGGATATTGCGCGCCTGGAGCTGTGGGTCCCGTGACACATCCCCCGCCACCAGCAGGGAGGCAGAGAGATACCCTCCCATGATCGGGAAAGAAGGAAAAACACGCAGAGAGATACTGCCCCTCCTCCCACCCCCATGAGAAAGGCACAGAAAAGGTGGGTGAATGAATGATGGGTGGATGGATGGATGTAAGGATGAAGGATGGATGGATGTGTGAAAAGGTGGGTGGATGAATGATGAATGGGTGGATGAAAGGGTGGATGGATGAAAGGATGGATGGATGAAAGGGTGGATGGATGAAAGGATGAAAGGGTAGCTGGATGAAGGATGTATGGATGGATAAAAGGTTGCATGGATGAATGATGGATGGATGTGTGAAAAGATGGGTGGATAAATGATGGCTGAATGGATGGATGAAAGGGTGGATGGATGAACAATGGATGTATGGATGGATAAAAGATTGCATGGATGAATAATGCATGGATGGATGTGTGAAAAGGTGGGGGGATGAATGATGGGTGGATGGATGAAAAGGTGGGTGGGTGGATAGATGAAAGGGTGGATGGATGATGGATCGATGTATGGATGGGAGGATGAATGGGTGGATGGATGTATGTATGGATAAAAGGTTGCATGGATGAATGATGGATGGATGTGTGAAAAGGTGGGTGGATGAATGATGGGTGGATGGATGGAAGGGTGGATGGGTAAAGGATGGATGTATGGATGGAAGGATGAAAGGGTGGATGGATGAAGGATGGATGTATGGATGTAAGGATGAAAGGTTGGATGGGTGAAGGATAGATGGATGAAGGATAGATGTATGGATGTAAGGATGAAAGGGTGGAATGATGAAGTATGGATGGATGAAAGGGTGGATGGATGGAAGGATGAAAGGGTGGACGGATGAAGGATGGATGGATGGATGGATGGATAAAAGGTTGCATGGATGAATGATGCATGGATTTATGTGTGAAAAGGTGGGGGGATGAATGATGGGTGGATTGATGGATGAAAGGGTGGGTGGATGAAGAATGGATGTATGGATGGATAAAAGATTGCATGGATGAATGATACATGGATGGATGTGTGAAAAGGTGGGGGGATAAATGATGGGTGGATGGATGAAAGGGTGGGTGGGTGGATGGATGAAAGGGTGGATGGGTGATGGATAGATGTATGAATGGGAGTATGAAAGGGTGGATGGATGTATGGATGGATAAAAGGTTGCATGGATGAATGATGGATGGATGTGTAAAAATGTGGGTGGATGAATGATGGGTGGATGGATGGAAGGGTGGATGGGTAAAGGATGGATGTATGAATGGAAGGATGAAAGGGTGGATGGATGAAGGATGGATGTATGGATGTAAGGATGAAAGGGTGGATGGGTGAAGAATAGATGGATGAAGGATAGATGTATGGATGTAAGGATGAAAGGGTGGACCGATGGATGGATGTATGGATGGATAAAAGGTTGCATGGATGAATGATGCATGGATTTATGTGTGAAAAGGTGGGGGGATGAATGATGGGTGGATTGATGGATGAAAGGGTGGGTGGATGAAGAATGGATGTATGGATGGATAAAAGATTGCATGGATGAATGATACATGGATGGATGTGTGAAAAGGTGGGGGGATAAATGATGGGTGGATGGATGAAAGGGTGGGTGGGTGGATGGATGAAAGGGTGGATGGGTGATGGATAGATGTATGAATGGGAGGATGAAAGGGTGGATGGATGTATGGATGGATAAAAGGTTGCATGGAGGAATGATGGATGGATGTGTGAAAATGTGGGTGGATGAATGATGGGTGGATGGATGGAAGGGTGGATGGGTAAAGGATGGATGTATGAATGGAAGGATGAAAGGGTGGATGGATGAAGGATGGATGTATGGATGTAAGGATGAAAGGGTGGATGGGTGAAGAATAGATGGATGAAGGATAGATGTATGGATGTAAGGATGAAAGGGTGGACCGATGGATGGATGTATGGATGGATAAAAGGTTGCATGGATGAATGATGCATGGATGGATGTGTGAAAAGGTGGGAGGATGAATAATGGGTGGGTGGATGGATGAACGGGTGGGTGGATGGATGTATATATGAAAGGGTGGATGAATTAAGGATGCATGTATGGATGGGAGGATGAAAGGGTGGATTGATGTATGGATGGATAAAAGGTTGCATGGATGGATGGATGGATGTGTGAAAAGGTGGGTGGATGAATGATG
Organism: Lissotriton vulgaris; assembly: GCF_964263255.1. Classification (NCBI taxonomy): domain Eukaryota; kingdom Metazoa; phylum Chordata; class Amphibia; order Caudata; family Salamandridae; genus Lissotriton; species Lissotriton vulgaris. The sequence goes on from NC_141696.1 coordinate 379,421,154, forward strand.
GGTGGATGGATGGATGGAAGGGTGGATGGGTAAAGGATGGATGTATTGATGGAAAGATGAAAGGGTGGATGGATGAAGGATGGATGGATGGATGGAAGGATGAAAGGATGGATGGATGTGTGAAAGTGTGGGTGGATGAATGATGGATGGATGTGATGAGGTCTAACAGGCGCATTTATGGTTGTCAAAAGATGATGATGAGGAGTACCAGTTTCTAGAAACTTTTGTCAGAAGGGGGTCCTTACCCCTAAAAAGGTTTTATAAGGGGGTCTCGGCATCAAAAAGTTTGAAGACCTCTGATTTAGAGTGTAAGTACATTTTAGTCCATCAAATTATTTTGTTCAGGTATTGCTCATATTTTCCTCCTGATGCCTCCTATTTCTCCCACCAACCCATGGTGAGATTCACATAGCTGAGGGAGAATGATATTCCCAGGCTGGGCAACACTCTTGTCTATAAGTTCAATGATCATCAAGAAAAATGTATTATTTAGGCAAAAGTTAATCATTTGAAATAGCATTTTGGAATTTTTCAGTGCTCCACATTTCTCTATTTGAAAAGTATGCATATGCTCTGACACCTATACTTTGTGGACATATATAAGAAAACAGCATTGATTTTTATCAATATATACTCTTCTGCCTGGCCCCCCTGCCCTATTAAAAATAAATAAATAAAACTGTAACCTTTATTCTTTTCTGCAACATTGTTTTTAATTCTATTTCCTAACTATAGCATCCTTGTAACCTTTGTTTTTTTCAGTGAATTTCTAAGGATTTTTTAATGTGGTTTCCTAACTATAACATCCCTGTAACCTTTGTTTTTTTAAGAAGATTTCTAAGCCTGATTATATTTATTTCCTAACTATAAACAGTAACCTTTGAAAGTGAGTGTGTGATTGGGTGCATGAGTGTCTCAGTAGGTCTGTGAGTGGGTATGAGGTCTCTGTGTGGGTCTGTGACTGTTTACAGTCGCTAACATCTTGGCACGCCCACTTTGCATATCATTAGCGATAAATATCGCTGACATGCAAAGCGGGCCCCAAGATGATCTCTATCTCCTACTAGCTGTCGCTAACTGGTGTTAGCAACAGCTAAGTAATAGGGCGATAAAATCATCCCCGCTTTAGCGGGAAAAATTCCTGCTAAAGCAGCGATAAGGCCCTTGGTAATATGCCCCTAAGTTTTTCTCACTTAGTACTCATACCAATGCACATACCTGTCCCTCAAGCCCCTCTTTGCGCCCTGCTTGTTCCATAAAGAATTTTAACATTGGGTGTTTTCTTATGCTTAATTTGATTTACTTCTCATTAATTCCATTAGGATATTAGGTGATGACGATTCCTTGTGTGGTTTCAATTTAAAGATGGCTTGTTTTTTCAAGGCTTAAGCAGTATAGCATTAGCAGCATAATATCAAAGTGCAAGTTCGTTAAAGAACAACGTGCAAAGAGGTTTCTATTCCACCTCCTAGAAAGCAGCATATTAACAAAAGTGCAAATCAGTTAAAATGGAACGTGCAAAACAATCCTCTTGCCCTATCTAAAAAGAGTAAGAGCAATATATAAACAGAAGTGCAAATTGATCTAAAGTGCATAGCATAATCTCGAATATCAACATCATCACCCCTTCCATTTATGACATGATTAGATTATTCTCAAATATCTAATTTGCCGATTCCCCTTTTCCTAATAAAGTTTTTTTAAAGAAATATTTTTTCATACTTTTTCCCCAATGCTTGGTGCATAATGCTGTACCACTATTCTATTGGTGATTGCCAGGCTATTCCTTACACACTCCTGTAAACAATCAGTTTTCTGGAAAATACACAGTCCTAATCAATCTTGATACTGTCAATATCATAGATGGACAAATAATTCAGCACCCTTATTATGGCCCCATGGTGTCTCAGTTCCAATCAGCCATATAAGATGTGACTCTTGTTTTCACAGTTCCCTCTCCCACTCTTGGGTGAGCCCTGACATGTTTTATATCCCAGTATGAACATTTTGCTAATGATCGAACATGTGTCTGGTCAAAATGGGACGCCTCTGGTAATTTTTGTCCCCATTTTTTATTGCTCTCATGTGCTGCTGGATTCTCAACTTCAATCTGTTCTTTGTGCTGCCGATGTATAGTTTGTTGCAACCACATTTCAATGCATAGATGAAAAACTCTGTGCTGCATGTTATTCTCTCTTTGATCAGCATCATACGGCCTTCTATTGTGTGATAATTCCTGCTATTCAGACCATGCTTACATGCTTTGAAGCCATCCTGATTCCTCAACAACCAAGATCTTGGTCCTTGTTGATTTTCTTTATTTATGAAATGACCTGATGTCAAGATCTCTCCCAGCGATCGCACTTTTTTAGATGTAATTTGTGGGTCTTTTTCAAGTTTCCCAACCCCATTTCAGCCCTGGGGACCCAGTCCCCGGGGCCTAGCCTCTAGTGTGGGTGCCCTGGTCCCACCCAGGCCACCCACTGCCACTGATGGGGACCACGGAGGGAGCCTAATGGCCCCAGCGGACCATGCCAGCTCCCAGTGTACTGCGGGAGCGTTAATTGTGTTTACACATAAGGAGCTGCTAACATACAGCTCCCTGTGTGTAAAAGCAAATTGTGCTCCGCTTTGAGCATGCAAGAGCAAAATGCTCTCACTTTCTCAAAGTGGAGCACTGTTTGCAATGGCTTGGTGGGAGCAGTACTCCTGCCAAACCATACCAAACTGCAATGCCCCTGGGTTGGCTACCCTGGCACAATGCTGGAGCCATCTAAGGCTCCACAAGGGAGCCGTGCTCCCCCACTCCTTTGTTCTAATTAGCACCAGGGAGGTGGTGGTCCCAGGAGGTCTGAAACACCCCCCCTACATATACATAATTTGAGCCCCATTGAGCTTGTGGCCCCGTCCACATTTCTATTAGTGATTGTCTCAGGGAGGTGGTGGTCTTCGGGCTGTGGGGGAGCTGTGAAAAACCCACATTTCTATTTATTATTTACTGCCCCAGGGAGGTTGAGGTGTCCGGGACTATGGGGGGACATAGTGGAGACCCCAGCATTATTAGATTAACCCCTTCCGTGCTCCGGTCGGCCGTTGGCCGATGGGACCACTCTCTCCCCAGTGTTGCGAACGGCCAACGGCCGACACAGCCCCGCCCACTCCTTAGAATGCCCACACCGCAGCAGAATTGCTGCAGCGGTTAAGGCGTTAGTAGCACTGGGGAGGTGGCGGTCCCTGGGAGCAGAAGAGGCAATACAGGCCTCCCCAGCATTAATTTTGAATCAATAGCCCAGAGAAGATGGCATTCCTGGGGATGCTGGGTGCAGTGTGGACCCCTGCATCAGTTTACATATGTTTGCCCTGGGGAGGTGGCAGTTACTGGGAGCGAGGGTTCTGGATCGGGATGAGACACGGATCCACCATGTCCCTATATATACAACTAGGAATTTCTTTAGATAACTCCAAAACTAATGAACGGATCTTCACCAAATCACAAAAAGGCACTTGCTTGGACCAACATCCACCTTCCTGCCAAATTTGGTGCAATTCCGTTCAGCAGTTCGGGCAGTAGTTGTGTCTAAAGTTCTTATAGGAATTAACATGGGAAAAACCTGCCTTTAACAGCCATCTGGTTCTCAGCCTCTGCTTGACGGATCCCCCCGAAACTTTCAAGACAGCAGCTGAAGTGTGCAGCATATCAGTTTTGACAATTTCATGAGGAATAATCAAATGGTGACAAAGTTTTGGCAAATGAAAAAATGCTTTTCCTATGGAAACTAGGTCCTATCTTTCGCCAGTGGTTAATATATATCTATATCTATATATCTAGCTATATATTTATTTATCTATATATATATATATATCTATATATCTAGAAATATATATATTTATATACATATTAAATATACTGAAATTATCAGAGTAATTTTGTTAATTTCATACAACTCTTGTGACAAGAAATGACACGATTATGCCCACTCCCGTAATTTAAAGTAAAATGCCTAAAATCTCTACTGAAGTGGATAGGAACAGAGCATGAGAGGCTACTGGCTGCATTGTTCATGTTCTGTTGCATTTAGTGCTATTTTCTTAGTGTAAAATGTTTCCTCAGGTCCATTTTGGAAAATAGCACTGTTGGAAAATATCCCCCTCTTTAGGGCCACCCCAAACATTTAGCCTTTCTCCTCTTCTTTTTCTGACCTTCTTGACCTTCGTTATATTGGCTTTAGGTCTCTAAGCACTTTACCAATGCTGACCAGTGCTAAAGTGCATGTGCTTCTCCCCTTAACGTGGTGACATAGGTGTATACCCAATTGACATATTTAGTTTACTTGTAAGTCCCTTGTAAAGTGTTATACCATATACCCAGGGCCTGTAACCTAAATGCTACTACTGAGCCTGCACACTGATTGTGCCACCCACACAAGTAGCCTTTCATACCTGTCTCAAGCTTGCAATTGCAAGACCTGTGAGTGCAGTTTACTGCCACTTTGACTTACCATTTAACCCCTTTACCATGGGGGTAATTCCCCCACGGCGCGGGGTGGAGGGGGGAGCACGGCGCCGCGGTGCTCGTGATGAGCCCAGCTCATCATGAGGCACAGAGGAGCTGTGCTCATAACGAGCTGGGCTCATCACTACTCCGCCCACTGATTGATTCTCCCGCACAGGCGGGGAATCAATCGTGCGTAGGCGGGCTCCGGCCATTATAATGAGCCCAGCTGGTCATGAGCACAGCTCCACTGTGCCTTATGACGAGCTGGGCTCATAATAAGCATGGAAGGGGTTAAAACCACCTGCCAAGCCTTAAACCTCTCCTCATAAGTCACCCCTAAGGTAGGCCCTAGGTAGCCCTACGGGCAGGGTGCGGTGTAAGTAAAGGCAGGACATGTACAAGTTTCACATGTCCTGGTAGTGAAAAACATCCAGGTTCATTTTTCACTACTGTGAGGCCTACTCCTATCATAGGCTAGCATTGGAAATTCGTTACTAGTAAGATTGGATCGAACTTTACTATTTTAGAAATGTCGCTTTTAGAACGTGGACATTTCTCTGCTCTTACTGTTTTGTGTGTCTCCAACACACGTCTGAGCTGGGTGGCAGCTACATTTTGTGCATTCCCTCTAGACAGCCACAAACACAGGAAGGGTGGGTGTGACAGAGAACTTGTCTGCGTTCACCTGCATCTGATAGCTCTTCCTGGGCAGGAAGAGAGGAGGCAATGACACTTACACCTAAATAGGCAATATCCTCTTTCCCACACAAAGGGCTGATTACCCCTCTGGAGTCAGGGCTGGGAAGAAAGGGGGCCCTGTGCAATTCAAGGGCCACTTTGAAGTCACCCCCACTTCAAAGGCCCATCCTCAGGCAAAAGCAATTGACTTCTGACCCTACTATGATCGTACACTACTGGACTTGTGTAGAACACTGCCAGGATTAAACATAGATACGCTACAAGGATTGCCATTCTGCTTGACTGATGCTCTGAAAGAACTGCTTTTCTGCTTTGCTGTGCTGTCTTGCTGCCTGCTGATCTCTGCCCTGCTAAGTACAAGGACTGAATTATCTCACTTGATCCCTTAATGACTCCAAGGGCTTGCTTGCTCGCTGTCCTGAAGTCTCAGGGCTTTCAAAGACTTCCTTCAGCCCTGTAACAGTACCTGGACTCTGCCATCTTAGAGTCCTGCACTGCCAAGTAGTGCTTGAAAGGTGACTTCTGCTGTACAGATCCATCAAAATCGACAAAGTGGCGACTTTGCGCTGATGGGAACCGATGCATTGCCCTTCGATGGTGATGCAGGAGCTGATAAATGACATCGCTTCGACGGACCTTGTGGCTCAAGGACAATGGAAAGCGTAGCTCAACAACGACGCAGTGCCTGCATCATAAATGGGTTTATTGGCAAAGCATTTATCACCTACATGAAACGGAACTTCGACGTAAACGCTTTATCCATCTAAAGGAACTTTTTCAGAAGGAACTGCATGAGTCCTGTAGCCAGCCTGGCCTCCATCACGTTCAGCCTGACCTCAAGTAACCCCAAATCGTGATTTGCTTATAAGCATTACTTTTTGATTTATTCTTTAAAAATTCATAACTCCGGTTCCACTTATTAGATTTTTGTCTTTATGTTTTTTTCTCATAAAAATATAATCTATTTTGGGGGGTTTTCCTCGTGTTACTGTGTGTGTGTGTTACACAAATACTTCACACTTTACCTCTTTAGATATGACTGACTTCTCTGTGCCAAGCTACTAGAGGCTGAGCAAAGGTTATCTTTTAGTGTGTATCTAGCTAACACTGACTAGAGTGGTGTTTCCTGCTTTTACAGGGTGCATATCTGACAAACAGAAACCCCAGTTCTTACAAGCCCTAAATCCAGGGTTACACTCTCTGAGTAATTCTGTGTAATCTTGTGTAATATTGCTGTCATTTAATGTAATTATGCTACAGCAAATTACGCAAATTATGGTGAACAGAATTAGATCGAATCTGCTTGTAGTGCAGTGTAGTGCAGTGTATCTTTTCTCAGCAAGAGTGCTTTTTATTATTTGGTGTAAATTTGTTAAGCCTTTTTTGTGCAGTTAGTGTTTAAATTATGGTGACATTTGGATAGTTTGACACAAGACAAAATCTCTGTAATTCTGTGGCACAACCAATTGAAAAAATAAATCATTCTGATTGGCTTGTGTGGCCTTTTTCTGTCTGCCACTTTGGTCCCACATGACCGGCACCAGTGTTGTGGAACCAAGCAATCTGACTGGTTGGGCACAACATGAACAGAAATGTTGTTACCATTACAAGACAATGAGACTAAGTGAAAAGGGTCAAGAAAAAAAATAAAATCACTGGTACTGTGGTAGTTCAGTGGAACACCTTGCAGTTCCCCTGTGTGGAAACAAAGTGCTACCACTGCAGACATGGTACTGTGAGACAAAGCAAACATCGCAAACAGAAGCTTTGGTAATCTTTCAGTACCAGGGATTATTGCTCGTGGCAGTACGGCAGGAGTACTGCTGTACCAAATTTATTTTTAAAAGCAAAGTAATATAAAAGATGTAGTGTGAGGGTCCATGGATGTTGGGTGCCCATGGGGTTGGACACAGTGCTTACATGCTGCATGGCCAAAGGCTGTGCCGAAAGGATGGAATGGTCACCTATGGGGACATTGTTGCGGGGCTTGGCTGCAGACCTGACCCTGTGTAGCCATCTCATCACTGCTTATTACTGAAGGCTGTGTTTGGCGGGTTTGTTGGCTGTATTCCCTTGATGGAATGGGTGTAGGATTTTTAATGGCTGGTATATCCTGCTGCAGTGGGCCATAAGAGTAAATAAGGAAATTCGGTTATTATAGAGCACAATGGTATTATACATTTATAGTTTGCTATAGCATGCTACTGTAGTCATTGGCATCTAAATCTCTTGTTATAAGGATATGTTTTTAGCTTGAATGTATAACAATAGACAGGCCCTGTTCATAATACCTCACTAGCATTCCACTCCCTCCAGATACCAAAGTCCCCTTTAGATGGCCAAAACCCCGATTTGCATGGCCTTAATCCTAAGGCAAATCCTTTATGGACTGCCAAGTTCCCCCTACGGGCAAGAAACTGCATGTGGTGGGCGAGCCAGTGCTGTGCATGGTCTTTACCCTGTGTACAACACTTCATGGGCAGCCTACTCCCTATAGACACCCAAGCCCCCCTTAGGTGCCCATTATAACCAATGGGGTAACCGAAAGTAGTCCATGGACCTGGGTGTAAATTGTTTACAAAAAACAGTGGTCCTATACCAATTAATCAGAAGATTGTAAAATCAAGGTGATGATCATAGAATCTATTTGGAGCTCGCAAAATGTCAGCTCACATACGTATATCAATCATACATTTTATCAATCGAAACATGAAGTGCAGCACAACAATATTTAATATTACAATATATTTATTAGAAAAATGAGGACTGAGGTTAAACAAACCTTCAAGGGTCATAAAGGAGAGATGAATTTAAGGAACGAGTGGAAAGGGGTGCTCAAAAAATAAAAAGAGTCAAGAGGACTCGAAGTTTGTCAAACAGAAGATGAGCATATATTTACATAACTGCAAAGAAACTGACATTAGATATATAGTTCAATGCAACCTGGCCATATTCAAAAACAATCTTTTTTAAATTATATCTTAAAATGCTAAATAAATTGTTCTAAGCAGGGACAAGGGTAGTGGGAAGGATGGTCAAGGTGCGCTAAGGGGATAGTGTTGACGTTTTGATCTGGCTATCGGCCGGAGAGGGAAATTAATGCCTCGGCCATGCAGATCTTCCTCAGGACAGGGGAAGGGTTGAAGTGATCCTACACAATATGAACAATAAAACTTAGTACAGGTACCTAGAGTGGTTACCAAAATCATAATGTCAGCACATCAAGAGGTGGGATTGGAAAACCCACCTTATCAAAATAATTCCTCACTGAATTGGTCCAGTAAATGTGACATCAGTACCCGAAATAAAATAATGACAATGGTTGCCAAAATTCTATGGGGGTATAGGAGACTGAGCTGAATTAGGGCAGGGGAATATCAACTTACCCGGAAGGTTAACACCCCAACTCTTCTAGGGATTAAAGATGATGGCGCTCAAACAATAAACCACTGTAGTATCGTACGGCCCGCTATTCGGGACACGCAGTTGACTTCGGCAATCCGACACAGCTAATTCAATCTGACTGTAAAGAAGAGGAAGTGTGGTAAGCGATCCGTCCCTCACTCCATGGTAGTGCTCCTAGATCAAGCAAGTTACAAGGATAATTACCTGGTCGTGCTGGGAAATGACTTCTGACTTCTTAACTCCAATGCGGTAGTAGCCGAATGGCATCGCTACCGCAGGAGAATTAGTACGCTGCATTGGGGGCTTGTGACTAAGGAAGAGGGGGACACTATCACATGCATCTAGAGCAATGGGCGAAAGACTTAGGCCCACATGCATCAAGCACTTTTGCATTCGCAAACGGTGCGATTCCTTAAAATCGGCCGTTTGCGAATGCAAAAGTGCTTTTTCAGATGCATCATCATTTCTGAATGGAATTCGCTGATTTTGCGACTTTCCAGAATGCGAATGCATTTAAGGAATCGCAAATTTGCGATTCCTTAAATGCAATGCATCATTCAGAAATGAAATTGCGAGAACAAGGTTTGGAAGTGCAAATTACCACGAGGTTGAACCTCGTGGTAAATTGCGAAAAATGTTTAAAATGTACTAATTTACATTTTAAACGATGTCATGTTACAGACACACATGTCCTTAGGACATGTGTGTGTGAAACATCCATTTCAAATTACATTTCGGGGGTGCAGGGGGGGGTCCTTTGGACCCCCCCCTGCACCCATGAAATTTTCTAAGTGCCATTCGCAATTTCCATTGATTCCTATGGGCCTTTTGGCCCATAGGAATCAATGGGAATTGCGAATTCGCAATTTTGAAGTCACAAAATATTTGCGAGTCGGTAAAAATTGCGAATTTTACCGAATCGGAAATATTTTGCACTTTCCATGATGCATCCCGTTTTGCGAATCCATATTTGCGATTCGGTAAAATTCGCAAATTTGGAAACGCAAAACGGGAGTTTGATGCATGAGCCCCTTAATTCCTAGAGTGTGGCCAATTATGACTAGCGTGTCCTACTGAAGTATTAAATTGCAGCCACTAGTGATGTCTCGATTAATTCCCTAACCAATTGGACATTATTACAATAAAATAATATAATAATACAATAAAGGACAAACATTGTGTTTACCGATACATATAAATGGTTGAACGAGGCCCGAAAGTTTAGCAATACCGGTAATGGCCCATTGCTTGTATTACATTACTGTACCATTAGTACAATTTGAATCGTAAGTATGTATAAATTGGGTGCAATATGAACCGTTAGAATTTATAAACCGTGTGTAGGTTCTAATGTCAAGATTTCTATAAACCACATGTGAAAAACCTAATATTGATACATTAGGCGACATTATATAAATATACACATTGATGAATCCTGTGTAGGGGATCACAATACACATATAGTGGTGAGATAGAAGCCGAAGCAATAAACAGTGTATTTACAAGGCAAATATACTAGGGAAACGATTGGTAAAGGTACAAAAGCCAACAAGCATATCTATAGTTTTTATATTTTCCTTATAGAGTGACAATAATATTATATTACATGGTATAAAGTTGGCATACGTGGTGCACCCAGAGCCCCATAACCTCAGCCATTGCTTTGTGTAGATACCTGTCTGTTAATCCCTTCATATTCGTTAAGACCTCTCACTAGAGTATCAAGGTGGTGTATCCATCTACACTCCAGTAAGCTCAGAATTCTAGAGAAATCCCCTTCCCTTGGGTTGGCTTGGACCTTCTCTGGTACACACCAACGAATACTCTTGGTGTGTGTCCAAAAGTTTTGAAATGTTCAACAAGGTGTGCTCCTTGTACTTGACAGTGTATGTGTCTGCAGTGTTGCAGGATCTGGCACTTAACTTTTTGTATGGTTTGTCCGATATATACAAAACCACAGGGGCAGGATATAGCATAGATTATCCCCGAGGAGTTGCAGTTCATGTGATCTTGAAGTGTATGTATATAGTTGTTGTGTGTGAATATTTTCAAGTCTTTAGTCATACGGCACGCCCTACATTACCCACACTTGAAATGCCCTTTGACTGAAAAAACATTCCATAATGTATTCTGTGAGGCTATTGTTTTCCAGGGTAACAGCGATTTTACAACATGTTCCCTCACATTTTTACCTTTACGGAATGCATGCATGGGTGGTGGTATTCCGCCAAGTTCATCTGCCACTAGGCTCCAATGGCTATTTATGATCTTCTTGATGGAATTACTCTTCGTACAAAAGGTGTTCACACACCCTAGCCTGTCATGGTCTTTAGAGTCCTGCTCTTTGGGTACCAGAAGGGAATCTCTGTGGTTGAACTGCACGCGTTTACGTGCCTTTTTTAAAAGTCTTAGGGAATAGACCCTATCTGTCAGCCGGGTCATGAGTTCTTCTGACTTCTTAAGTAATCATCCTTTTTCGAACAGTTCCTCCTCAACCTTAGGAACTGACCAAATGGCAAATTGTCCCTAAGGTTGTGCTGATGATGGCTGGAGTAACGCAGCAAGGTGTTGGGTTCACTAGCTTTTCTATAGAGGCTGGTGTATAGTTTACCTTCTTCTGCTCTTATGGTTAGGTCTAAAAAATTGACAGATGATTCACTGTAGTCCAATGAGAATTTTATATCCTCAGAGCAGTTGTTCAACTAAACCTGAAATTCTTTAAGGTAGTCTTCACTGCCTTGCCAGATAAGTAGTACATCGTCAATGTACCGACGCCAAAGGTCGATACACTGACCGTAAGGATTCTGTTCACTTAGGACATGAGTATGCTCATAGATGTCCATGAATATTATTGCTAGGTTAGGCCCGAAGCTTGCTCCCATGGCAACTCCCTTTTGTTTGAATATAGAAGTCACCCTGAAAGCTAGATGCCCAAGCCCACTACACATGGCCTTTGCCCTGCTCTGAACCCTTCACAGACAGACAACCCCAACAGGCAACCAACCACACAAGTTTGGGTAAGCCACTGCTGTGCACGGTCTTCACCCTGTGCACAACCCTTAACAAACAGCTCACTCCCTCTAGACATCCATGCCCTCTCAGGTGGCTAACCCTCCACTACACTCAGCTTTCACTCTGTAACAAACTCTTCATGGACTGCCAATACCCCATGTGCAAACGACCACACACCAGTTCGAAAGTCAGTGCTGCACCCAGTCTTCACCCTGAGCACAACCCCTCACAGCCTGTCCACTCCCTCCAGACCACACATCCAAACACCTTGTGTGGCCAAATAGGCAGTGCACACAGTCTTCACCCTGTGCTGAACCCTTCATTAACAAGTAACCCCCACATTGACAACTAAACCCAAATGGATGGGTAAGCCACTGCTGCACACAATGGCCGCCCTGTGCACAAACCCTTACAGAGTGCCCACTCCCTCCAAACACCCAAGCGCACTATGCACAACCTTTTCTCTGTGCTGGATTTGGGACTCACTGTCTGCTTTATCATACAACTGTAGCCATAAAGGTCCAAGGGGCATATGTACAACAAAATGACTGAGCACTGAGCTGCACTATATTATTGTAAATATGTAGCAAACCTGCGCTTCTAAAGTGACGGAGTGCTGCATTAGCAATTTTGGAGCTAACTTGTGCCCTGCCACTTTCTAATACATATGCCATATAATTTCTCTGTAGACATCTATTCAGCTAGCATTTTATTAAAACTTAAATATCGTTCAAATGATTGTTTGATCATTATTTCTTTTACTGGAATTTACCTGATAAATACCTAATGTGACATAGAATTTTGTCTCAACAGCTTCACATTAATTCTTTAGCAACTGATAAGTCATTTTTGTAATAATACCTTACACACATTTGTGAAATGAGCAGAATGGCATACAGCATTGCAAGAATGCTTACAATCATTCTGCCACTTGAACATTTGTAAGTGAGTTACCCATATATTATACATTCTTCAACTATGCATAATGCCTCAGAATTACATTGAACCTCTGAAATGAAACATCTGTACTTCATAAATCTCAAGTTTATATAAATATTGTCAATAGCACTATTTTAAAACTCTTTAATGTCGGCATGTGCACAAAAATCCACAGGTGACTACTGTATTGTAAGCTTAAACTATAATTCTTCTCACATATTTCGGCAACAGGACTTTGATTTTAGCCATCCCCTATTTGTAACGTATTACTGCAAGTCACATTAGTTGAGCTTAGTCTCTACCTTTTTTAATGAAGTGCTGCTTGCACTTAATATTCTGCTATTAGGTAAACTATGCACCATATTCATTTTACCAAACTGAATCAAACTTATCTCCACGACTACACTACCATTACACTACCACAACTACACTACACATTACACCCCATCTGACAGACCTGCACTGACTCCCCGTTCACAAGAGGACCACCTTCAAGCTCCTCACCCACACACACAAGGCACTCCACAACACCGGACCAGCATACCTTGACAGACGACTCAGCTTCCACACCCCCAACCGCCAGCTCCACTCTGCCGACCCCACCCTCGCCACAATCCCCCACATCCGAAGATCGACCTCCATTGGCAGATCGTTCTCCCACCTCACCGCCAAGACCTGGAGCACCCTCCCATCCTTTGGCAGACCCAGGACCTGCTAACCTTCAGAAGACTCCTCACGATCCGGCTATTCGAGCAGTAGCAGCATCCCCCCCGTTCCTTGAGACCCTCATGGGTAAGTAGTGTGCTTTACAAATGTCCTGATTGATTGATAGATGCACACGTGTACAGACTTCAAATGTATTCTGTACGTTTTTGTGGGACCTTTTCTATTTGAGCGTGGAAAAATGCTAACATCCTCCCGCTGCTAAAGAAATCTACAGCTGACCCTGAGGTAGCTAGTAATTTCCTGCTCATATCACTCCTGCCGTTCTTCTCTAAGGCAGTGGATAAATATGTTAATGGAGTCCTTACTAACTTCCTGGAAGCTAATCATCTGTTGCACCCTAGCCAGCCAGGTTTCAGAGCTAATTGTAGCACCAAAATAGCTCTGCTTGAGGTGGCTGAAACTATCAAAGCTACCCTGGACAGAGGTGGTAATGCAGTTTTGGTTTTATTAGCTCTATCTGCAGATTTTGATACCATGCCACACAATAGACTACTGCAAAGACTTAGGGAGAGCGGTATTGGTGGCACGGTATTGAGATGGTTTACTTATTTTCTGGCTAATCGCTCTCAAACTATTTGGGCTCCCCCTTTTGTTGCTGAGATCTCTCACCCAAAATGTGGGTGTCCCTCAGGGCTCTATATTGAGCCCCACACAATTTAATTTGTATATGGCCCTACTTGTCCCTCTTGCTGAGGAAGCTGGGGCTAAAATAGTGTCCTACGCTGTTGACACCCAGCTGCTGTTTATTTGCGAGTAGGGCGCAGACTTCAATGGTACTCTCATCAACTCCTGTCTTTCAAAAGTTTTCTCTTGGTTTAGTTATAATCATTTAAGAATCTGAGATTATTTTGTTTGGGCAACGGCCTTGCAAAACTTAGCGTTCTTGGTGGCCACAGGACATGTCCCCCGCTGTGTCTTCTGTCTCCACTGTGAAAAACTTAGGAGTCAAGTTGGATGCTTACCTTTCTTTTAAAGCTCAAGTTCAGCCCTTAGCTGGGAGATGCTTCAGACTATTGCGAATGCTGCGGAATTTCCTTCCCTTGCTTTCCATTCCTTATAGGAAAACTGTGGTCCAGGCCTTGGTTGTTTCGAGGCTGGATTATGTGAACTCCTTGCATCTCGGCCTTCCGGATTATCTCCTGAGCCGACTGCAAGTGATCCATAATGCTGCGGCAAGGGCCATTTTCTTGATTGGGCCCAGAAACCATACTTCGTAGCTTTTATGCTCACTGCACTGGCTTCCGGTGCGAAAAAGAATATACTTCAAGGCCCTGGTTCTGGTTTTTAAGGCTTTTCACAAATTCGGAGCACCCTATCTTCGGGACAGATTTCAACCTTATCTTCCCCAACGCACTATGAGATCTTCTTCTCAACTGCTGATTACTGTCCCTAAGGCTCAATTCTCCCAGCTAGGGGGCAGATCTTTTCATGTTGTGGCCTCTAGGCTGTGGAATAGCCTACCATTTGCTATCAGACAGAGCCCTGATATCCTTATTTTCAGGAAGAGTCTGAAAACGTGGCTTTTCCAGCAGTGAAATTTGGTGTTGCTGCTGCATATGGTTTGATGTTATGTGATTTTTCGTTCTGTTCTAGCGCCAGGACACTCCGGGGAGTAGCCGTGCGCTATACAAATATATATTTTTTTAAAGTACTTTCTTTTCTAAAAGGATTGAAAAGTTAAAGGGTAAATTGAGGAGAAGTGGCTTGGATAATGCCATCGATTAAGTCATTTGAGATGTCTTCAGAGATGTCATAAATTATGCCATTTAATATCTTTTTAAGCGTTAGTTGGCCCCACATTTCAACACTTTACAATAACACTACTTTATCCTTTAGTTTTTTCAACTGATCACCATGTATGCGAAGTGTTCTTTAGCACAATTTCAAAAGTCCAGACAGGAGTGGTGCATGTAGCATTCACCAGTTATTGAGCCAGAGAGATTCTTCAGTAAAAAGGGGGGCTTCCATCACTCTCTGAAACATATTCTTGAATTGGTTTCACCAAATCTTCTTGTCACTGATATCTATTTCGAAGAGACCTGACTGACTACCGATCGGGCAGGGTCTACACATTCGGCCAAAAACATGATAACATCAATACAACTACGCCATTAACCCAGATGACCGACTCAAAAGAAACACCTTTGTCCTCCGAAGCAGAATCAGTGGAAGAACCGGCAACTACCTGTAACACCTGACCAAAGATACATTTTTGGGAGGAAGTTCAACAACATCGCCTGGGCACTGCCCAAGACAATCGCACCAGACCACCCAACCTGTCGTCACCAAAACAAAGTGTCATGGGTGTACAGACAAGAGCAAGGAAAAATGAATTGCACAACAAGCTGGGTAACATCCAGAAATAATGCCTAACAATTTAGTGATCAATCTCTCCTCAACCGTACTTACCGAGATGCACAACCAAATCTTCAATAAAGGCTCATCTTTTTGCCCTAAAAGCCACTGGGACCCTGTTTCAAACAAAGGTTGACTTTTTAAGTTTACGAGGAAATTAAAACTGCGCTCGTTCTTTACAGACAACACTATTTGCCGTGCATCAATAGTAAGAGTTGTGATCTTACTGCACAAGACTTAGAAAACATCAACCTTTTGACAAATCTATCTACGGATGCCATGCAGACAATCTAGAATCTTTGACAACCACTGCGCAGGAACTGGGATTAGACATCTTCCATTCCTGACCCAATCCCATCAAAAAGAAATCTAAATTTACACCAGCCTTACCACCGGGAAACTCCATTGATATGCTTCTTAAAGCTATTAACAAAGATGTGGACAAAGAATTTGAAAAATTTAAATCAAAACAGAAATACATATCAAGAAATATAATGACCAAAGAGAGAAAGGCCCTGACAGAATTAGGAAATTACCCCCTTCTCACAATAAAGGAGGAGGACAAAGGAGGGAATGTTGTCATATCAAACACCTCAGACTACTTGGAAGAAGCCCATTGACAACTAAGTGACACAACCTTTTACTTGAAACGTGATCAAAATCCCACAAAAGTAATCCAAGCAAAATTCCTCCAACTCCTTACTGCATGGTATGAAAAAGACCTGCTAACCTTGGAAGAAAAACAACTACTGTACATTGACAATCCGATCATCCCAACTCTTTATCTTTTGCCAAAAGTTCACAAACCAGGAAAAATACCCAAAGGCAGACCAATCATTGCAGGAATCGATTCAATCGGTTCCAATGTAGGTGCCTTCATTGACGCTGAACTTCAACCCCTTATTCGGGATCTCCCCTCCTTCATCAAAGACACCAAAGATGTCCTACAAAAACTAGAGAACATAGTCTGGCAAGAAGGCTATGTCCTCTCTTCAATTGATGTCACCAGTCTCTACACCTCAATCAAACACACAGATGGGATTGCAGCAACTAGAAAATGTCTACACACCAGATCCGTCCATCTTACAGCCAGAAATAACATTATGCTGGATATGTTGGAATTTTGTTTGCTCAATAACTACTTCATCTTCAATGGCAATTTCTTCATACAACTCCAGGGAACAGCCATGGGGGCCACATTTTCTCCCCCATATGCCTGCCTCCTGATGGCTGGGGTAGAGAGACACTGGGTATTGGTAGAAAGACCAGATGACCCACCCATAACATCATCATGTGGGGCAGGTATAATGATGACATTTTGCTGGTCTGGCAAGGATCTGAATAACATCTGAAACGGTTCATCGATTCACTCACCCCCAACAAATGGGGAATTGAGATCACATATATTGGATCTAAAACAGAAATTGAATACATAGACCTCACTATCTACATCGAGAACAATAAACTGTACACAAAAATACATAGAAAACCAACCTCTGGCAACTCAATTCTATATGCATGCAGCAGCCATCCAAATCACACTATTAGCAATATCCCAGCAGGCGAATAACGTCGTGCCCACATGAATTGACGTTCAAAAGAAGACTACACAGCAAACTCCAATGATATCACTCAATGTCTCAAACAACGAGGGTATAAAATACAGGCTTTAAACAAAGCTCAGAGGATGTTTGCTAACACAGAACAACATCAGTTGTTACACAACAATCGCACTGGACAAAGCAAAGCAGTAATTAGATTCAGCATGCAATACAATAACGGACACCAATATATCTGAAAAACCCTGAACAAAAGTTGGCATTTTCTGAAAGAGAACCCTACGATATCAAAAGTGCTACATGAAAAACCACAGCTTAGCTTTTCCAGAATTAGGAACTTGCGAGACATACTATGCCCATCTTTCCTGGAAATAAAATCGGATCCCATTAACCTTTTACCACAACCTAAAGGCTTTTGCACTTGCTCAAACTGCTCGATATATTAACTGGGTAAATCAAGAACAAAAGAAGTCACTACAAATGGGAAACTGCATAAAATAAACGATTTTATCAACTTTGAAAGCACCAATGTAATCTACCTTACCTCCTGTTCATGTGATCTAGACTGCATTGGCAGCACTATTAGGCCTCTGATAATCCGTATCCAAGAGCACTATCGAAAAATCCACAAGTCAGACACTAGACAACCTCTGGTGGAACACTTTCTGACACAACATCACCATCAGTGCAACTTCAACTTCATTGGCTTAAAAACATTGAAACATCATAAACGAGGCGGAAACCTGGAGCAACGTCTGCGCAAGGAGGAAAGTGTACTTATTATAGGCCTGCAAACAGTGGAAAAAGTCCTGAATTTTGAATAATAAGTGGCATGACTGGCTTTAGACAAAGTTTGAAACCAACAAGCTGGCCAGAAGTCCACATACGAACATGCCACCATGCCTGCCCAAACGTACAACCTCGCAATGAACTATAAGAAGTGAATCTGTCTAAAAAATGTGTGTGTGTAAAAATCCTAAAACCACAGTTTATGGACAGAATGCAGAACAATGTCATACATTCACCCCAGTACAGAGGTCTGGGCCCAAACCCATCATTTTTTGCACTCCAGACCACCCCAGTTCAGACATGGCCATATGCAAATCAGTCTGACCCTGTGCCTTATGGGAACAGTCCAGCCCGAACCGCCAAGCCATGCCTTCCCTGGACCGGAAACAAGCTTCTGAGGACCGATTTCTGGCATTCCTGCAGTCTTCAGCCCGGCTTGCTTGAATCCAGTGGTGTGGAGAGCATGGGACTCCCGTCTGAGCATACCCATCTCACTCGGGGGTGAGAAATGCAAAAACCACAGTTGATAGACAGAATGCAGAACAATGTCATACATTCATCCCAGTACAGAGATCTGGGCCCAAATCCATCGTTTTTTTGCACTCCACACCACCCCAGTTCAGACATGGCCATATGCAAATAAGTCTGACCCTGTGCCTCATGGGAACAGTCCAGCCCGAACTGCCAAGCCATGCATTCCCTGGACTGGAAACAAGCTTCCGAGGACCGGTTTCTGGCATTCCAGCCGTCTTCAGCCTGGCTTGCTTGAATCCAGTGGTGTGGAGCGCATGGGACTCACGTCTGAGCATACCCATCCCACTCTGGATGACAAATGCAAAAACCACAGTTGATGGACAGAATGCTGAGCAATGTCATACATTCACCCCAGTACAGAGATCTGGGCCCAATTCCATTGTTTTATTGCACTCCACACCACCCCAGTTCAGACATGGCCAAATGCAAATCAATCTGACCCTGTACTTCATGGTAACAGTCCAGCCTGAACCGCCAAGCCATGCCTTCCCTGGACCGGAAACAAGCTTCCAAGGACCGGTTTCTGGCATTCCAGCCGTCTTCAGCCCCGCTTGCTTGAATCCAGTGGTGTGGAGAGCATGGGACTCACGTCTGAGCATACCCATCCCACTCGGGGTGACAAATGCAAAAACCACAGTTGATGGACAAATTGCAGAACAATGTCATACATTCACCCCAGTACAGAGATCTGGGCCCAAATCCATCATTGTTTTGCACTCCACACCACCCCAGTTCCGACATGGCCATATGCAAATCAGTCTGACCCTGTGCCTCATGGGAACAGTCCAGCCCGAACCGCCAAGCCATGTCTTCCCTGGACCGGAAACAAGCTTCCGAGGACCGGTTTCTGGCATTCCAGCCGTCTTCATCCCGGCTTGCTTGAATGCAGTGGTGTGGAGAGCATTGGACTCACGTCTGAGCATACCCATCCCACTCGGGGTGACAAATGCAAAAACCACAGTTGATGGACAGAATGCAGAACAATGTCATACATTCATCCCAGTACAGAGATCTGGGCCCAAATCCACTGTTTTTTTGCGCTCCACACCACCCCAGTTCAGACATGGCCATATGCAAATCAGTCTGACCCTGTGCCTCATGGGAACAGTCCAGCCCGAACTGCCAAGCCATGCCTTCCCTGGACTGGAAACAAGCTTCCGAGGACCGGTTTCTGGCATTCCAGCCGTCTTCAGCCTGGCTTGCTTGAATCCAGTGGTGTGGAGAGCATGGGACTCACGTCTGAGCATACCCATCCCACTCTGGATGACAAATGCAAAAACCACAGTTGATGGACAGAATGCAGAGCAATGTCATACATTCACCCCAGTACAGAGATCTGGGCCCAAATCCATTGTTTTATTGCACTCCACACCACCCCAGTTCAGACACGGCCAAAAGCAAATCAATCTGACCCTGTACCTCTTGGGAACAGTCCAGCCTGAACCGCCAAGCCATGCCTTCCCTGGACCGGAAACAAGCTTCCAAGGACCGGTTTCTGGCATTCCAGCCGTCTTCAGCCCCGCTTGCTTGAATCCAGTGGTGTGGAGAGCATGGGACTCACGTCTGAGCATACCCATCCCACTCGGGGTGACAAATGCAAAAACCACAGTTGATGGACAGAATGCAGAACAATGTCATACATTCACCCCAGTACAGAGATCTGGGCCCAAATCCATCATTGCTTTGCACTCCACACCACCCCAGTTCCGACATGGCCATATGCAAATCAGTCTGACCCTGTGCCTCATGGGAACAGTCCAGCCCGAACCGCCAAGCCATGTCTTCCCTGGACCGGAAACAAGCTTCCGAGGACCGGTTTCTGGCATTCCAGCCATCTTCATCCCGGCTTGCTTGAATGCAGTGGTGTGGAGAGCATTGGACTCACGTCTGAGCATACCCATCCCACTCGGGGTGACGAATGCAAAAACCACAGTTGATGGACAGAATGCAGAACAATGTCATACATTCACCCCAGTACAGGGATCTGGGCCCAAATCCATTGTTTTTTTGCACTCCACACCACCCCAGTTCAGACATGGCCATATGCAAATCAGTCTGACCCTGTGCCTCATGGGAACAGTCCAGCCCGAACTGCCAAGCCATGCCTTCCCTGGACTGGAAACAAGCTTCCGAGGACCGGTTTCTAGCATTCCAGCCGTCTTCAGCCTGGCTTGCTTGAATCCAGTGGTGTGGAGAGCATGGGACTCACGTCTGAGCATACCCATCCCACTCTGGATGACAAATGCAAAAACCACAGTTGATGGACAGAATGCAGACCAATGTCATACATTCACCCCAGTACAGAGATCTGGGCCCAAATCCATTGTTTTATTGCACTCCACACCACCTCAGTTCAGACATGGCCAAATGCAAATCAATCTGACCCTGTACCTCATGGGAACAGTCCAGCCTGAACCGCCAAGCCATGCCTTCCCTGGACCGGAAACAAGCTTCCAAGGACCGGTTTCTGGCATTCCAGCCGTCTTCAGCCCCGCTTGCTTGAATCCAGTGGTGTGGAGAGCATGGGACTCACGTCTGAGCATACCCATCCCACTCGGGGTGACAAATGCAAAAACCACAGTTGATTGACAGAATGCAGAACAATGTCATACATTCACCCCAGTACAGAGATCTGGGCCCAAATCCATCATTGTTTTGCACTCCACACCACCCCAGTTCCGACATGGCCATATGCAAATCAGTCTGACACTGTGCCTCATGGGAACAGTCCAGCCCGAACCGCCAAGCCATGTCTTCCCTGGACCGGAAACAAGCTTTCGAGGACCGGTTTCTAGCATTCCAGCCGTCTTCATCCCGGCTTGCTTGAATGCAGTAATGTGGAGAGCATTCGACTCACGTCTGAGCATACCAATCCCACTCGGGGTGACAAATGCAAAAACCACAGTTGATGGACAGAATGCAGAACAATGTCATACATTCATCCCAGTACAGAGATCTGGGCCCAAATCCATTGTTTTTTTGCACTCCACACCACCCCAGTTCAGACATGGCCATATGCAAATCAGTCTGACCCTGTGCCTCATGGGAACAGTCCAGCCTGAACCGCCAAGCCATGCCTTCCCTGGACCGGAAACAAGCTTCCGAGGACCGGTTTCTGGCATTCCAGCCGTCTTCAGCCCAGCTTGCTTGAATGCAGTGGTTTGGAGAGCATGGGACTCACGTCTGAGCATACCCATCCCACTCGGGGTGACAAATGCAAAAACCACAGTTGATAGACAGAATGCAGAACAATGTCATACAGTCACCCCAGTACAGAGATCTGGGCCCAAATCCATCGTTTTTTTGCACTCCACACCACCCCAGTTCAGACATGGCCATATGCAAATCAGTCTGACCCTGTGCCTTATGGGAACAGTCCAGCCTGAACCGCCAAGCCATGCCTTCATTGGACCGGAAACAAGCTTCCGAGGACCGGTTTCTGGCATTCCAGCCGTCTTCAGCCCGGCTTGCTTGAATCCAATGGTATGGAGAGCATGGGACTCACGTCTCAGCATACCCATCCCACTCGGGGTTACAAATGCAAAAACCACAGTTGATGGACAGAATGCAGAACAATGTCATAAATTCACCCCAGTACAGAGATCTGGGCCCAAATCCATTGTTTTTTTGCACTCCACATCACCCCAGTTCAGACATGGCCATATGCAAATCAGACTGACCCTGTGCCTCATGGAAACAGTCCAGCCTGAACCGCCAAGCCATGCCTTCCCTGGACCAAAAACAAGCTTCAGAGGAGCGGTTTCTGGCATTCCAGCCATCTTCAGCCCGGCTTGCTTGAATCCAGGGGTGTGGAGAGCATGGGACTCACGTCTGAGCATACCCATCCCACTCGGGCTGACAAATGCAATAACCACAGTTGATGGACAGAATGCAGACCAATGTCATACATTCACCCCAAAACAGAGAGCCCAAATCCATAGTTTTTTTGCACTCCACACCACCCCAGCTCAGACATGGCCAAATGCAAATCAGTCTGACCCTGTGCCTCATGGGAACCGTCCAGCCCGAACCGCCAAGCGGTCACACATGATACCCCTAATATGACTCAACTCATCAACATATCACCAATAACTTAACATCACACCTAAGCTCAGTTAAACCTTTCTGGCTTTTCTACAATGCCTCATTCTACATCTTAAAATACCTGACGTTGGGACTTCTGCTTTGATCATATTGTCCTTCATTTTTAGATTTTGCTTTGGAATACAGGTTGTCACAAGCTAAGCTATTATGTTAGTATAAGTCTAGAACAACACAAGATAGACCCCCTTTTTGATCTTAGCCAATATATTACTTTGCTAGTATGTAACTACCCGTCTAACTTTACATCGACCTAGCACTTTTTCAACTTGCGAGATCTCTGTATACTCCTCTGATAAACCAACAACTTACTTTAAGGCTCACTTGTACGCAATTGTTCCTTATTGGTCTCTGCATATCGAAGTTCTCTCTTACTTTAAATCCACAAGAATAGCATCATGTCTGCGGACGCCATTAGAGATGTCTCGCAAACACTGTATTAACCTTTCACACTAAAATTTGATTAGACACATGTTTTTTATCTGGTTTCCCCATCTTTGCTTTTGTTAATAATTATTCCAACGTATGTCCATATGTTCTATTTTGGACTTCTTCCCTCCAACCATTGCTTCAACCCTTTCAGACATAATCTGCAAAATACCTCCTCAGTTGTACAAATTTGCTGTTAAAATGTCACAGATATGTCCCATCAATACCTCATTAATCCTGGAAACACAATTCTGGTTAGACTCGAGCTTCGATCTTTACCTTTGCTAACTACCTTTCCAATATGGCGGTGGTGTTTACATGCTCTACCTGCCTTTACCTCCCTTGATGATTTGTTCAACTTCTGTGTATATATAAACTGCAATTGACCTCTTTAGCGGCATCAACTTGTTTTCAGACCGAATCTGCAAACGTACGTTTGGTGACAATGTTTGCTGTCTAGCACTTTCACTCGTAAACTCCCTTTTCCTGTGACGTCAGTTACTTTACTTCCGGGTCATAATGACCTCACTCGGTACTTAAATGGCTATATATTCACTTTCGTACAATGAGGATCTATCGAATATTCTAGAGCAACATTCGTCTCACCGCGCTAACTCTTTTACTATTCCCACTCAATTGCTAAACTCATGTCTGCCAGCACCAGTCCTATTTCTTACCATTTTTTCTTACTCTTTTTCTTTTCCTTTTTCCCTCTCCCAATCACTTTTTTCTCTCTGGAATCTAAGCATGTCTATACAAATTGTAGTTCAGGCTAGGTTGACTCCATCCTTTATAAATTTGGCTTAAATAAACCCCTTCCGTCACAAACACATCTCTGTTTTAAATTCTTCACCTCACACACAATAATTTTTCCCTTCTGTAGCTTCCAACACTTCGTTCACTCGGATGGTGTCCCCCATATCCTAGGGGAAACCCAGTACCTGTTTATTGACACTCTCTTCTTTCTTCTCCAATGCAGCCTTGAGAAAACCCTGGCCCTATTAGCCACATAGGGCAAAACATGTGTCGGCTGTTCATTCTTGCTAAAAAAGACTCCTTTAAGAAAAACTAAAAACAAGTGAAATGATCATAGAAATGTGGTAATCAAAAAGAACTAACTTCACTCATAATAACCTGTACTATTGTGCTTACTTGAATAAGGAATTATCCTCTAATAATAATATCAGTTTGAAAAGGAGGAACACCTGCTCACAACCTCTATCTCAATTGTTTACTGAAGGCTGTAAAGTTCCAGAGCCTTGAGCAAAAGTTCCTCCAACAACACCAGGGGCATTATTTATGAAGGTATTGCGCTGCCGGTGCGTCACTTTTAAAATGGGAAAAAGTGACGCACCAGTGGCGCAAGGCCTTCATAAATGAGGCCCCAGGAATTCATATCCAGTATCAAGATCTCTGGGCCGTGCACTTTTTCCTCAAACTGATATTTGCGTTGTAGCCCAGGGCATATTTCCTCCCAAGAATCGTTTTACATTGATAGTAGCCTTTGACACTTTCATATGCTCCAATAGTCACTTCTGGTGGGTACCGGGTGATCAACAAGAGATCGGCCACACCAATTTTATCCTCAGCCCTCATCTTGAGCTCATGCAGAATCACACTGTCTTGTTGGAGCCATGATCCTTTGTCAAACTTCATATATTCAATGTCTTCCAGGACCTTCTCAATATCCTGGGCTTCCTTGCCAGTCTACTGCAAAACGTCACTAGTTTCACTGATCTGGGGGCAGGAAAGAAGTCTTTTCGGGGCATATTACCAAGCAATAGCGATCATTATCGCTATTGCTTGGTTAGAGACAAAAAATTACCGCTGACCTGCGGCGATTTTTATCGCAAATAAACCTTGGTATTACCAAGGTTTATCGCAAATGCGATAAAAAACGGCCGCAATGCATGAATATCGCTGAAAAGTCAGCGATATTCATGCATTACCGAGCTAATGCTCTTAGCCATGTTATCCACCTCCCATTGGATAACATGGCTAAGAACTGCTCAGGGCAGGTGTTAGCTTTTGGAGATATTCGCGCTTCGCGCAAATATCTCCAAAAGTTGGTAATAGGAGATAGCGATGTTAGCGACTGTTTCCAGTCGCTAACATCTTGGCACGCCCACTTTGCATGTCATTAGTGATAAATATCACTGACATGCAAAGCGGGGCCCAAGATAGTTGCTATCTCCTACTAGCTGTAGCTAACTGGTGTTAGCGACAGCTGGGTAATAGGGAGATAATTTTATCTCCGCTTTCTTGGCTTTTAAAGCCAAAAAAGTGGAGATAAACCCCCTTGATAATATGCCCCTTAGTTCTTTCAGTGCTCTTCAGGAAGTGAACAGAGATCTTCTTTTCCACAGGCATGCCTTTCTCCTGACAGCTCTGGTAGACCTCTGTGTGGGGAACATCCACATGGATAGCTAAGTGAGGGGGTGAAAACTCAATAATACTGATTCCTTTCACTTCATTGTAATGATCAACATACTGCTTTCAGATGTTCTCATTCTGGAGTATAGTGTGAAAGGAACTGCACTGCTCTGTGTAGTCAGCTTGCTACTCTTGCCACCACTTTCCAGTCCTCGATTGTTCGAGTCTGTTTATCTACTCCATCCCCCTGCCTCCCATTGTCTGTTGGGTTGCCACTGCCACGCCCACCAATGTTCATTGTGCTGCCACAGTGTCCGTTGCCAGTCCTGCATGGTTGGCTTGCTGCCCTGCTCAAGTACCTCACCTGCCCTGAATGGTCTGTGGTGCTTTAAATGCCTCTCTCAAATGCCCTGTGTGGTCTACTTGCTGCTTCTATCCCATTCCATTCCCCCTGCCTTCCTGTGTCCTAGTCTATGTATCTGCCACCTGCCTCCGCACCATATTCTAATGAACAACAAGAGTGCTAACATTCTGCTTTTATCTTGATAGAATTAAAATTATAAAACCTAAAGCATTTCCTTTAGAAATGAACAAAATAAGGGTTTTTTTCTCACAGAAATTATGATATTGCCCTTGAAAGCTAAAATTAGAATACATTTTCTGAGTACTAAAATAGCAATAACAAAGGATCAAAGGAAATAATAAAGGATTTTTAACATAGTTAGCTATTTTTATGATTTTCATTCAATTGAAAACGGATTATTTGTCGCACAAGTTACTTGAGGTTTATGCACACTTCTATTATAGGGCTTTATTTTTGTGATATTTGGGCTACGTTTAGGCGCTTTTTCCTAGGGTGGCCATCTTGGAAGACGTTATCAAGCTTCCTCATTTCTTCATTTACTACAGTATCTTTTGTAGGAAATATTTTCAATTTTACAGCGTTGATTCTATCAATATGGCTTCAGTTGTGCCATACTTTAGTCGTGTTAGCGCTGTAGCTGTTCATTAAAACACTGTGGCAGGCTACAGTAGAACACTTGGGATTCAAGTGACAGGCTGCGGATGATCTTGAAAATACATGTTTTACTCAGTATCTCAGACATTACTCTCACATGGCTTTGGAAGATTGTGTGAATTTGTGGAAAATATGCTCTCATTTTAGCTTCTGGAGCACCTTCCCTAACCTCTATGAGAAAATAATGAGAGAAACCAGTTTTCTCTCAAACATGGTTCATCAAATCCCAGCAGAGGATCAGCATTTCACACAGGGTAAAATCATTTTAGAATAGACCACAATTCCTAAAATTAGTACGGCACCACTAACACACAATTTATATTGTGATTAAAATCTGTTATCACACTTTCTCTATGCTCCTTTTGGTGATCCTCAAAATCAGGTTTTCACTACAATGCATTTCAATTGGGAACATGTTCCTGAGTCCTGTAATGGCTGCCACAGCATGTTCTCAATGCTTTATCCAGCCAATCAAAGGGGGTTCCTGCACCTCAACAATAACATATATATATATATATATATATATATATATATATATATATATATATATATATATATATATATATATATATATATATATACACAAATAAAAATTGGTTGTATCATATGACATACGTTATCACTGGGTGTACACAATTATTATAGTTTATATCATCTTCTGTTTATTTAATTCAAGTTTTTCATTATTCCAATGTATTAACTTATGAAGATAAAAATTCATATCTTTTTTATTGTAGTCCATCATTCTTAACATCAGCTAGAGTTTTGGCTATTAAACCAAGGAAAACTCCTGGTATTTTACCAGTTATGGATTACGGACCTAACCACAAAAAGCAATTTTTGTTTTTTTGGTTATACACCATAACAAAATTGACACTTTATTTGTTGTTTTTCAAGTGCATTTCTGTTGGAGTGGATGGCAGTATGATTGTTAAGTCTACAGGGGATGGTGTTCAGCCCTATGCCTCAATGGGCTGACCCCATTTGATTCTCTTTTTTGCTTTCTTGTCCCTTTTATTTTATATTCATGCTGCCTAGTGTAGCTTCCGCCCTCTTGTGTTGGCCATATTTGTGTTAAACTCTCATTCTGCCTCCTGCAGAACACAAAGGCCGTTTAGGTTCCATGGGTGTAGGGAGCAGGCAGATGCTCGGACGGACTGGTCCTCCCCCTATCTTTTTTAACTATCCTTGGTATCTAGTTGGCTTTCTGACCCTCTGGGTGGAATATTTGGGGTAATGCACCCAATCTGCCATTTAGGCTATAAAAAAGTCTGTTGGACTTCAGGAGTGAGAGGTGCAGACTCTTGTCATGATGGGCTGAATCTACCCTATTCTATTTTCTAAAAACAAAAAATCTATTCATGACATCTAGTGGGATTGGATCCCCAGCGGGGGACAAATTAGGGTACATTCCTCTAAGTGGACTAGCATGAATAACACGGCATGTTTGTGAATGGTAATTAGCTGTGCCTGGAGATTGCTCCCACTTACAAAACTCCCTGCTGTCTATTAGGTAGATTCTTGCTTGGAATCACTTTCCTGCAGTAATCCTTGAGCAGGAATCCACTAAGGAGGGTACCAGTGGAAAAAGCAGAGTCTCTGGTTTCTAACCGTACCTCTCACATCCAAATGTTTGCACCGGGCCTGAGCTTTGCCCGATCAAACTTAAAGATACCTGACACCCAGCAGACTCTGAATCAGAAGTGACAGAATATTGTACTTTCATTATAGATGAATTGACTGAAAATAGCCAAACCGATAGATTAAAAAACTATAACTCAAATTTGAAATTCCAAGCGACAAAACTGATGCATACAGTGTAGGTATGCAATGGAAGCAAACACAAGCCCCTCCCCGAAATTCAAATGGTAAATGGAGTACATATTCCAGAAATTGAAGAATTAGGGGCCATATTGTCAAGGAACAGCGATAACATTATCGCTGCTTTCGCTGCAGGAAACTGCCTAAAGCAGCGATAAGGGACTTAATAATATGCCCTTGTGAATTCCCATAGAAGCCCAGGTTCTGGTGTGAACCTAGACTTCTATGGGAATTCTCAAGGGAATATTATCAAGCCCCTTATCGACGCTTTAGCTGC
Source organism: Lissotriton vulgaris (assembly GCF_964263255.1). Taxonomy (NCBI): domain Eukaryota; kingdom Metazoa; phylum Chordata; class Amphibia; order Caudata; family Salamandridae; genus Lissotriton; species Lissotriton vulgaris. Next base: position 379,449,686 of record NC_141696.1, read on the forward strand.
AGTTTCCTGCCGCTGAAGAGGCGATAATATGATCGCCGCTCTTTGATAATATGGCCCTAAATTCAGTACAAGTGCAACACATTACTACCAGCAATGCATCCAGTTGGTCAAGTTAATATCCATTCCACTGCTATATAGCACCCATTTGTTAAGGCACTGTGCAAGTCTCATATATCTTTTGACTCTACTTAGTTGATATCCTGTTTCAGACTCTTTTGCTAGTGATAGGGCTGAAGACATGGAAAAGAGCCTGCTTGTAAGTCTACAGTCATATGCCAGAATCAAACAAGGAAGGGAACTTGCCCTGTAATTTCAGAAAAGTGGCCTACGAAAGGTCCAAAACACTTATTACACTCTGACCCCTGGTGGATATCTCAAAAATGGAAGGACAACTATGTATTAACAAACATTTTTATTAGAAATTCATTTTTTCTTTCTTTTTCGTTTATATTTAGTGGTGAGAACATAACATATTCAGGAGAAACAGTTATAAATATAAATTGATAAAACATTTTTTACAATAAGGATTAAATTCAATTAATCACCCATACTCCCACAACGCATACCACCAACACACAGAAAACAATCATTCATACATCATACAACACTCCACACAATAGCCACAGATGCATATGTTGGGTGGGGACAGATGACATATAGTCCCAGATGGTTTAATAGGTTCCTAGAGTGGAACAAACGCTGACGCACGTTTTGGTGTATAGCCCCGCATGGGCTACACCTTCATCAGGGCAGAGGAGAGGTGGGGGGAAGGAGGGTCACACGGGACTATATGTCATCTGTCCCTACCCAACATATGCATCTGTGGCTATTGTGTGGAGTGTTGTATGATGTATGAATGATTGTTTTCTGTGTGTTGGTGGTATGCGTTGTGGGAGTATGGGCGATTAATAGAATTTAATCCTTTTTGTAAAAATGTTTTAATCAATTTATATTTATAACTTTTTCTCCTGAACATGGTATGTTCTCACCACTAAAAATAAACGAAAAAGAAAAAAAATGAATTTCTAATAAAACTGTTTTAGTTGTCCTTCCATTTTTGAGATATCCACCAGGGGTCAGAGTGTAATAAGTGTTTTGGACCTTTCGTAGGCCACTTTTCTGAAATTACAGGGCAGGTTCCCTTCCTTGTTTGATTCTGGTTTTTCCCCGTCAACCTGCCTTATATTGATGTGGGGTCCCCTGTCTTTTTGAAACTACAGTCATATGCCTCCGTATATGACCCTCGTCCAACACATATAAAAATAGGGGCATATTATCAAGAAACGGCATTAAAATTATCGCCGTTTTAGCAGCAGCAAACTGCCCCTAAAGCGGCGATAATGGGCTTCATAATATGCCCTTGAAAATTCCCATAGAAGCCCATGTTCTGGTGTCAACATGGGCTTCTATGGGAATTCTCTACGGCATATTATCAAGCCCATTATCACTAATATGGCGATAATTTTAACGCTGTGCTTGATAATATGCCCCGTAGAGACATATATGGACTGGTACTCAAACCATTCAAATGTTAAAAGGATGGTGTTTCCGGAACGGGAACACTATTTCATCTTGATGGAAGATAGTAAACTGGAGATATTGATCAAATTCCCATATTTTACTGCTCCTACAAAATACTAGTTTGAACCCAACACCTATTTCTATAACTAAAATCACATACATTTGACTTTAGTTTCATACTAGGCATAACATGACTTATTCGCCTGTATTTATTTTTAAATCAGTATCCTAAGAGAGGTTTATGAAATGGAATAAAAATATTCCTAGAAGGAATGTGGGGGACTGAGGAATCGTGGATACAATGAATAGACACTCGTTTTCTACCATGTTATTATCCTAATGATTTCATATTTCTAAGTGATACCATTCAGCATATAATGTAATTTGCCTTTGCCAGTGGTAGCAAATTAATAATTACCATCATTCTACGGCTGGAAAATTTACATTTCCATAAATGGAAGAGGAAAAAATGTCGAGTAGTTATGCATTATAGCTCCAGATGAATCTAGGGGAATATGCTTTTGGAATTTACATAAGTATGAATGTCACTAGAGTTTTACTAAAATAGTTGCAGACCCACTAACAAATAAAATGAATCCTCGATTCCGTAATGAAATATCAGCATATATAGTTGTGGAAAATTGTGTCAGAAATCGTCCAAAGTTCTTTTGGCCATTCTCTTACAACATTTGTCCTGAGTCATTTAATTAGAATATGACTGTATTAGTTAGGGCCACAGCAAAAGAGTAGGTTTAAAATAGATTAAATAAAACTAGCAGTTGACATTATAGGATGAAAAACGTTATTTAAAGTTCACAAGTGAACGTGTTTCTGAACTGTTTCGTTTACATGTCTCCTTTTACCCGCATAGATCCCAGTTTTTGACATGGAATTTGCGAACTTGTGAGTATGAAACTCGAGTTCATACCTCGAATTATTAGCATGTGAAACATCACATCGACGTTACTTTTCACTACGAGCACTTTCAGGCACAAAACGGGCATTCAGTTTGTTCACTGAGGCATAGTTTTATGTATTAAACGTATACAGGTTTGCAAAGCTGACATAAAGGATTGCATATAAACTAGTGTATAATGCTTTTATTGTAGGATTCACTCCCTGGTGAAGAGCTAGTAAAGCTCGAAATGCATTGGAGTTTCATGAATATTAATGATCATTAATGCAAACGAAGAATTTTTAAATGAAAATAATTTCAATAAAAAGAAGTTAATGAAGGAAACCACTAAAGTTGTGGCAATTAATTTCTCAACCTTAACAAAGGACAAGAGTGTGCCCAAAGGGGGATGTGACCAAGTTCAATTGGAAGCACAGTTGTTTTAGAACATTATAGGTACACCAGGATAAATACTATGTTCCTGTCCTCTCTGCCGGTGCACAAACTGCAGCCGAGCTACTAACGTACGCATCCTTGCACCATGGTGCAAGGGTGTCTGTGATGTTGGCATGATTGTTTTTGTGCAAGTAGGGACACCTTCCTATACAAAAACAATCAAAGGAGGAGTTTTCCTCGTTCTAAGTGTGCTTTCTGCAGGACACGTGGAAAGAGGAAAAAATGAGGAGAAATGTAAAGATTTGTCCTCAATATGCCTGCTCTGGGAAGGCGTTAGTTTTGGCGCTGTTCCAGACTTATGCTATGTTTTTAATCTGGGGCAGTGTCAAAAACCATGGATACTGTGTGGGAACACCCACAGCAACACACATGGAACTTCCTTCCATGCAGAGTAAGACATTGCTTTAATACATATTTACAAGGCCATGAAAAACCTCACAAGGTGGCTTTGAGTGGCCTTGTAAATATGGTCCAGCACACTGCACCTCCGGAGCATCACAAAAGTGACACTCCGGCAGGGTTAAATTGCTGCATTGGCATTGTAAATATGCCCCATTGAATTTAAGGAATGTAGAGGGTGGAGAGTGTGTAAAAAAAGGGCAAATCTATAGAAAGGAGGAGAGGGAACCATCACATTTTAAGTCAAGTCCAATGTTACATGCAGGAAATTAGAATATAGAGGGAGAAAGTTGGTGGAGTAGCATGCAATCTGAGGATGTAAAAATTATACAAGGATTCATGGTTGTCACATATGAGCAGGTACTACATTTTGTAGCATCATTCATGTTCTGTTTGGTTGCCTATGATGTTGAATCATAGTCCTTTGATAGGTAACATTACCAGGAACGATTATCCTTTTCTTTTTTGGTTATATAGTCAGCTTTATCTGAGGTGAGTTACTGTTTATGTGGTAAGTGCAAATATCTGTTTTTCACGTTTGACAAGTAAGATATGAAGGAGTGAACCATCTCTTCAATTTGTGGTGATCATTCCATTACGTACGCCTTATTACCTGATCTTATTAATATGATTGCGCTCATTTGGTTCTTCCTTGATCTCAAAGGACACTACACGGGCATCTGTTTATAGACAGGCAGTCCACAATTTGTGTTGGCCCAGTTCTTTGCGAACAGGTACATTTAGATTATCTGATGGTTCACAGTGAGATTAACCAAGTCTTAACCATTCTTCCGAAGTCCGTGTGGTTCTCAATGGCTCTGTTTTTTGCAGGTAGGGAATCCAATATTTTGGCAACTTGAATGAAGAAAGCAGTGTTATCAACCGTGTTCTTCTTGGAAACTGGAATATTTAGATCCATCACCAACCTGAGACATAAGCTGTTGTTGCATTGAATATATTTCAGTGTGCAATGGAAGCTTAAAGTCTAAGAAACAGGCCAGCCTATTTTCTAACAGGAGCCATTAAAACTGTGCAATTTATCAAACACATGCTTGATAGTTTTGTTTACTGAGGTTCAGTTTAGCAGGCCAGATAAAGGACGTTTTCTGAACTCATGCTTTCCCTTAAATGCAACACCTGTAAAGTGACTTCAAGCAGAGGTGACATTGCTTCCTTCTTGAAGGAAAGAGTGGAGATATCGGAGCAGTAAACTTCCATGTATTTCCAAAAGTTTGAACAAGAGTATTGTTGGCTGTTCTGTGCAGTAAAACAGGAGCAGAGCATGAGATGACCCCCCACTCATTGGTACATAGAGCACCATCAATGTAAGGTAAACATGGGAATGTTCTGCCAAATTTCCTACCAGTCTACGATACAGCAAAAATGATATCAGCAAATAAAAGAATTTGTGACCCCGCTCTAACTTTGGCTCTTTGTCACATTTTCTGGAGATCTGAGATTTTCGCATTGGGCTCAAAAACCTAACAACCTGTTAGGGATCCTGCCAATTTGTTAATCAGCATCATGAACATTTTCGAAGGAACACTTCTTTTGATCACTCTATTTAACTCCGCCCCTCCTTGATGGATTTACATGAAACGTAATTTATTAAGAGTAAGCTGGACATGATAAGAGTCTTCCAGATTTCATGAAGATCTCACATTATAATTGGAAATAGCAATAGAAAACAAACATGCTAACCGCTTGCCTTGTTTGATGCTAAAATCCTGATTCCTGAAACAGTATTACAGTTATTGGTAAATGAACACTTTATGGACACCCATGCAAATGTATTCTCCCTTGATGAATCAGCACAAAGTTGATTATGCCAACAGTCAGTTGAACATTCTAAATGTCTTCAATAACAATAGGAGAGGTAGGGAGAATGAGGCACTCTCTTAGTCCCCGGTTAGTCATACAAAAACAAAAAAAGAGAGGTCAGATCAAACACTTGATCAGTTTAAGCGTAAACTACATAGACCACAATTCAGGGAGTCAACACAAGATTAGATTCTCACACCCGATTTGGGTGATAAAGAAAGCCCTCACACACTGACCTAGTCAGTGTCATGCTTCATCATCGGGCCCCACCGACAGAGGCCGAATGCCTCTGTGGTGTGCTTCGACGCCAGAAAGACTGCGGAGCAGGTTTTTTGTGTGGGGAGGGCGTGCTCTTGTTTACAGTGAAGTATTAAAAGTGCCTAAACCAAGGGTATCGGAAAAATATATTTAATAAATGATCCCTGAGGCACAAAAATAAGGAGTATTATGTGTCTGTATTTATATGCCAAGGTTCAAGGTTGGTAAAATACAGAATATACTCAGTTCATTCCAGTCAACATGTTTCAGCCATAAGGGTGGTATATTACCGTGGCATTCATCAGGACTATACCCCGGCGGTATGGGCTCTCTAATCACCCACCCTAACCTGGGGACGTGAAAGTGAAAAGTAAAAAGTGAAAAAAGTGCAAAAAAGTTGTGGAAGAGTAAAGATACTCAATTCCAAAAATACTCCGTAATTTTGGAGTGTAACTGCACCTGAAAATAAGAAAAACACATAGACAGACAGAAGACAAACATAAGCAATGTTAATATGAGCCTTCCTGGCTAGTCACAGTGCTCCATGAAGTGTGACTCAAGTGGTAAATCCCAAGGTAAACATAGATTTTATGCACCATCCAGATAGCCCCTAAGGATATTAGCAGATATCTCTGGGAAGTGATGTGCTAGAAAAGTGCTATTTACAAGAAAAACGATTAAAATGGGGGATTTTAAAAAACGCGATTGCGTGTACTCCTTATGAAGGGATCAATGGACCTAAGAGGTCTGTGCCCCTTCAAGTAGGTATTAAATGGTTCGTGTCTCACTTTCAAAAGGGGCGCTACTCGCACCATGGGTCTCGGGAGGGGGTCGGAGCGACCTGGCACATCCTAAGGATAGACAACAAAATATATATACAAATGGTACAATGGCGTCGCCCAAACAAGTACTTAGCTCTGGTCACAGAAGGCGTAGCAGTATGTGTGTCATCGTAACTCACGGCCTCAGCGCTTCCGACCCGCTGATCAACCTAGTAGTGACCTCCAAACCGGACCCCGAAGATAGACAACCGGGGCCGGTAGAATTGTTTTTAAGCACAGCGGTCGCGTGTGCGCCCTATTTCCGGGAGGGCGTGTCAGGCCGAAAGAGAGGCTTGAAACGCACACGCCCACCTACGTCTCGCTCAACGCGAGGCTTGGAATTCGGATGACAGTTAGGGGCTTGGGAGTCGGCTAGGTCCTGAAGGACCGGACGCGTAGTAGCGCTAATGTTGATTATTATGCCTAACAGCACGTAGTGCATTATATGCGGACCTTTACTACAATGTACATAACTGTAAAAAATGTACTTAAATTACCTGAAAAGGCAGTGAAAGTGCACCAGAGCCTTAGTGTATGAAAAACCATTTACACCCGTAATGCATACACTGCCTAACAATGAATACAACTATGTTGGAGGCAATGCATTGTATATAGAGAAAATCCTATGGGTAGGGACTGATCTGTGTATGCACAGATAGTCCATGGAATGAATCATCATGGCTTATTGCAAATATGCAAATAAAACCGGTTGGTTGAGGTAGATGTGTAGGGTATATTCTTAACAAGACAGTACTGAGCTCCACGGAATGTCATCGTTGAGCCCATTGATATGGGTGCCCAGACGGTACACCCAACGTTGCTCCTTTTCAAAAAGTCTACTAGTGATGTTCGTTGAGCCCTTCACTTCCTCGATTACCGTCCACCTCATGTCATTGGTAGTGTGGTTGCTGTCCAAAAAATGGCGGCTCAGCTTGGTAGTTAGTTTTTTACATCGGACGTTGCTCCGATGTTCGCAGATGCGTTGTCTTATTCTGCGCGTTGTCATGCCAACATACCGTAGCTGGCACGGGCACGTGATCAGGTATACCACATTCGTGGTGTTGCAATTGGTATGTTCCCTTTGGGTCCATACCTTGCCCGCCTCCAATGAAAGGGTTTTGGTTGCCTCTGTCAGATGACAGACACTACAATTAGAGCACGGGAAATGCCCTACTACTTTGGGCATCCCCCATGAGCTGGTGACTGTAGGTGTAGGTTCTGAGACTTTTTCTTTGGGACGGGTGTGCACAAGAGAGTCCTTAAGGCTACGGCCCCTTTTGAAAGAAAATAGCGGTTTCTCCCAATTCTCTCTAAAAGAGGTCAGAATACTCCAATGTTTGTTGATGGTTTTCTTCATCAGGTTAGACAAACTGTTATATGTTGTGACACACGTGAGGGGTACTGTATTCTGGTTGATGACTTTCTCCTCTAAGAGTGCCTCTCTTGGTTGGTTCCTCGCTCTCTTGAAACCTTTGTTCAGGATTTGTGTTGGATATCCTCGGTCTTTTAATTTCTCAGTGAGGCTCAAGGACTGTTCTTTGAAGTCCGAGATGGAGGTGCAGTTACGCCTCAATCTAAGAAATTGCCCATAGGGGAGGTTTTCCTTCAGGGGGCGTGGGTGGAAGCTATTGAACTCGAGGAGGTTGTTTTTTGCGGTAGGCTTGTGATGTGTCTTGGTCACAAGGCCTGTTCCTTGCACAGAAATCTCAACATCCAGGAAGACAATCTCCGACCTACTCTTGGTGTTTGTGAACCGTAGATTCTGGTCTAGAGTGTTGATCCAGTTGAGAAATAGATCGAGATCAGTATCATTACCAGTCCATAGTAACAGAATGTCATCTATGTAGCGCTTCCACAGAAGCATTGAAGATGAGAAGGGTTGGGAGGTGGGTAGGATGTGTCTAGCTTCAAAATCAGCTACATACAAACCCGCCACACTTGGAGCAAAAATGCTGCCCATGCTGGTACCCGAGCATTGAAGGTAAAGTTTGTCTTTAAAGGAGAAATAATTTTCTTTCAGGGCAATTGTTGCACATTCAATGATGAAGGTTTTTGGAGTTTGGAAATCCCATTCTGTTTTCCCCTTGCATTTCTGTTCCCACGATTCCCTCTCCCTCTCGTTTGCTTGAAGGAGCTATTACTAGATCCACTGCTGTGCTGTGCTTAAAAACAATTCTACCGGCCCCGGTTGTCTATCTTCGGGGTCCGGTTTGGAGGTCACTACTAGGTTGATCAGCGGGTCGGAAGCGCTGAGGCCGTGAGTTACGATGACACACATACTGCTACGCCTTCTGTGACCAGAGCTAAGTACTTGTTTGGGCGACGCCATTGTACCATTTGTATATATATTTTGTTGTCTATCCTTAGGATGTGCCAGGTCGCTCCGACCCCCTCCCGAGACCCATGGTGCGAGTAGCGCCCCTTTTGAAAGTGAGACACGAACCATTTAATACCTACTTGAAGGGGCACAGACCTCTTAGGTCCATTGATCCCTTCATAAGGAGTACACGCAATCGCGTTTTTTAAAATCCCCCATTTTAATCGTTTTTCTTGTAAATAGCACTTTTCTAGCACATCACTTCCCAGAGATATCTGCTAATATCCTTAGGGGCTATCTGGATGGTGCATAAAATCTATGTTTACCTTGGGATTTACCACTTGAGTCACACTTCATGGAGCACTGTGACTAGCCAGGAAGGCTCATATTAACATTGCTTATGTTTGTCTTCTGTCTGTCTATGTGTTTTTCTTATTTTCAGGTGCAGTTACACTCCAAAATTACGGAGTATTTTTGGAATTGAGTATCTTTACTCTTCCACAACTTTTTTGCACTTTTTTCACTTTTTACTTTTCACTTTCACGTCCCCAGGTTAGGGTGGGTGATTAGAGAGCCCATACCGCCGGGGTATAGTCCTGATGAATGCCACGGTAATATACCACCCTTATGGCTGAAACATGTTGACTGGAATGAACTGAGTATATTCTGTATTTTACCAACCTTGAACCTTGGCATATAAATACAGACACATAATACTCCTTATTTTTGTGCCTCAGGGATCATTTATTAAATATATTTTTCCGATACCCTTGGTTTAGGCACTTTTAATACTTCACTGTAAACAAGAGCACGCCCTCCCCACACAAAAAACCTGCTCCGCAGTCTTTCTGGCGTCGAAGCACACCACAGAGGCATTCGGCCTCTGTCGGTGGGGCCCGATGATGAAGCATGACACTGACTAGGTCAGTGTGTGAGGGCTTTCTTTATCACCCAAATCGGGTGTGAGAATCTAATCTTGTGTTGACTCCCTGAATTGTGGTCTATGTAGTTTACGCTTAAACTGATCAAGTGTTTGATCTGACCTCTCTTTTTTTGTTTTTGCATTCTAAATGTCTGCCAATTTTCATGCATATTTAAAATGCTACTCAAATCATAAAGAAACCAAAAAATATATTAATATTATATTAGCTGTGAGTTTCTATAGGACAGGCATTTTTTGTTTTCTTGATATTTTTAGCGACATTTAACAAATCAATATGTAAATGTAAATGTAAATGTAATTTATATTTATTTAGCGCATTAACACCAACGGTCTCGAAGCGCTTGCTTTGGGAACCCGTCCTGGTTTTTCCCTGTGAGATAACCCGTACTGGGCACCCCCAAGGTGAAAGCAAGGCATCCCGCCGCGGGGGGCCATAGTGGAGATTAAGCAAGCTATTGCCCGGAGTTGCAGAGTGTGAACCCGTGATTCGAGCAGGCACCGTAGCGAGAATTATCAAGTCCGTAGACATTTTTTGGGCTCAAGACCCTGCCGCGTCGGGAATTGAATTTTCCAACAATAAAATTAATCCACTTAGGGTCCTTCATAGAAAGGTTTACCCAAATCCATAAAGCAGGGGCAAAGAAAAAGGGGAGGAGTGGAGTCCCCAAAGGTGCAGTTTGGTGGGGTCCCCAAAGTTGCTATTTCCCATTTTAACTCCCATAGCAACAACTACTCATTGATTTGCAAAAAGCGACTGAATTGACACAAAGTTAGATCTTCACTTGAGGATTGTGCTTTTGTTTATTTTGTTGCATTGTAAAAAGGTGGTCGAGCAGGGCATGGAGTGGTTAACCCTCAGAAAAATTAAGAGCTAGCTGGATCGATTAGTCACGGAGGATCCATGGTACTGGTATGCAGATCCTCTGTGACTACAAAATCAAAAACTTATTTGATTCTGATTGACAGAGCGAATATTTTCTCCTGTCACACATTTTGCACCACGGATCCGATGCAGGTATTTATGTAAAGCCAAGGTCTACGGCCAACCATCACTGCACAAGGTTAAACATTTTGGAGAGTATGATTCCTCACTCTTAGATGGCATGGTGCATCATCAGGCTCTGCAGACTAAGCATTGAGTCACGGATGACAGCTCTGCAAGGAAAAGGTTTAATACCTGAGGAGGATTGGGTTCAGGACTTGACCGAATGCAATCGAGGTGAAGGTGGTAAGCCGCTCAGAGATTGTGTGTCTCAGGGTCTGCTTGAAGGTCATGCCCTGAGGTCAATCCCTCTTTGTTCACAGCTGAGAACGGTATGTTGGCATATGTTAATCACCTGCAGAGGGTTGTCCATAGGGTCTGGCTTAAGGACAGCCTCAGGGTTATTATGTTTGATGAGAGGTACACTTTGTCACATGGATTAAGAACACTTTCTCAATAGAAGTCAGTTTTTAGTTTTTACGTCGCAGGCTTGTTTCACTGCTCTTTTCTACATTTATTGGCACGCTAAGCACTATTTGCACAGACCCCTTGAACCACATACAGGAAGCGCCACAGGCGTAACTACCGGTAAGCGGACATCAAATGTGTTGGCAATATTGTAACAACGTTCTCCTTTGCTTAGTTGTATGACACACCGGACAGCTTGTAATTTCGAATTTGTTGATACTTTACATGAGTCTTCCACTGGGCGTGGGGCAGATTATTTTGAGGAAATCTTATGCTTTAAAGGTGAGCGAGCAGAATTTATTTCCCAAAGGGCTGACTTCAACATTGTATTGATTGGTTTTTCCACTCTATTGCACCTTATTTTTGACTCTTCATCTTACTGTATTGTATTACAGATCATTTCTGATTTTATTTTTTGACATTATGAATATCCGGTTGCAGATTTCGATACGAGGTAGGCACTGTGCAATTTTACTTTAACTCTCAGAGTGGTAAACATTTGGTGGTATAACAACAAATTAATTATAACACATTCACCATGGCATTGGCATGTGTGATATACAAATGATTTGACACATCAATAAAACGTACTTTTTTTATTGATTGGATATAGTATGCACAATGAATTGGTATAAATACCAGAATTGGTACATTACAATCCACAGTGCATGAAGGGTTGTTGGTTGAACTTGATACTCCATGTTTAATATAATTGTTTAAATCTGAATATTTCATTTGGGTTTCAGATAGTCCACTGAAGAAGCGGGACCTTACAGTCCCGAAATGCATCGGGCATGACAAATGAACAGAAAACAATGTTTTTGTTGATAAAGAAATATGTTTTCACATGTTTGTTATATGTTCATATTTTGTACATGAACAAAACTTTGAAGAAAGAATTATTTGTGTTGTAAAAAACATCCATTATTTACTAGCAGTATGGTACTAACAATAATGAAATGATTTGGCTACATATTGGAGGCGAATACACGTAGTGATGGGCGAAGTAACTGGGGTTGACCTGTTGGCCGAAGCCCGGCGCTGCCTGCTTAATGTGTGGGGCCCCACAGATTATAACAGTTCACAGACTCACTGGGTCACTCTAGGCTACATGGTGGCAAAAAGGGATATTGCTCAGAAATGGGGAGCGGCTTTGCCCCCCACAGTAGAGATGTGGAAGACTAACATGGACTGGTGCATGTTCTGGGAGAAGACGGTGTATGTTGCCAGGGGTAGGCCCAAGAAATGGAACAAGATTTGGGGGCCCTGGAAAGAGTATAGGGGTGACATCTGCCTTCCGCCAGACACAGCGCCCTTGGAGGAGCGATTATCCCCTTAGCTCTTGACTCCGGCCGAATGACTGCAGTACAATTGTCCTTCCTTCCTTCCCCCCCCGTTATCTACACACATGTTCTGGTCGTATGGTCTACTGTTCCGTATACTGACCCAGCCTTCCCCTGGAACGGGGAAATATCGCATTCATGTCCCTTTGCCTTGCCTTCTTGCACTATTTAGGTGCCTTCTTATTTACTGTTTTGTTTTTCTTTTTACATAAAATAAAATAAACCTTGTACGATTTTGCATTTTATTCTGTGTGCACCATTCAAGCTGCATAATGACTTGCTGCCTAGCCTCCGGGATGTATGGCTTAATAGCTGTGTACTACTGTGGTGTAAATAAAGGTTTTCCACAAAAAAAAATAATGAAATGATTATATGATGATCAAAAAATAAATGTTTGATGAATGTAAAAGGAGCAAACTGTGGTCTAAATTTTGATGAATTCAGTATGAATTGCTGTGAATAGTGCACACCGCAACCAAGAACGCATTCTTGTAGATTTTTGTTATGGACAGCCTCACCAACCAGCCCCTTCTGTACATTTCCAAAACCTATGTGCATTGTGGTTTAGTTGCTCAAAGAGGGATGGGCACACAACCTTTCCTTGTTCACACTCAGTGCACATGGTCAATTGGAAATATTAGCATCATTGGATGATGTCATGAGCAATGCCATCAATGAGTTCATATAAGGTATCATGAGTGATGTAACATATGTGGTCATTAGCAGTGCATTTACTTCATATTCACAAGCAGTCTGTTTATATGTATACATTTTGCATTAAAGTTATATATCCTAATAAAGGGGATTTTTTGATAATTATTGCTGACTCCAATTAAAATCTATTTGTGTATATGAAGTAAGTGCAAAATTCTAGAGCAATTAATTGAGTATTTGTGTGAAAGGGGGCAGGTTTTATTGACGTTGATGTTTCTGTTTCCCTGTCCCTCTTCCTTATTAATTTCAGGACCCTCCGCGTTGGTAGACCCTGCACACTACCCTTCACTTGTATCCCAACTGACCCTGAGAATTGCCTGTGGCCATGCGCAGCTGTCGTGGGGCTTAAGGCCTGGCTATTGGCCTTCAGATGTGCACCCCTCCCTCCGTGGGCATCTGATCTTTGCTAGACATGGTCTTCTGCCATATACAATAGGACCTGCCTGCAGGGTCTGGCCTGCAGACAACCCACTGAGAATTCTTTTTTTAAAAAATGTATATATTCTTTATAGGTTCTTAATTTGAAAACTTTTTTTTTTCCATAATCATTTTTGTACACTTTTTTTTAGACGGTTTTGGTAACTTAAGGTTTTAAAATACCCTCCTCCTCTGCTTATTGCATACTCTGTATCTTCAGTCTTGAGGGCTCAATTGAATGCATGACCTTCCTATGTTTAATCATGCTTGTTCTGAAGGAGTATTTGCCAGAATGCTGATGTTGTAGCACTTCGTCACACAGAGTACATGGGACATGGAGGACCTTAACCTTCTTTACACTGCCAGGATGTGTAATACATTTCAACAAACAAACTTAGGGGCATATTAGCAAGGGCTTCATTGCCGCTTTAGCTGCACTTTTTGCCGCTAAATCAGCGATTTTTTTATTGCCCTATTAGCAAGCTGTCTCTAACAGCAGTTAGCGACAGCTTTCAGGCAATAGCGACCGGTTTGGGGCCCACTTTGCATGTCAGCGATATTTATCGCTAATGACATGCAAAGTGGGTGTACCCAAACTGTTAGCGACTGAAAGCAGTTGCTAACACAGCTATCGCCTATTAACAACGCAGGCTGTGCGATAAAAAAAGTCACGCTAAGCGTGATTATCGCCAGAATCTAACGCCTGCTCAAGACATTACTTACCTGTGTTTTCAATGGGGGGTGGATTGTCATGTTAGGTTCCCATTGGCATTAATGCGTGAATATCGCTGGATTTCCAGCAATATTCACGCATTTATCAGCTATCGCTGGATATTTTATCGCATTAGAGATGAACTTTGCTAATAGTGCGTTAACTCTGCGAATAAATCCGGCGATTGGCGGCGATAAAAAAAACGTGCTAGGCGCGTTTTGCTTAAAATACTGCATGTCCTTGCTCATATGCACCTTACTTTTTCATGCTGTGATTGAGCAAACGCCCTTGATGTGGTAGACACCATCACAATATCATCCTCATCCTAGTGAAAAGAAGATTCTCTGCCTGAGATGCCATAATGGTGATGGATATAAAATGTATGCATGATTCGTGGATGTGTCGCCCATAGAAACAATGCTTCCGTATTGTGGGAGTATCGTGAAAGCGGGAGGTGGGATTTCCTTTTCCGGATCTGCCCCTTCATAATCAGTTGAGCTTGATAAGAAAACAAACTCTTTTTTATTGTTTGAGGCAGTGGTTTGCTAAGCGGAAATAAAATTAAGGACTGAAGGGGTGCATTTCAAAATGTCCACATTTTAAGCTTTTTTGATTCCGCGTGCTTAGAACTGGTATCACACGTCCAGACTATTTCCTTGGTGGAGGATTCCAAAATCTGCGCACACAACTGGAACAATTTCGTTGGTTCCTGTGGCTACATCGTTCCACTGTCAAATAGTTCTTGTACATATTATGCATATCTCTATACTCCTAGCTACAGGACGTCCACTGCAAAAGCTGCATTATTTGGGAGCAAGCTGCTTAGGATAGCAGTGATTAGCAGGCTGGATACACCACAGGAATGAACAGGCCCCTTGCACCGCCAGGGCTTGTAAATACATCACAAGTATCCACCAGATTGTGTTGCAGCTTTCTTCCATCCCTCCGGAAGAGAAGAAACTGTTGGCTAAATTGGTCACTTGCACAGTATTTGGCGAACTGGGAAAGTAGGCGGAAGTATTTTTTGAAACACCATCGATGCAAAAGCAACTTAATGCTTGGTATCAAAAACGAATTGTTGCACTCAAAAGAAAGCAGGATTCTAAAGACGTGGCATTTACATCTCCTGCCACAATTCAATATGTCATCCATCCTCATAACAGATTCCCCTAGAACTTCTTCAAGCATGGGGAGACAAGAGTGACGCATGTTTCACCACTAGTGACTTGAGCTGCCTTGTCTGTGGAATGGTGATCCCCATTGTTGAAAAGAGTACACCAGCATGAAGAATTGCTTTTGTATTTTTCTTTTATATCCTGAAACAAGACACAAAAAAAGCTTAAAAAACTTAGCAATATTGGAGCACTTTATTTTCACTTGAAAAGCCAAACGTTAAAGTAACGCTATAGTTAGGTGGATTTCTAATTGACAATATTAACGTTCTGAACAAAAAAAACAAGACATTCAGCAGTTACACTTAGTACTTGTAACTATAACTTGCACCCGCCATGCACTGCTTATGACCTCACATGTGGCATAACTCATAACATGTTCTATAAAATCATTTATAACATCAGTAATGACATCATTGCTGACATCATTGTTGACATCACTGATTACATCACTGATGACATCATCAGATGAGTGTGCTACTTTGTTTTCCAATTTACATAGTGGCTGGAAAGTACAATGATACTTTTATACTTTTTGTAACTTTTGTACCCGCTAGGTGTGTGTAGTAGGATGTGGAGAGGGACTGGCCTGTCCACTTAGACCTTTCTTTCAGATGACAGGTGTGCTTAGTAGGATGTGTAGAGGAACAGGCCGCTCAGCTGAGACCTCTCTCGGTAATTATTGGTGTGTGTGGTAGGGTTTGGTGAGGGATTGGCATCTGCTTTCAGCTCTCCCAGATGATGGATGTGTGTAGTAGGGTGTAGGAAGGGATTAGCCCTTGCTTTCACACCTCTCTCTCAGATGACAGGTGTGCATAGTAGGGTGTGGGGAGGGACTGGCCTTTCTGGTGGGACCTTTCCCTGTAATGATGGGTGTGCATATTAGGGTCTGAAGAGGGACTGCCCTCTCATTTCAGACCCCTCACTCAGATGATGGGTATACATAGGAGGGTGCAGGGAGTGACTGGATTCTCCTATCAGACCAGTCTCTCAGATGAGGGGTATGCATAGTAGAGAGTGGGGGTGGCAGGTAATTACCATAATACATTTGTTCCTTTTGGAACTTTTGAACCTGCCAGGTGTGCATAGTAGGGTACGGAGAGGGCCTGGCCTGTCTACTCAGACCTCTCTTTCTCAGATGACTGGTGTGCATAGTAGGTTGTGTGGAGGGACTGGAGTCTCTGTGAGCACTCTCTCTGTAATGATGGATGTGTGTATTCGGGTTTGTGGAGAGACTGCCTTCTCTTTTCAGACCCCGCTCTCTGATGAGGGATATGCATAGTAGGGTGCAGGGAGGGACTGGCTTCTCCATTCTGACCCTCTCTTAGGTGATGGGTGTGTGTATGAGGGTGCAGAGAGGGACCGGCCTTCCACTCAGACCTCAGTCTTGGATGCCGGGTATGTGTAGTACTGTGTGGGGAGGCCTAGTCTCTCCTTTCAGACCCACCTTTCTTAGGCAACGGATGTGCATCGTAGGGTGTGGGGTGGGACTAGCCATTCCTTTACAACCCCTCTCTCAGATGACGGGTGTGCATAAAAGAGTGTGAGGAGCGACTGGACTCTCTGGTGAGATCTCTCTCTGAAAGGATGGATGTGTGTAGTAGGACTTGAGGAGGGACTGGGCTCATATTTCATTCCTCTGTCTCAGATGATGGGTGTGCATAGTAGGGTGTGGGGAGGGGCTATCTTCTCCTTTGAGATCAGTCTCTCAGATGACAGGTGTACATAGTTGGGGGTGTGTAGGGACTGGCATCTCTAGTTAGAACTCTCTCTATAATAATAGGTGTGCATGCTATGGTGTGGAGAGGGATGGGCCTCTACTTTCAGACCTCTCGCTCAGATGATAGCTGTGTGTATTAGGGTTTGGGGAAGGTTTCCCTCTCCTTTCAGTTCTCTCTCTCTCAGATGGTTGGTGTGCGTAATTGGTGTGTGACAGGACTGACCTCTCTGCTGAGACCTCTCTCTGTAATCATGGATGTGCAGAGTAGGCTTTGGGTAGGGACTGGGGCCTTCTTTCAGACCTCTCTCATGGATAAAGTGCATAGTAGGGTGTGGAAAGGGACTAGCCCCTCCTTTCACATCTCTCTCTCAGACGACGGGTGTGCATAGTAGGGTGTGGGGAGGGACTGACCTTTCTAGTGAGACCTCTCTCTGCAATGATGGGTGTGTATACTAGAGTGTTGAGAGGGACTGCCCTGTCTTTTCAGACCCCTCTCTCAGATGATGGGTATGCAGTAGGGTATGGGAGGGACTGGCCTGTCCTTTTAAACCCCTCTCTCAGATGACGGGTATGCATGGTAGGGAGCAGGGAGGGACTGGCCTATTCTTTCAGACCTCTCTCAGGTGATGGGTGTGCATAGTAGGGTGGAGAGCGAGACTAGCCTGTCCACTCAGACCTCTCTCTTGGATAATGGGTGTGCCTCGCAGTGTATGGAGAGGACCCGCTTCTCCCGTCATACCCCTCTCTCAGATAACTGGTGTACATAGTGGGGTTCTAGGAGGGACTAGCCTCAATATTCAAATCCCTCTCTCAGATGACGGGTGTCAAAAGTAGGCTGTATGGAGGGACTGGCCTCTCTGCTAAGACCTCTCTATGTAATAATAGGTGTGCCTAGTAGGGTATGGGGAGGGATTGGTCTCTCCATTCAGACCTCTATCCCAGGTGATGGATGAGCCTTAACTCTATCCAAGCCAATGAGCATAAATAGTAAACTCTGAAACACTATTTCCAGTAAGACTCCTTCCTACAGTTATAGGTGTACACATCCAAGTGAATTCAAACATCAACTACTACTTCCTACTTTTCAGGATCCAACAATACTCACAAGTTCGTAACACTTTAAAAAAAGATTGAACCTTCTTCTCATCACAGTACTTATATGTTACTTACTTCTTTTAAAAAACAAGGACCACAATATGCATTCCTACTAGCAGAGTGTATTGAGAACTTATCTACTCCATTTTACTATTCCTGATCCTGCAAGAGTCTTGCCAAATTGTAAAATTAGTTAACAATATACATTTAATGTCTTCACAGTACTTAGCCCTTAGGTACCTATTCTCTAAATCTAGGGGGGAAGCAAGACTTGCTGCTGCCCCCGTATATAGTTTTTTTTTACTTTAGTTCCACCACACCTCCAATTTTTCACAGTAAACAGTAATGGCAGACATTTATTTTCTAAAATGCCAGCAGCCAGCCAATCAGAGCACTCGCGGAACTCACCGGACTCACTGGAGTCTCTCACAAGAGCGTGAAGGCTCATGGGAAAACAATCCTATCAATCACAGGCCTTAATTTTTTTAATTTGTACTCTTGAGGAACACTCACAAGACTCTTGCGAGCCCAACTGCAAAAATATGTGATTATTTGTTACCCTTAATATCTCAAAAACTATTGAACAGATTTACACCATATCACAAAAAGCACAATCTTTGTTCCAAGATCTAGCTTCCTGATGAATTTGGTGCAATTCCGTTCAACATTTTTCGCTATAGCCTTGTCTAAAGAAGTCTATGGAAAATGCATGTGCCTTTAACTTTTTGGGACCCTGCTTTTATTTCAGCCTTCTCTGGACAGATCACTATTAACCTTTCCAGGAAGGATCTGAGGTGGATGAGCGTTTTTGGGGAAAGTTTTGTGATGGTTCATCATACGGAGCCAAAGTTATTAGCACACAATAAAATACTCATTCTATGGAAAAGCTGACCTAACTATAACTACCTAGTGGCGACTGCCACTAGGTAATATATATATATATATATATATATATATATATATATATATATATATATATATATATATATATATTACCTAGTGGCGGTCGCCACTAGGTAGTTATAGTAAGGTCAGCTTTTCTACAGACAGAGCTTTTTATGATTTGCTAACTATATATATAAGGATATAAATATATGGAAATAACTATATAGCTATAGACATGTATGTATTCATCTAATACAATCCATCTCAATAAATATTACAAATCACTTTGATGACTTTGAAAGGCCTCTTTTAATCCAAGGCTTGATTTACTGCAGCGACCCAAGAAATGTGATCACATAAGGCCTGTATCAAGAGAGCTCCACTTGCTCCATCTGGAGGCAAGTATCAAATACAAATTCTTGTGTTTCAGTTTAAAACTCTGACACTTCAACAATCTTCACAATGCATCCAAATCTGTGGTAGGACAAGAAACATCAGGAGCAAATGAATCCTTTTTGTTTGGGAGCTTCATATAGCGTGAACTTGACCCACAGGTATCAGATCGGTTAGGCAAGGGGTAATTAAGTGATTTGCCTAGAAGCATAGGATGTTGAGTGTCCCTGCCGAGATACAAACCCGGTTTCCCAGCTTCAAGATTGACCGGTCTACCCATTAGGCCACATCCTCTCCCCTGTTCCTCGAAATCAAGAAATTAGTTTATTACCAAGCAGCCTACAACTTGTTTTCTGATGCGGCTCCTTGTCTATAGAACTCCCAGATGTGATAAGACAAGGAGAATACCTTGGCACCTTCTGATCACAGGTACAGTTATGCGAAAATCGTGTAATTTGCTTCTCTAGATTTGTAAGTGCAGAGTGTACTTTATCTGAACATGGCGGCGTACCCTGTATGACAAACTCAAAAATCCCCCACTCTACTTGACGAAACCAAAATGCTTCCGACAGCAGGCAAACGCAGACTCTGGTGGTGGAAACCTCTGAGCAAAGTTCGACTAACATTTGATCTTTTGCTCAATGGAAGCAAAATCATCTGCTCTACTGAGAGCAGACATTACAACATAACTGCCAGGGAAAGGTTGGTGATCCTGATCAAAAAGAATGATGGTCATGCACTGGGGGAAAACTATGGGCCATTAATTTTTAGGTCGAGTCTAGGCAGCGCACATGCATCATCTGCAAGACCTGCAGTAAGCAGTATAGCAAGTGTAATCCCATCTGCAGCTTGCCATTAGCTAACACATGCGTTACTCTTGTTTCCTGGCTCCTTATTGATGGTGCTCCCGATACTTCACTACCAGTGTATCGCAAGGAGCACCGACCAACTACAGTTTTGTTACGCTGTAAGTTTTCATTTGTTGTATTTAGGCACTGCTTCTTTTATTTTGTATTCTGCCACCACGACTTCTAGCACGGCGGCTGGTTTCATGAGGTTTTTTTTGTTATCACCATGGTCCACGCTTCACAGGCCCCCATGCACATAACTTAAATATGCTGGGGTGATGCGCTTTATATTTTAGCAAGGGACCAGCTTTTTAACCGCTTAACCGCGGCTTAAATTCTGCCGCCGTCTGGTGGTTTGACCAAGTGGGCGGGGACGCGTCGGCCAACAGACGTGCGCAGCAGTACCGAGGTAGTGTTCACAACAGCCGTTGGCCGACGCGCGTATTGAAGGGGTTAAAATTGTCTCCTGTCTAGTGTTGTATTGTTATCACCATGGAACACGCGCCGCATTTTACATTTTAGCATTTTGCCAGCTTTAATAGTTTTCTGCCTTGGCTCTGGAATTCTTATGCAGGCATTCTCCATTTATGTTTTAACAGTAATGATTACCGTCTTGCTTTGCTTGTGCTTAAAAAGGCATAGTTTCCCAATTCCCCAATCTCACTGTTGATCAAGTGGCATTGCTTTGAGGAGAACGGCTGATGTAATATACGTGCTATGAGGCATGTGCATGTCAAATGTGTTAATTTGCTTGATATGCACTTTTAAGTTTTAGCTTCTAAGGGCCATATGTATGAAGCAAATGTTCATTCGCAAACGCTGCGAATCGCAAAAATAAGCGTTTGTGAATCAAAATTCACTTTTTGGAATGTATGAAGAAAAAGTGGCTCTCAGAACAAGAAATCTCTTGCAAATTCCTATTTTTGCGATTTCCCAGTGTGCGAAAATTGCAAACGGGAAGTCGCAAACCAAGAAATCGCAATGGAATGTATGAAAAAATCACAAATTGCGCATTTTGGAAATTTGCAATTTACAGAATCGCAATTACCACTAAGTAGGAGCAGGTGGTAACCAGGTGCAAACTATTTAAGGAGTACCAGAATGCAACAGACTTTTTTCCACAATGGCGGGGCTTTACGTGATAGCCAGGAGGATGCGACTCAGAGCTGCTGCACAGAGTAGGAGAGGCCAGTAAAGGATATTCCGTTTGCGCATTACCATCTACCAGCGCACTGAGGAGGACATCTACACCCACTACAGACTGGATGAAGACAGTATCCATGATTTAATTGAGGAACTCAGACCCTTCCTTGAACACCCCACATGCAGGACACATTCTATACCCACTCACATCCAGGTCCTGTGCTCACTACACCTGTTGGCCGCAGGTAGTTTTCAGGGGGTGATAACAACAGCAGGAGGGGTGTCACAACGTGCACTTTCGCGTTTTTTCCACGCATTTCTTGATGCCATGGTACAGAGGATGCAACACCACATTTACTTCCCAAGCACCCCACAGGCACTGGACCAGACCAAGCAGGACGTTTACCAAATTGCCCAATTCTCCCACGTGATAGGATGCATAGATGGGACACATGTTGCAATATCCCCTCCCTCAAACAATGAGTACGTGTTCAGGAACCGCAAATGCTACCATTCACTGAACATACAGGTGGTGTGTGATGCCAAACATATCATCACAGACATAGTAGCAAAATATCCAGGCAGCACACATGGCGCTTTCATCTTCCGTCACAGTGGGATATACAGTAGACTCACAAGAGAGGAGTTTGGCGAGGGATATCTACTAGGTAAATGCATTTAAACATAGGCCACATTTGTACTGACAACCATGTGCAGTTCAGTGACTAACCATAACCATTCCAACCCACAGGTGACAGTGCATATGCAGTCCAGGATTTCATTTTGACGCTCTACCTGAATCCTGTCAACGCTGGGGAGCGGTTATACATCAGAGCACACATTGAAACCAGAGGCACCATTGAACGCACATTCGGGATACTGAAGAGCAGATTCCGCTGCCTCCACAAAAGTGGAGGTGCACTACAATACAGCCCCCAAACATGTTGCAAGATAGTGGTAGCATGTGCCATGCTGCACAACATCGCCCTCAGGAAAGGTACACCAGTGGAGCTGAGTGAATCAGAATCCTCTGACGTGGAGGGGCTTGGACCAGGACATATGGCAGCTGGTGTAGCTGGTGCAGCAGTCACACTCCATTTTTCATGCACATGTTATCCTCACAGTGCAAGACTGTAGACAGGAGTGAGTGTAAAGTCAACTCAGAAGCTCCCCTCTCCCAGTGGTATCCAACTTAGCACCTCACATGCGGCGCTGCCGAGCTTAGGCCCCTGTTGGTTGTTGCACAGTGTTATCCTCATTGGCCATTGTAGGACTACTGTTTTGGCCACTACGGCGCCTCTCCATGACAGGTGGGTGTTGCTGCTCCGCCCTGATAGTGCGTCATCTTCAGTGGGAGTTAGGACTCCTGGCCCAGTAGTATGAACTGCCTGCGGCTCGTCTACAGCAGATGTAACCTGCACCAGCGCCCTGGCTACATCCTGGCTACCATGTGCCATCTCTCGCTGCATGTGTATGCTGCGCCTGGACAGGATATTTGTGGCAGAGGCCAGGCGGTTCATGGCCTGTGTATATAGATCCAGGCGCTGCAGCTCTCGGTGCCTAGCAGCACGGTCTGCTCGTAGTTCTTCACAAAGCGCCTGCATGGCACCCCTCAGTTCACCCGTTATGCCCCTGAAGCCTGCCCTCACATCTCTTTGTAATGATTTTATGTTTTTGGCTTGCAGGCGCTGCACCTGCAACATATGCATTTCCAGGCCGGCAAAGACTGTTCCCTCCCCGGATCTTCAGTACTGCTGGTTGTGCGAGCGAGGTCTGCGCCTGGCTGTGCCTTGTGGGACTTGGTGAGCTCATGCACGGACTTCTTGCTGTGGCTGTGTGTGCTCGGAGTGCACATTTACATCACTGTCCTCTGCCTCGCCCTCCAATGGGGGTAGTGGTCTGACTCTGTGTCTTCTTTGTTGCTTTCGAAGGATGACGGGGCTGTCATCCCCATCTGTGTGCTCCTCATGCCCTGTGTCTCCTAAGTTTGGACGATCAACCAATGTCACACTGCCTGTAGGCTGTGTTGTAGATGGTGCTGTGGATAGAATAGCACACATTTATTAAGTGTACTCACTTGCACTGGCAATTAATACATTTCACCGTTTGGGATTACATTTGTTAAGTACTTTTGTTTCCTGACCTGCACAAGCTATTGAGGACTGGCTGGCTGAAAATGCAGAACTTTAAATTTCATGTGGTTACATCTCCCATAATGCATTGCTGTGTTTGCCTGTGTACCTGCTCTGGACTACAAATATTTTTTCCTGCCCCTAGGTCGCTGCTGGTGGGTGTTTTGGGGGTGTCAGGGGTGTGATGGCATGCTTCTTACCTGGTCCAGATACTGGTTACTCGTGTGCTGTCTAGATCAGCCACGCCCATAACACTTTCTGGTTGCACGGTCCCCTCCACCAGTTCCTCCAGAGGTGATGAGTCCGACACTGTTGAGGTCCCTCCACCGGTGTGCCTGGACTGCCTCAGCCTGGCAGCCAAATTCTCCTTCGAGCGCTGGCGCAGATCATACTAACGCTTTCGAAGTTCATCCACACTCCTGTGTGGCACCCCCACTGCATTCACTTTCTGCTGTATGTCAGCCCAAATGCGCCTTTTGCGGGTCTCTGGCACCTTCAAAGATTTTTTGCCAAACAAAAGCTCATTATTAAGCACCATTTCCTGGGATTAGTGCCTCCAGTTCAGCCTCAGAAAATTTCTGTTTCCTCTTCCTTGAACATTCCTCCTGCTGCTGCTGCTGTTTTTCCTGGCTGGGCATGTCTCCAGTTTCAGCCATGTTGAGGAAAATGCAGAGTTAACTCTCCACCACTCCTTCACTCTGACTCTGACTCAGCAACTCAGGTGCATCATGGGTAGTCACACTTCCTGGTTGTGATGTCATCAATCTGCACCTGAGTTTCTGATTAGCAGATTTGCGAAATTCGCAAATCAGCGATTTTTCCCGTTAAGAAATCGCAAAATTGCGATTTCTTAAAGTTAAGGAATCGCTTTTGGGAATCTCGCAATTAAATAGCGATTTTTACCGAATCGCTATTTAATTGCAATTTGTTACAAACATACCAATTTGCAATTCTGAATTAGCGATTCACAAAAAATCGCAATTTCAGAATCGCAAATGGGTACCTTGATACATATGGCCCTAAATCACTTGGCTATGCTCCTGTTCGATTTTCTTCATTCTCCTGCATTTCTTTAGTTAAAGTTCTGTTACTTCTTAAATCACATGATTTTTTACATTCCATAACAGTCGTTTATGTCTTCTCTCATCGCGGGACTTACCGCAGCCTTGTTCAAGTTTCTTGTAGGTTAGATAGCAGCCCTTCAGACTTCCCACGCTCACACATGGAAAAGACAGCACATAAAGCAGGGGTACAAGCTTAACAGACTCCGCATAAAAAAAGCTGAAACACCCCTCAACCATATGCTACATATATCTAAGCAGAGGTGGACACTTTCTCACACACAGAACAGGAAGCAGAAGAAAAGGCACAGC